>NC_052147.1:21261688-21594285 GCF_902713615.1 Scyliorhinus canicula
CAACCACACAGTACACACTATAAACCACACAGTATACCCTCGATAAACCACTCAGTGCATCCTCTATAAACCACACAGTATACCCTCGATAAACCACACAGTGCACCCTCTATGAACCACACAGTGCATCCTCTATAAACCACACAGTGCACCCTCTATAAACCACACAGTGCATCCTCTATAAACCACACAGTGCGCCCTCTATAAACCACACAGTGCATCCTCTATAAACCACACAGTGCATCCTCTATAAACCACATGGTGCATCCTTTATAAACAACACAGTGCACCCTCTATTAAAAAAAATTAATAAACTTACAGCCCCCAAATATTTTTATTCCAATTAAAGGGCAATTTAGCGTGGCTAATCCACCTACACTGAACATTGACATAGAATTTACAGTGCAGAAGGAGGCCATTCGGCCCATCAAGTCTGCACCGGCTCCTGTAAAGAGCACCCTACCCAAGGTTAACACCTCCATCCTATCCCTATCCCCATAACCCAGTAACTCTACCCAACACTCAGGGCAATTTACCCTGGCCAATCCACCTAACCTGCACATCTTTGGACTGTGGGAGGAAACCGGAGCACCCGGAGGAAACCCACGCACACACTGGGAGGATGTGCAGACTCCGCACAGACAGTGACCCAAGCCGGAATCGAACCTGGGACCCTGGAGCTGTGACGCGATTGTGCTATCCCCAATGTTACCGTGCTGCCCAAACATCTTTGGGTTGTGGGGGTGAAACCCACGCAGACACATGGAGAATGTGCAAACTCTACAGGGACAGTGACCCAGGGCCGGGATTCAAACCCAGGTCCTCAGCACATAGGCAACAGTGCTAATCACTGCGCCACATGCCACAGTGCGCCCTCTGGAAAGAGGGTGTGACCTCGATATAGCACATAATGCACCTTCGATAAACAACAATGTGCTTTCTTGAAAAACAATATGCTGCGCCCTCAATCGACTGCACAGGGCCCCTCTCCATAAATCACATGGCGCACCCTCGATAAAGCATATAGTGTGCTCCTGATAAACCACACGGTGCCTCTTTGAAACACAACATACAAGGCCCACGACAAACTACATGATGCATCTCGATAAATCACACAGTGTGCCTGAGGCACCCTCAATTACGACGCGAGAGCGAGGTCGGTAATCAAAAGGCTTTAATCTACAGAGAACTAAACAGCATCCGAGAGAAGTGTGCTCACCACATGAAGCCTTATCCTATATACCGTTTCCTGGGGGCGTAGCCAGAGGCGGAGTCCCCCAGGGTTCCAAGCCTCTTAAAGGGGCAAGGTATTAAAGGTCAGGTACCGTTTACGGCAGTTATTAATACCGTTCATCACAGTGCCCTTGATAAATCATAAGGTCAAACCTGGATAAACCACACAATGCACCTTCAATAAACCACACAGCACACAGTGCGCTCTCCATAAACAACACAGTGTGCCCTTTATGAATCACAATGTGCCCTCCATAAAGCACATAGTGCACCCTCTATAAACCACAATGTGTGTCCTCTATAAACCACAGTGCACCCTCTTTAAACCACAGAGTGCGGTTCTATAAATCACACAGTGCGTCCTCTGTAAACCACACAGTGCGTCCTCTGTAAATCACACAGTGCGTCCTCTGTAAATCACACAGTGCGTCCTCTGTAAATCACACAGTGCGTCCTCTGTAAATCACACAGTGCGTCCTCTGTAAATCACACAGAGTCCTCTGTAAACCACAGAGTGTGCCTGATATAAGCCACGTAGTGCACTCTCTATAAGCCACAGTGCACCCTCTATAAATCACACAGTACATCCTTAATTAACCACACAGTGCACTCTCAATAAACCACACAGTGCGCCTCTATAAACCACAGTGCGCCTCTATAAACCACACGGTGTGCCCTGTATAAACCACACGGTGCGCCTCTATAAACCACACAGTGTGCCCTCTATAAACCACACAGTACGCCTCTATAAACCACACAGTGCATCCTCTATAAACCACACAGTGCATCCTCTATAAACCACACAGTGCACTCTCGATAAACCACACAGTGCGCCTCAATAAACCACACAGTGTGCCCTGCATAAACCACACAGTTTGCTTCGATAAACCACACAGCACACCCACTATAAACCACACAGTGCCCCTCTATAAATCACACAGTGCATCCTCTATAAACCACACAGTGCACCCTCTATAAACCACACAGTGCATCCTCTATAAACCACACAGTGCACCCTCTATAACCACACAGTGCATCCTCTATAAACCACACAGTACATCCTCTATAAACCACACAGTGCATCCTCTACAAACCACACAGTGTGCCCTGTATAAACCACAGTGTGCTTCGGTAAACCACACAGTGCGCCTCTATAAACCACACAGTGTGCCCTCTATAAACCACACAGTGCATCCTCTATAAACCACACAGTGCGCCCTCTATAAACCACACAGTGCGCCCTCTATAAACCACACAGTGCATCCTCTATAAACCACACAGTGCGCCCTCTATAAACCACACAGTGCATCCTCTATAAACCACACAGTGCATCCTCTATAAACCACACAGTGCGCCCTCTATAAACCACACAGTGCATCCTCTATAAACCACACAGTGCATCCTCTATAAACCACACAGTGCATCCTCTATAAACCACACAGTGCGCCCTCTATAAACCACACAGTGCATCCTCTATAAACCACACAGTGCATCCTCTATAAACCACACAGTGCATCCTCTATAAACCACACAGTGCACCCTCTATAAACCACACAGCACACCCTCTATAAACCACACAGTGCATCCTCTATAAACCACACAGTGCATCCTCTATAAACCACACAGTGCATCCTCTATAAACCACACAGTGCATCCTCTATAAACCACACAGTGCACCCTCTATAAACCACACAGTGCATCCTCTATAAACCACACAGTGCACCCTCTATAAACCACACAGTGCATCCTCTATAAACCACACAGTACATCCTCTATAAACCACACAGTGCATCCTCTACAAACCACACAGTGTGCCCTGTATAAACCACAGTGTGCTTCGGTAAACCACACAGTGCGCCTCTATAAACCACACAGTGTGCCCTCTATAAACCACACAGTGCATCCTCTATAAACCACACAGTGCGCCCTCTATAAACCACACAGTGCGCCCTCTATAAACCACACAGTGCATCCTCTATAAACCACACAGTGCGCCCTCTATAAACCACACAGTGCATCCTCTATAAACCACACAGTGCATCCTCTATAAACCATACAGTGCATCCTCTGTAAACCACACAGTGCATCCTCTATAAACCACACAGTGCATCCTCTATAAACCACACAGTGCATCCTCTATAAACCACACAGTGAGCCCTCTATAAACCACACAGTACGCCTCTATAAACCACACGGCGCATCCTCTGTAAAACACACAGTGCATCCTCGATATACCACACAGAGTGCCCAAAACACACAGTGCACCCACAGGAAACAACACAGTGCCACTGAAGAAATCACACAGTGCCTGAGAAAGCCACACAGTGTACCCTCGATAAACCACATGGTGTGTCCTCGTTAAACCGAACCTGCGAACCCTTATAATACCACACGGTGTGCATTCAATAAACTACACGGTGTGCATTCAATAAACCACACGGTGTGCACTCAATAAACCACATGGTATGTCCTCGATTAACCACACGGTGTGTCTTCGATAAACCACATGGTGAACATTCTATAAATGACACGGTACGCCCTCAATAAACCACACGGTGCACCCTCGATAAACCACACAGTGCATCCTCTATAAACCACACAGTGCATCCTCTATAAACCACACAGTGCACCCTCTATAAACCACACAGTGCGCCCTCTATAAACCACACAGTGCGCCCTCTATAAACCACACAGTGCATCCTCTATAAACCACACAGTGCATCCTCTATAAACCACACAGTGCATCCTCTATAAACCACACAGTGCATCCTCTATAAACCACACAGTGCATCCTCTATAAACCACACAGTGCATCCTCTATAAACCACACAGTGCATCCTCTATAAACCACACAGTGCATCCTCTATAAACCACACAGTGCATCCTCTATAAACCACACAGTGCATCCTCTATAAACCACACAGTGCATCCTCTATAAACCACACAGTGCATCCTCTATAAACCACACAGTGCATCCTCTATAAACCACACAGTGCATCCTCTATAAACCACACAGTGCATCCTCTATAAACCACACAGTGCATCCTCTATAAACCACACAGTGCTCCCTCTATAAACCACACAGCGCATCCTCTATAAACCACACAGCGCACCCTCTATAAACCACACAGTGCGCCCTCTATAAACCACACAGTGCGCCCTCTATAAACCACACAGTGCATCCTCTATAAACCACACAGTGCACCCTCTATAAACCACACAGTGCACCCTCTATAAACCACACAGTGCACCCTCTATAAACCACACAGTACACCCTCTATAAACAACACAGTACACGCTCTATAAACAACACAGTACACCCTCTATAAACAACACAGTACACCCTCTATAAACCACACAGTGCGCCCTCTATAAACCACACAGTGCATCCTCTATAAACCACACAGTGCACCCTCTATAAACCACACAGTGCACCCTCTATAAACCACACAGTGCACCCTCTACAAACCACACACTCTATAAACCGCACATTACACCCTCTATAAACCACACAATACACCCTCTATAAACAACACAGTACACCCTCTATAAACAACACAGTACACCCTCTATAAACAACACAGTACACCCTCTATAAACAACACAGTACACCCTCTATAAACAACACAGTACACCCTCTATAAACAACACAGTACACCCTCTATAAACAACACAGTACACCCTCTATAAACCACACAGTACACCCTCTATAAACCACACAGTACACCCTCTATAAACCACACAGTGCATCCTCTATAAACCACACAGTGCATCCTCTATAAACCACACAGTGCGCCCTCTATAAACAACACAGTACACCCTCTATAAACCACACAGTGCTCCCTCTATAAACCACACAGTGCGCCCTCTATAAACCACACAGTGCATCCTCTATAAACCACACAGTGTGCCCTGTATAAACCACACAGTGCATCCTCTATAAACCACACAGTGCTCCCTCTATAAAACCACACAGTGCACCCTCTATAAACCACACAGTACACCCTCTATAAACCACACAGTGCTCCCTCTATAAACAACACAGTACACCCTCTATCAACCACACAGTACACACTATAAACCACACAGTATACCCTCGATAAACCACTCAGTGCATCCTCTATAAACCACACAGTATACCCTCGATAAACCACACAGTGCACCCTCTATGAACCACACAGTGCATCCTCTATAAACCACACAGTGCACCCTCTATAAACCACACAGTGCATCCTCTATAAACCACACAGTGCGCCCTCTATAAACCACACAGTGCATCCTCTATAAACCACACAGTGCGTCCTCTATAAACCACATGGTGCATCCTTTATAAACAACACAGTGCACCCTCTATTAAAAAAAATTAATAAACTTACAGCCCCCAAATATTTTTATTCCAATTAAAGGGCAATTTAGCGTGGCTAATCCACCTACACTGAACATAGACATAGAATTTACAGTGCAGAAGGAGGCCATTCGGCCCATCAAGTCTGCACCGGCTCCTGTAAAGAGCACCCTACCCAAGGTTAACACCTCCATCCTATCCCTATCCCCATAACCCAGTAACTCTACCCAACACTCAGGGCAATTTACCCTGGCCAATCCACCTAACCTGCACATCTTTGGACTGTGGGAGGAAACCGGAGCACCCGGAGGAAACCCACGCACACACTGGGAGGATGTGCAGACTCCGCACAGACAGTGACCCAAGCCGGAATCGAACCTGGGACCCTGGAGCTGTGACGCGATTGTGCTATCCCCAATGTTACCGTGCTGCCCAAACATCTTTGGGTTGTGGGGGTGAAACCCACGCAGACACATGGAGAATGTGCAAACTCTACAGGGACAGTGACCCAGGGCCGGGATTCAAACCCAGGTCCTCAGCACATAGGCAACAGTGCTAATCACTGCGCCACATGCCACAGTGCGCCCTCTGGAAAGAGGGTGTGACCTCGATATAGCACATAATGCACCTTCGATAAACAACAATGTGCTTTCTTGAAAAACAATATGCTGCGCCCTCAATCGACTGCACAGGGCCCTCTCCATAAATCACATGGCGCACCCTCGATAAAGCATATAGTGTGCTCCTGATAAACCACACGGTGCCTCTTTGAAACACAACATACAAGGCCCACGACAAACTACATGATGCATCTCGATAAATCACACAGTGTGCCTGAGGCACCCTCAATTACGACGCGAGAGCGAGGTCGGTAATCAAAAGGCTTTAATCTACAGAGAACTAAACAGCATCCAAGAGAAGTGTGCTCACCACATGAAGCCTTATCCTATATACCGTTTCCTGGGGGCGTAGCCAGAGGCGGAGTCCCCCAGGGTTCCAAGCCTCTTAAAGGGGCAAGGTATTAAAGGTCAGGTACCGTTTACGGCAGTTATTAATACCGTTCATCACAGTGCCCTTGATAAATCATAAGGTCAAACCTGGATAAACCACACAATGCACCTTCAATAAACCACACAGCACACAGTGCGCTCTCCATAAACAACACAGTGTGCCCTTTATGAATCACAATGTGCCCTCCATAAAGCACATAGTGCACCCTCTATAAACCACAATGTGTGTCCTCTATAAACCACAGTGCACCCTCTTTAAACCACAGAGTGCGGTTCTATAAATCACACAGTGCGTCCTCTGTAAACCACACAGTGCGTCCTCTGTAAATCACACAGTGCGTCCTCTGTAAATCACACAGTGCGTCCTCTGTAAATCACACAGTGCGTCCTCTCTAACCACACAGAGTCCTCTGTAAACCACAGAGTGTGCCTGATATAAGCCACGTAGTGCACTCTCTATAAGCCACAGTGAGCCTTCTATAAATCACACAGTACATCCTTAATTAACCACACAGTGCACTCTCAATAAACCACACAGTGCGCCTCTATAAACCACAGTGCGCCTCTATAAACCACACGGTGTGCCCTGTATAAACCACACGGTGCCCTCTATAAACCACACAGTGTGCCCTCTATAAACCACACAGTACGCCTCTATAAACCACACAGTGCATCCTCTATAAACCACACAGTGCATCCTCTATAAACCACACAGTGCACTCTCGATAAACCACACAGTGCGCCTCAATAAACCACACAGTGTGCCCTGCATAAACCACACAGTTTGCTTCGATAAACCACACAGCACACCCACTATAAACCACACAGTGCCCCTCTATAAATCACACAGTGCATCCTCTATAAACCACACAGTGCACCCTCTATAAACCACACAGTGCATCCTCTATAAACCACACAGTGCACCCTCTATAAACCACACAGTGCATCCTCTATAAACCACACAGTACATCCTCTATAAACCACACAGTGCATCCTCTACAAACCACACAGTGTGCCCTGTATAAACCACAGTGTGCTTCGGTAAACCACACAGTGCGCCTCTATAAACCACACAGTGTGCCCTCTATAAACCACACAGTGCATCCTCTATAAACCACACAGTGCTCCCTCTATAAACCACACAGTGCGCCCTCTATAAACCACACAGTGCATCCTCTATAAACCACACAGTGCGCCCTCTATAAACCACACAGTGCATCCTCTATAAACCACACAGTGCATCCTCTATAAACCACACAGTGCGCCCTCTATAAACCACACAGTGCATCCTCTATAAACCACACAGTGCATCCTCTATAAACCACACAGTGCATCCTCTATAAACCACACAGTGCGCCCTCTATAAACCACACAGTGCATCCTCTATAAACCACACAGTGCACCCTCTATAAACCACACAGCACACCCTCTATAAACCACACAGTGCATCCTCTATAAACCACACAGTGCATCCTCTATAAACCACACAGTGCATCCTCTATAAACCACACAGTGCATCCTCTATAAACCACACAGTGCACCCTCTATAAACCACACAGTGCATCCTCTATAAACCACACAGTGCACCCTCTATAAACCACACAGTGCATCCTCTATAAACCACACAGTGCATCCTCTATAAACCACACAATGCATCCTCTATAAACCACACAGCACACCCTCTATAAACCACACAGTGCACCCTCTATAAACCACACAGTACACCCTCTATAAACCACACAGTGCGTCCTCTATAAACCACACAGTGCGCCCTCTATAAACCACACAGTGTGCCCTCTATAAACCACACAGTGCACCCTCTATAAACCACACAGCACACCCTCTATAAACCACACAGTGCGCCCTCTATAAACCACACAGTGCATCCTCTATAAACCACACAGTGCACCCTCTATAAACCACACAGTGCATCCTCTATAAACCACACAGTGCATCCTCTATAAACCACACAGTGCGCCCTCTATAAACCACACAGTGCATCCTCTATAAACCACACAGTGAGCCCTCTATAAACCACACAGTGCACCCTCTATAAACCACACAGTGCATCCTCTATAAACCACACAGTGCATCCTCTATAAACCACACAGTGCATCCTCTATAAACCACACAGTGAGCCCTCTATAAACCACACAGTGCACCCTCTATAAACCACACAGTGCATCCTCTATAAACCACACAGTGCACCCTTTATAAACCACACAGTGCATCCTCTATAAACCACACAGTGCATCCTCTATAAACCACACAGTGCATCCTCTATAAACCACACAGTGCACCATCTATAAACCACACAGTGCATCCTCTATAAACTACACAGTGCACCCTCTATAAACCACACACCACACCCTCTATAAACCACACAGCGCATCCTCTATAAACCACACAGTGCATCCTCTATAAACCACATGGTGCTCCCTATATAAACCACACAATGCGCCTTTGATAAAACACACAGTGCTCCCTCTCTAAACCACACAGTAGAGGCTGTTTAAACCACACAGTAGATCCTCTGTAAATCACACAGGACACCCTCTATAAACCACACAGTACACCTCCATAAACCACACAGTACACCTCCATCAACCACACAGTACACCTCCATCAACCACACAGGACACCCTCTATAAACCACATAGGATATGCTCGATAAACTACACAGTGCACCTTCTGTAAACCACATAGCACACCCTCCATAAACCACACAGTACACACTCTATAAACCACACAGTACACACTCTATAAACCACACAGTACACACTCTATAAACCACACAGCACACATTCTATAAACCACACAGTACACACTCTATAAACCACACAGTACACCTTCTATAAACCGCACAGTACACACTCTATAAACCACACCGTACACACTCTATAAACCACAGAGTACACATTCTATAAACCACACAGCACACACTCTATAAACCACATAGTACACCCTCCATAAACCATACAGCCCACCCTCTATAAACTACGCAGCACACCCTCCATAAACCACACAGTACACCCTCTATAAACCATACAGTACATCCTCCATAAACCGCACAGTACACCCTCCTTAAACCATACAGCACACCCTCTGTACACTACGCAGCACACCCTCCATAAACCACACAGTACACCCTCCATAAACCGCACAGTACACCCTCCATAAACCACACAGTACACCCTCTATAAACCACACAGTGCATCCTCTATAAACCACACAGTACACCCTCTATAAACCACACAGTGAGCCCTCTATAAACAACACAGTACACCCTCTATAAACCACATAGTACACCCTCCATAAACCACACAGTACACCCTCTATAAACCACACAGTACACCCTCTATAAACCACGCAGCACACCCCCTATAAACCATACAGTACATCCTCCATAAACCGCACAGTACACCCTCCTTAAACCATACAGCACACCCTCTGTACACTACGCAGCACACCCTCCATAAACCACACAGTACACCCTCTATAAACCACGCAGCACACACCCTATAAACCATACAGTACACCCTCCATAAACCGCACAGTACACCATCCATAAACCACACAGTACACCCTCTATAAACCATACAGTATACCCTCTATAAACCACACAGCACACCCTCTATAAACAACACAGTACACCCTTTATAAACCACACGGTACACCCTCTATAAACCACACAGTACACCTCCATAAAACACACAGCACACACCCTCTATAAACCACACAGTACACCTCCATAAACCACACAGCACACCCTCTATAAACCACACAGTGCATCCTCTATAAACCACACAGTACACCTCCATAAACCACACAGCACACCCTCTATAAACCACACAGTGCATCCTCTATAAACCACACAGTACACCTCCATAAACCACACAGAACACCCTCTATAAACCACACAGCACACCCTCTATAAACAACACAGTACACCCTCTATAAACCACATGGTACACCCTCTATAAACCACACGGTACACCCTCTATAAACCACACAGTACACCTCCATAAACCACACAGCACACCCTCTATAAACCACACAGTACACCTCCATAAACCACACAGCACACCCTCTATAAACCACACAGTACACCTCCATAAACCACACAGAACACCCTCTATAAACCACACAGCACACCCTCTATAAACAACACAGTACACCCTCTATAAACCACATGGTACACCCTCTATAAACCACACGGTACACCCTCTATAAACCACACAGCACAGCCTCTATAAACCACACAGCACACCCTCTATAAACCACACAGCACACCCTCTATAAATCCTACAGTACACCTTCTATCGCATTTCTACTCAACTTGATAGTACCGACTCGTACACCGAAGCCCTTGCAATACTCGCCCGCCTGTAAATGAAGTTTACGCACGGCATATTTTTACTACCCGCCGCCAGCGCCCCGCAGAGTTGCTAGACGACTACCTGCGCGACCTAAAAGCTCTAGCACGGGAATGTAACTTCCAGGCTGTAACTGCCTCCCAGCATATGGAACTTGCCGTCCGTGATGTGTATGTTGCAGGGGTCCGGTCCAATTACATGCACCAGCGTCTCCTCGAAAAAGGGGCCCAGAACCTGGAGGACACTGTAATGGTAGCAACCTCGCTGGAGGTCGCGTTACAACGTTTGAACTCGTTCCCCGCCGACCACGTGACCCCATCGTGGACCCCCGACCAGAGACTGCCACAGGCCTGCACCGCGCGGCCACCCGCCCACTATGGAGCACCATCGTGCCACTTTTGCAGTCAGCCCCAACACCCACGGCAGCACTGCCCGGCCCGCAACGCGACCTGCAGACGAAAAGGACACTTTGGAAAGGTATGCCTGGCTAAAACTAAATCCTCAAACTCTACCACTATCCAGAGCAATCGCTTCCCCAACTCTCAGGCCCGCAGACCCCGCAATGTTGCAGCGTGTCTGCCGCCTCCGCCTCCGCACAACATGTGCGACTCATGGGGGCCGCCATCTTGGCAATCCTCCCCCACGCGGCCGGCCATGCGCGAGTCATGGGGGCCGCTATCTTGGGTGCCATCTTCCTCGCCGCCCGCCACGTGCAATCCACAGGAGTGGCCATCTTGGACGCCATCTTCCTTGCCGCCCGCCATCTTGGCCATCACCCAATATGCATATCGACGACTACGATCTCCGCGGACAGTCATCACGGGGCCGCTCCAGCACCGCTGATCAAGTCACCGACTATCCACAACTCAACGCAGTCACTTTGGACCAATCGCAGGCAAAGCACCTCAGAAGCTCCATGATGTCCGTCCAAGTCAACGGATACAAGACACCGTGCCTCTTCGACTCTGGGAGCACTGAGAGCTTCGTTCATCCAGACCTGGTAAGACGCTGTTCGCTCCCTATCTTTCCAGCACGGCAAAATATCTCCCTCGCCTGGGGGTCGCACTCGGTCCAGATACAAAGGCGCATCTTTGCAACATTAACGATACAAGGCGCCAATTACTCCAACTTCCAATTGTCCGCCCAGACCTCTGTGCCCCTCTCCTACTAGACCTCGATTTTCAGTGTAACCTCAGGAGCCTAACACTCAGCTTTGATGGACCCCTGCCCCCTCTCACTACATCGACCCCCCTCCACTCTTCGCTAACCTCACCGCTAACTGCAAATCCGTGGCCACACGCAGTAGGAGGTATAGCCTGCATGACAGGGTATTTATTAGAGCCGAAGTCGAGCAACTCTTACGTGAGGGAGTCATAGAGGCCAGTAATAGCCCCTGGAGAGCTCAGGTGGTGGTCGTCAAGACCGGGGGAAAGTTCCGGATGTTGGTTGATTGCAGCCAGACCATTAATTGGTACACATACCTTGATGCGTACCCCCTCCCCAGAATTGCAGACATGGTCAACCAGATCGCCCACTACCGCTTCGTCTCCACGGTGGATCTGAAGTCTGCATACCACCAGCTCCCAATCCGCCCGGAGGACCGCCACTACACGGCATTAGAGGCAGACGGCCGCCTCTTCCATTTCCTCCGGG
Organism: Scyliorhinus canicula; assembly: GCF_902713615.1. NCBI lineage: Eukaryota > Metazoa > Chordata > Chondrichthyes > Carcharhiniformes > Scyliorhinidae > Scyliorhinus > Scyliorhinus canicula. Next base: position 21,274,306 of record NC_052147.1, read on the forward strand.
TCCCCTTTGGCATCACGAATGGGGTCTCGGTGTTCCAACAAGCAATGGACCGAATGGTGGACCAGTACGGGCTGCGGGCCACGTTTCCGTACTTGGATAACGTCACCATCTGCTACCATAACTAGCAGGACCACGATGCCAACCTCCACCGATTTCTCCAAACCGCCCAAATACTCAACCTCACATGCGTTTTCCGCAGAACCAGACTAGCCATCCTCGGCTATGTCGTGGCAAACGGGGTCCTGGGGCCTGACCCAGACTGTATGCGCCCCCTCTTACAACTCCCTCTCCCTCACTGTTCCAGGGCCCTCAAGAGGTGCCTTGGAGTTTTCTCCTATTACGCCCAGTGGGTCCCCCAGTATGCGGACAAAGCCCGCCCACTATTTAAGGCCACACTCTTTCCACTGTCAGCCGAGGCCCGCCAGGCCTTCAACTGCATTAAGGAGGACATCGCCAAAGCCGCCATGCGAGCGGTGGATGAATCCGTCCCCTTTCAGGTGGAGAGCGACGCCTCAGAGGTCGCTCTCGCTGCCACTCTGAACTAGGCAGGGGGACCAGTAGCTTTCTTCTCCCGAACCCTCTCCGCTTCGGATCTTCGACACACCTCAGTCGAAAAAGAAGCTCAAGCCATTGTGGAAGCCGTACGGCACTGGAGGCACTACCTCGCTGGTAGGAGGTTTACCCTCATCACCGACCAGAGATCGGTTGCCTTCATGTTCAACAACTCGCAACGGGGCAAAATTAAAAACGACAAAATCACGAGGTGGAGGATCGAACTCTCCACCTATAATTATGATATCATATATCGACCGGGGAAGTTCAACGAGCCCCCAGATGCCCTGTCCCGCGGCACATGCGCCAGCGCGCAAGATGACCGATTACAGGCTATCCACAATGGCCTCTGCCACCCGGGGGTCACCCGGCTCGCCCAGTACATCAAGGCCCGCAATCTGCCTTTCTCCACCGTGGAGGTTAAAGCTGTCACCAGGAATTACCCGATCTGCGCGGAGTGTAAACCGCACTTCTATAGACCAGACAAAGCCCACATGGTAAAGGCATCCCGGCCCTTTGAACGACTGAGCATCGATTTCAAAGGGCCCCTCCCCTCGACCAATCGTAATGTGTACTTCCTCAATATCATAGATGAATTCTCCCATTCTCCGTTTGCTATCCCGTGCCCCGATATGACCTCCCACACAGGTCATCAGAGCCCTGCACAGTGTCTTCACCCTGTTCGGTTTCCCCAGCTACGTACACAGCGACAGGGGTTCATCATTCATGAGCGACGAGCTGCGTCAGTACCTGCTCGACAAGGGTATTGCCTCGAGCAGGACTACCAGCTACAACCCCAGGGGGAACGGGCAGGTGGAGAGCGAGAACGCGACGGTCTGGAAGACCGTCCTACTGACCCTCCGGTCCAGGAATCTCCCGATCTCCCACTGGCAGGAGGTCCTCCCCGACGCGCTCCATGCAATTAGGTCCCTCCTGTGTACGGCCACTAATCAGACACCTCACGAGCGATTATTTGTTCTCCCTAGGGGCACTACCACGGGGGCTTCGCTCCCATCCTGGTTGAGGACACCAGGCCCGGTTCTCCTCTGGAACCACGTCCGGACACACAAAACAGACCCGCTGGTAGAGAGGGTCCTACTACTACATTCAAACCCCCACTATGCCTTTATCGAACACCCTGACGGCCGGCAGGACACCATTTCCCTCCAGAACCTGGCGCCTGCAGGATCTACCACTACCACCACCGCCGTGGTACCACACACATCACATCCCACCCGACCCCCCACGCCCTGCGCCCCCGCACCTATAGGTTTCCTGCGCCCCCCCTTCACCCGTCGCACCGGTCACGAACGAAGCTCGGAATGAACCACCCCTGGAGTCCACCCTCCGATTCACACCGGACATCAGCACACAGCCATCTGAAGCGGCTGCAAACCCGGTGCTCTGCCGATCCCAGCGGACGATTCGAGCACCGGACTGACTCAACTTATAGACCCGTCACCCCCGCCAGAATGTGGTGAATGTATAATATGTATAATTCACACTGTGCATCACTGTGTCCCTATGGGCTCCATCTGTGAGCCGTTGCATGGCTCTGCCCACAGGGGGAGATGAGAAGCATGTACAGGGCTCCACCCTTGGCTCCGCCCATGGCTCCTCCCACTACCAGAAGTGTAAAGTGCTGCAGTCTTGTGAGCCTGCCCTCAGTTCTTCTGGTGGCGGGCATGCTCAGCTGTAAGTCGATTAAAGCCACAGTTTACTTCTACTCGTGTCTTGAGTGAATTGATGGTCGCATCAACACCCTCCATAAAACACACAGTGCACCTTCTGTAAACCACACAGCACACACTCTATAAACCACACAGCACACCCTCTAACAACCACACACTAGACCCTCTATAAACCACACAGTACACACTCTATAAACCACACAGCACACGCTCCATAAACCACACAGTGCACGCTCTATAAACCACACAGTTCACGCTCCCTAAACCACACAATATACCCTCTATAAGCCACACAGTACACACTCTATAAACCACACAATATACCCTCTATAAGCCACACAGTACACACTCTATAAACCACATAGCACACCCTCAAGAAAACACACAGTACACGCTCTCTAAACCACACACTACACCCTCTATAAACCACACCGTACACCCTCTATAAGCTACACAGCACACTCTCTATAAACCACACTGTACACCCTCCATAAACCACACATACACCTTCTGTAAGCCACACAGTATACCCTCCATAATGACGCGCTGGCTGATGCGGTGGCGGAAGGAGGTGTGAGTTGGCGTTGGGGGACCGCGGGCTCCCATGACGGACACTGGCCGTGCTTTCTGCAGGTAGGGAGGGGTGGGGGTGGAGGGAGGGGAGTTGGGGGGGGGGGGGGGGTGGGGAGGAGCAGGCCGGGCAGTCGGGTAGCCCCGACATGAAAAGGCGGTGCCCACGCAGAGCACGTCAGTATGGCGGCCATCTTGTTGGCCACCCACCCCGGCCCCTGGCTGAACACAGGGTTAACGGCTGTATGGGTGGGTTCCCCCTCCCCTCCCACCCCTCCTCCCCTCCCCACTCAACCGGCAACACCCACCGTGCGGAAGACCCAGGGACACACCGACGCAGCCCCCAGTGAGGGCAGTGTTATCAAACGGTGGCCCTGGCAGCAGGGATGGGCACCAGGAACGGGGGATCCAATGGGGCGAGGGTGGGTGACATGCGTGGCTGGGGGCACCTGGTGCCAACTGAGGCTACCATGTAGCCCATGGCACCTGGCTGTGCACGAGTGTATGCGCCACGGTAACATGTTCTCCCCTCACCCCCTGCAGATTATCATGTTTGGGAGCCAACCAGCAATGTTCCCGCCGTGGCAGGGGCTGCTGCCTTGCATGCAGCCCTGTGGCATCAGCGCAGGCGGCACAGTGAGGAGGCGGAGGCTGAAGCAGAGGAGTGGGCTGCAGAGGGCCAGGTGGCAGCTGCTCAGGCAGGAGGGCCGCCTGGCCGACATGCCGAGGAGACGGAGGGGGAGGAACAAGATGAGGATGAGGAGGAGGAGGAACAAGACGAGGATGAGGAGGATGAGGTGTTGGTGGTGCCAAGAGGGCGCCCAATGAGGCCCCGTGTGTACCGGTGCCGCATGTCCTTCGAGGAACTCCCAGACCGGGAATGCAGGAGGAGACTGCGGATGAGCTGGGAAACTGTCGGGCACGTGTGCCACATGATGGCACACCTGGCACCCCGTGGGACTGGGGGAGAACACCCGCTACCGGTGGTCATAAGGTGACGGTTGCCTTGAACGTCTCCGCCACGGGGTCGTTCCAGTCCGGGGACCTGTCCAGGATCTCACAGGCATCGGCTCACACGTGCCCCCTCCGGTCTTCTCCCGCTCCCGGTGGTTATGCGCAGACATTTCCTTGGGGTGGGGGGCGGGGGCAAACACAAACAGTGACAGTGTTAGACGGTTGGACGCAGGCAGCCCAGGGGTTGGGGGCGTGATTGTCCGATCGCAGGCCTCCCCTGACCCTTCGCGCAGAGTTCCCGCCGGCAACGACCAGGTGTGGACGGCACCGGCAGGACTCTGCGGAGAATTGGCGGCCCCACCGCGTACAGTGGCCTGCGAACGGCGCCGCGCCAAACCGGCGTCGAGGCGGCTTGGCGCGGTTGCGGCGATTCTCCAGCCCGGTGCGGGGCTGGGAGAATCGTGCCCTGGGTCTCTGATGGCACTGGTGCACAGGACACCCGGCCACTGCGGCTGAGATGGGTGGGTGCAGCCATGTGGGTCAGGGTGGGAGTGGGACCGTCCCCCTGGGGAGAGGGGGGGGGGCAGTCACATGTGTATGGGGGGTAGGGTGGTTTGTGCCAGGGGCACAGTGCTGTGTACTCACCCTGGCTGCCCTGAGGAGGTCGTGCAGCTTCTTTCTGCACTGGTTTGCAGTCTGGGTCACCGCCCCGATGGTGCCAATGGTGGCTGTGGCTGCCACCTCCGCCCAGGCACGCCGAACAATGGCGCCTACCGACCTCCAGCCCGGGGTACAGTATCAGATCCCTCTCCTCCACTGCGTCCAGAAGGATCTGCAACTCACCGTCCCGAAACCGCGAGACTGCACTTCTGGTAGCCATCTTGCCTGCGAGGCTATTTGCGTGTGTTGGGGGAGAATATTTATGAACAGCCACGGCATCGCGTCAATGACGGACCCGGCGTATCGGCTGCCGCTCCCTGGGTGCTTCCCGTCACGCCCCTGCTAGCCCCTCGTTGGCCATTGAATAGCTCCAACTAGAGGCTTGTTGGCGCCGTCGTGAAACTCCACCGTTTTCACGACGCCGTCAACACTTAGCCTCATTATCGGAGAATCCAGCCCTCTATATGCCAAAAAATACATCCTCTATAAACCACACAGCACAGTCTCTATAAACCACACAGCACAGTCTCTATTAACCACACAGCACAGTCTCTATTAACCACACAGCGCAGTCTCTATAAACCACACAGCACAGTCTCTATAAACCACACAGCACAGTCTCTATAAACCACACAGCATAGTCTCTATAAACCACACAGTAGTCTCTATAAACCACACAGCACAGTCTCTATAAACCACACAGCACAGTCTCTATAAACCACACAGCACAGTCTCTATAAACCACACAGCACAGTCTCTATAAACCACACAGCACAGTCTCTATTAACCACACAGCACAGTCTCTATAAACCACACAGCACAGTCTCTATAAACCACACAGCACAGTCTCTATAAACCACACAGCACAGTCTCTATAAACCACACAGCACAGTCTCTATAAACCACACAGCACAGTCTCTATAAACCACACAGTAGTCTCTATAAACCACACAGCACAGTCTCTATAAACCACACAGCACAGTCTCTATAAACCACACAGCACAGTCTCTATAAACCACACAGCACAGTCTCTATAAACCACACAGCACAGTCTCTATAAACCACACAGCACAGTCTCTATAAACCACACAGCACAGTCTCTATAAACCACACAGCACAGTCTCTATAAACCACACAGCACAGTCTCTATAAACCACACAGCACAGTCTCTATAAACCACACAGCACAGTCTCTATAAACCACACAGCACAGTCTCTATAAACCACACAGCACAGCCTCTATTAACCACACAGCACAGTCTCTATTAACCACACAGCACAGTCTCTATAAACCACACAGCACAGTCTCTATAAACCACACAGCACAGTCTCTATAAACCACACAGCACAGTCTCTATAAACCACACAGCACAGCCTCTATTAACCACACAGCACAGTCTCTATTAACCACACAGCACAGTCTCTATTAACCACACAGCACAGTCTCTATAAACCACACAGCACAGTCTCTATTAACCACACAGCACAGTCTCTCTAAACCACACAGCACAGTCTCTATTAACCACACAGCACAGTCTCTATTAACCACACAGCACCATCTCTATAAACCACACAGCACAGACTCTACAAACCACACAGCACAGTCTCTCTAAACCACACAGTAGTCTCTATAAACCACACAGCACAGTCTCTATAAACCACACAGTAGTCTCTATAAACCACACAGCACAGTCTCTATAAACCACACAGCACAGTCTCTATAAACCACACAGCACAGTCTCTATAAACCACACAGCACAGTCTCTATTAACCACACAGCACAGTCTCTATAAACCACACAGCACAGTCTCTATAAACCACACAGTAGTCTCTATAAACCACACAGCACAGTCTCTATAAACCACACAGCACAGTCTCTATAAACCACACAGCACAGTCTCTATAAACCACACAGCACAGTCTCTATTAACCACACAGCACAGTCTCTATTAACCACACAGCACAGTCTCTATAAACCACACAGCACAGTCTCTATAAACCACACAGCACAGTCTCTATTAACCACACAGCACAGTCTCTCTAAACCACACAGCACAGTCTCTATTAACCACACAGCACAGTCTCTATTAACCACACAGCACCATCTCTATAAACCACACAGCACAGACTCTACAAACCACACAGCACAGTCTCTCTAAACCACACAGTAGTCTCTATAAACCACACAGCACAGTCTCTATAAACCACACAGTAGTCTCTATAAACCACACAGCACAGTCTCTATAAACCACACAGCACAGTCTCTATAAACCACACAGCACAGTCTCTATAAACCACACAGTAGTCTCTATAAACCACACAGCACAGTCTCTATAAACCACACAGCACAGTCTCTATAAACCACACAGCACAGTCTCTATAAACCACACAGCACAGTCTCTATAAACCACACAGCACAGTCTCTATAAACCACACAGCACAGTCTCTATTAACCACACAGCACAGTCTCTATTAACCACACAGCACAGTCTCTATAAACCACACAGCACAGTCTCTATAAACCACACAGCACAGTCTCTATAAACCACACAGCACAGTCTCTATAAACCACACAGCACAGTCTCTATTAACCACACAGCACAGTCTCTATAAACCACACAGCATAGTCTCTATAAACCACACAGCACAGTCTCTATAAACCACACAGCACAGTCTCTATAAACCACACAGCACAGTCTCTATTAACCACACAGCACAGTCTCTATAAACCACAAAGCATAGTCTCTATAAACCACACAGCACAGTCTCTATAAACCACACAGCACAGTCTCTATAAACCACACAGCACAGTCTCTATAAACCACACAGTAGTCTCTATAAACCACACAGCACAGTCTCTATTAACCACACAGCACAGTCTCTATTAACCACACAGCACAGTCTCTATTAACCACACAGCACAGTCTCTATTAACCACACAGCACAGTCTCTATAAACCACACAGCACAGTCTCTATTAACCACACAGTAGTCTCTATAAACCACACAGCACAGTCTCTATTAACCACACAGCACAGTCTCTATTAACCACACAGCATAGTCTCTCTAAACCACACAGCACAGTCTCTATAAACCACACAGCACAGTCTCTATAAACCACACAGCACAGTCTCTATAAACCACACAGCACAGCCTCTATTAACCACACAGCACAGTCTCTATTAACCACACAGCACAGTCTCTATAAACCACACAGCACAGTCTCTATTAACCACACAGCACAGTCTCTATAAACCACACAGCACAGTCTCTATAAACCACACAGCACAGTCTCTATAAACCACACAGCACAGCCTCTATTAACCACACAGCACAGTCTCTATTAACCACACAGCACAGTCTCTATAAACCACACAGCACAGCCTCTATTAACCACACAGCACAGTCTCTATTAACCACACAGCACAGTCTCTATTAACCACACAGCACAGTCTCTATTAACCACACAGCACAGTCTCTCTAAACCACACAGCACAGTCTCTATTAACCACACAGCACAGTCTCTATTAACCACACAGCACCATCTCTATAAACCACACAGCACAGACTCTACAAACCACACAGCACAGTCTCTCTAAACCACACAGTAGTCTCTATAAACCACACAGCACAGTCTCTATAAACCACACAGTAGTCTCTATAAACCACACAGCACAGTCTCTATAAACCACACAGCACAGTCTCTATAAACCACACAGCACAGTCTCTATTAACCACACAGCACAGTCTCTATAAACCACACAGCACAGTCTCTATAAACCACACAGCACAGTCTCTATAAACCACACAGCACAGTCTCTATTAACCACACAGCACAGTCTCTATAAACCACACAGCACAGTCTCTATAAACCACACAGCACAGTCTCTATAAACCACACAGCACAGTCTCTATTAACCACACAGCACAGTCTCTATAAACCACACAGCACCATCTCTATAAACCACACAGCACAGACTCTACAAACCACACAGCACAGTCTCTCTAAACCACACAGTAGTCTCTATAAACCACACAGCACAGTCTCTATAAACCACACAGTAGTCTCTATAAACCACACAGCACAGTCTCTATAAACCACACAGCACAGTCTCTATAAACCACACAGCACAGTCTCTATTAACCACACAGCACAGTCTCTATAAACCACACAGCACAGTCTCTATTAACCACACAGCACAGTCTCTATTAACCACACAGCACAGTCTCTATAAACCACACAGCATAGTCTCTATAAACCACACAGCACAGTCTCTATAAACCACACAGCACAGTCTCTATAAACCACACAGCACAGTCTCTATAAACCACACAGTAGTCTCTATAAACCACACAGCACAGTCTCTATTAACCACACAGCACAGTCTCTATTAACCACACAGCACAGTCTCTATAAACCACACAGCACAGTCTCTATAAACCACACAGCACAGTCTCTATTAACCACACAGCACAGTCTCTATTAACCACACAGCACAGTCTCTATTAACCACACAGCACAGTCTCTATAAACCACACAGCACAGTCTCTATTAACCACACAGTAGTCTCTATAAACCACACAGCACAGTCTCTATTAACCACACAGCACAGTCTCTATTAACCACACAGCACAGTCTCTATAAACCACACAGCACAGTCTCTATTAACCACACAGCACAGTCTCTATTAACCACACAGCACAGTCTCTATAAACCACACAGCATAGTCTCTATAAACCACACAGCACAGTCTCTATAAACCACACAGCACAGTCTCTATAAACCACACAGCACAGTCTCTATAAACCACACAGTAGTCTCTATAAACCACACAGCACAGTCTCTATTAACCACACAGCACAGTCTCTATTAACCACACAGCACAGTCTCTATAAACCACACAGCACAGTCTCTATAAACCACACAGCACAGTCTCTATTAACCACACAGCACAGTCTCTATTAACCACACAGCACAGTCTCTATTAACCACACAGCACAGTCTCTATAAACCACACAGCACAGTCTCTATTAACCACACAGTAGTCTCTATAAACCACACAGCACAGTCTCTATTAACCACACAGCACAGTCTCTATTAACCACACAGCACAGTCTCTATAAACCACACAGCACAGTCTCTATTAACCACACAGCACAGTCTCTATAAACCACACAGCACAGTCTCTATTAACCACACAGCACAGTCTCTATAAACCAATCAGCACAGTCTCTATTAACCACACAGCACAGTCTCTATAAACCACACAGCACAGTCTCTATTAACCACACAGCACAGTCTCTATAAACCACACAGTAGTCTCTATTAACCACACAGCACAGTCTCTATAACCACACAGCACAGTCTCTATAAACCACACAGCACAGTCTCTATAAACCACACAGCACAGTCTCGATAAACCACACAGCACAGTCTCGATAAACCACACAGCACAGTCTCAATAAACTATAAAGTACATGCTTTATAAACTGGACAGTACACGCTCGTTAAACCACACAGTATACTCTCTATAAACCACACAGTATACTCTCTATAAACCACACAGTATACTCTCTATAAACCACACAGTATACTCTCTATAAACCACACAGTATACTCTCTATAAACCACACATTATACTCTCTGTTACCCACACAGCACACCCTTTTTAAAAACACAGTATACAACCCCTCAACCTCACAGCACAGTCTGTATAAACCACACAATACACCCTTTGTATACCACACAGTATACTCTCTTTAAACCACACAGTACGCCCTCTATAAACCACACAGTGCGTCCTCTGTAATGCACACAGTACACCCTCTGTAAACCACACAGTAGTCTGTATAAACCAAACAGGATACCCTATTTAAGCCACACAATACATTCTCTATAAACCACACAGTACACCCTCTATATACAATGCAGTACACTCTCTATAAACCACACAGCACAGTCTGTATTAACCACACAGCACAGTCTGTATCAACAAAAGAGTACGCCCTTGATAAGCTTCACAGTAAACCTTCTGTAATGCACACAGTACACCCTCTGTAAACCACACAGTACATCCTCTTTAAACCACACAGTACACCCGCTATAAACCACACAGTACATCCTCTGTAACTGATGGAACCATCAATTCACTAGACACGTGCTTTAAGGTATGAACAGTGGTTTTAATCTACTTACAACAGAGCCAGCCTGTTCCGCGTTGAACTCTCGATGAACTGAACGACTGGCTCTGAGCATTGGTATTTATACAGCAGTCCAGGGTGAGGAGTCATGGGCGGAGCCAAGGGTGGAGCCCTGTACAAACTCCTAAGCATTCCCAGCGCTACTCCCCCTAGTGGTCGGGCAACGCAACTGCGCTTCCAAATGCATGGTCTCATGTATATACAATACAGTGTGAATTACGGAGTTACATTCACCACATTCACCCCCTACAAAAAAAATCAAGTCCGGCGGGGGTGGTGGTTCACAAATTGAGTCTGTCCGGTGGTTTGACTGTCTGCTGCGATCTGCGGAGCACCGGGGTTTGCAGCCTCTTATGGTGGCTGGACGGGTGTTGTGGGTTGGGGTACGATGGCGGACTCCAGGGAAGATCTCGTCCGAGCGCCATACCGGTCTGGTTTGACTGGGGACTGAGGGCGCTGGGGGTTAGCTGGTGTGGTGCGCGGAACAATGGAGCGAGCTAGTGGGCTCAGTGGGCTCGGTAGCGCGAGGGGGCAGCTGGGTTGCGCGGAACCGATGCAGCGAGCTAGTGGGCTCGGGAGCCCGAGGGGGCGGCAGGATGGGGCATAGGATGAGGGGTGCATATGTAGTGATAGAGGGGATGCTAGATCCGGCGGGTGCAAGGTCCCGCGGAGGGATACGGTGTCCTGACGGCCGTCGGGGAACTCTACGAAGGCGAACTGGGGGTTGGAGTGAGGGAGGCGCACTTCTCAACAAGGGGGTCGGTTTTGTGCGCCCTGACGTGCTTCCTCAGGAGTACAGGGCCCGGTGTCTTCAGCCATGCCGGAAGTGAGACCCCCGTGGTAGTGCCCCTGGAAAAAATGAAGAGCCTCTCGTGAGGGGTCTGATTGGTCGCTGTGCATAAGAGGGACCTAATAGCGTGGAGCGCATCTGGGAGGACTTCCTGCCAACGGGAGACTTGGAGATTCCTGGACCGGAGGGTCAGTAGGACGGTCTTCCAGACCGTCGCATTCTCCCTCTCCACCTGCCCGTTCCCCCTGGGGTTGTAGCTGGTAGTCCTGCTCGAGGCGATGCTCTTGTCCAGCAGGTACTGACACAGCTCGCCGCTCATGAAGGACGAACCCCTGTCGCTGTGTATGTAGCTGGGGAAACCAAACAGGGTGAAGATACTATGCAGGGCCCTAATGACTGTGTGGGAGGTCATATCGGGGCACGGGATAGCAAATGGGAAGCGGGAGAACTCATCTATGACATTTAAGAAGTAAACGTTCCTGTTAGTTGAGGGGAGTGGCCCTTTGAAATCGATCACGAGGCGCTCAAAGGGCCTAGAAGCCTTGACCAGGTGGGCCATGTCTGGTCTATAGAAGTGCGGTTTGCACTCCGCACAGATTGGGTAGTCTCTGGTGACGGCTTTTACCTCCTCAGTGGAGAAAGGCAGATTTCGGGCTTTGATGTAGTGGGCGAGCCGGGTGACCCCCCGGGTGGCAAAGGTCGTTGTGGATGACTTTCAGGCGGTCGATCTACGCGCTGGCGCATGTCCGGCGGGATAGGGCATCTGGGGGCTCGTTGAGCTTCCCCAGTCGATACTTAATATCGTAGCTATAGGTGGAGAGTTCGATCCTCCACCGCAGGATTTTATCGTTTTTAATTTTGCCCCTTTGCGAGTTGTCAAACATAAAGGCAACCGATCGTTGGTCGGTGATGAGGGTGAACCTCCTACCTGCGAGGTAGTGCCTCCAGTAACGAATAGCCTCCACAATGGCTTGTCCTTCTTTTTCGACTGCCGAGTGTCGGCGTTCCGAAGCGTAGAGGGAACGGGAGAAAAATGCAATTGGCCTTCCTACCTGATTTAAGGTGGCTGCTAGAGCTACCTCTGAAGCGTCGCTCTCAACCTGAAATGGAGTGGATTCATCCACCGCCCGCATGGCCGCCTTGGCGATGTCCTCCTTGATGCAGTTGAAGGTCTGGCGCGCCTCAGCTGACAGGGGAAATCGTGTGGCCTTAAAGAGTGGGCGGGCTTTGTCCGCATATTGAGGGACCCACTGGGCGTAGTAGGAAAACAAACCCAAGCACCGTTTGAGGGCCTTGGGACAATGAGGGAGGGGGAGTTCTAAGAGAGGGGCGCATACGGTCCGGGTCTGGGCCCAGGACTCCATTTTCCACGACATAGCCGAGGATGGCTAGTCTGGTTGTGCGGAAAACGCATTTCTCCTTGTTATAAGTGAGGTTTAATTTCTGAGCCGTCTGGAGAAAACGGTAGAGGTTGGTGTTGTGGTCCTGCTGGTCATAGCCGCAGATGGTGACAATGTCCAAGTACGGAAACGTGGCCCGCAGCCCGTACTGGTCCACCATTCGGTCCATTGCTCGTTGGAACACCGAAACCCCGTTAGTGACGCCGAAGGGGACCCGGAGGAAATGGAAGAGGCAGCCATCGGCCTCGAATGCCATGTAGTGGCGGTCCTCTGGGCGGATTGGGAGCTGGTGGTATGCAGACTTCAGATCCACCGTGGAAAAGAGTCGACACTGGGCGATCTGGTTAACCATGTCTGCAGTCCTGGGGAGGTGATACGCGTCAAGGAGCGTAAATCTATTTATGGTCTGACTATAGTCGACAACCATATGGAATTTTTCCCCGGTCTTCACGACCACTACCTGAGCTCTCCAGGGACTGTTGCTGGCCTTTATGATCCCCTCACTGAGAAGCCTTCGGACCTCGGATCTGATGAACACCCTATCCTGCAGGCTGTACCGCCTGCTGCAAGTGGCTACGGGTCTACAGTCCTGTGTGAGATTGGCAAAGAGGGGAGGGGGGGAGATTCGCAGCGTGGCGAGGCTGCAGATAGTGAGTGGGGGCAGGGGCCCGCCGAAGCTGAGGGTGAGGCTTTTAAGGTTACATTGAAAATCTAGGCCTAATAAGATGGAGCGCAGAGGTCGGGCAAAACGTAGAGTTGAAATTTTGAGTTGCTAGCGCCTCGGATTGTGAGTGTCGCGGCGGTGCGCCACTGGATCTGGACAGAGTGGGAGCCTGAAGCGAGAGAGATAGTTTGCCAAACAGGGAAAACGGGGAGCGAACAGCGTCTTACCAGATCTGGGTGTATGAAGCTCTCAGTACTCCCGGAGTCGAAAAGGCATGGCGTGCTGTACCTGTTGATTTGGACCTCTGTCATCGAGTTTCGCAGATGCTTCGGGCGCGATTGGTCCAGAGTGACTGCGCTGAGTTGCGGGTAGTTGGTGGCTCGATCAGCTGTGCTGGAGTGGCCCCGTGATGACTGCCCTCTGAGTTCGTAGTCGTCGAGGTGCGTTTCAGAGTTTGAAGGGGATGGATCCCATGAGTCGCACATGGTCGGCCGCATGGAGGAGGATTGCCAAGATGGCCGCCCCCATGAGTCGCACATGTCGGGTGGAGGCGGAGTCGGCATACAGGCTGCAGCATTTCGGGGCTTGCAGGCCTGTGAATTCAGGGAACGAGTGCTTTGCGCCGTGGGAGGGTTAGAGGCTGGGGCTTTCTTTGTCAGACACACTCTGGCATAGTGTCCTTTTCGCCCGCAGCTGCTGCAGGTCGCGTTGCGTGCCGGGCAGTGCTGCCGCGAGTGCTGATTCTGGCCGCAAAAGTGGCAGGCTGGGGCAGAATTGTGGCTGGGCAGCCGCACGGCGCAGGCCTGGGGGAGTTGCTGGTCGGGGGCCCATGACGGGGTCGTGGGGTCCGCGGGGAATGAGGTGAGGCTGTGAAATGAGACTTCCATAGTCGTAGCAAGTTTAACAGTCACTTCAAGATTTAGGGCCCCCTTTTCCAGCAGTCGCTGGCGCACGTAATTTGACCTAAGGCCCGCAACAAAGGCATCACGGACAGCACGTTCTCTATGTTCTGCCGCGGTAACCGCCTGGTAATTACAGTCACTAGATAAAGTTTTAAGCTCTCTCAGGAATTCTGCGAGCGATTCCGTAGGCCACTGGCGACGAGTAGTGAACACGTGTCGTGCATAGACTTCATTAACAAGTCTCACATACATTTTGTCGAGTGGCGCTAGGGCTTCAGTATACGAACCGGCACAGTTTAGTCGAGTAGAAATTCTGTGGCTCACCCTTGCGTGCAGTAGGCTCATTTTCTGCTCCTCCGTTGTTTCGGCTGTGCTTGCTTCCGCCAGGTAGGCTTTAAAACACCGCAGCCAATGAGAAATAATTCTTTTTGACTCTGCATCCTGCGGGTCGAGTTCCAGTCGCTCAGGCTTGAGGGCTGATTCCATGATTGATCCTGACTGTTTCTTAAGTAGATTAAATTGATGGAACCATCAATTCACTAGACACGTGCTTTAAGATAGAACAGTGGTTTTAATCTACTTACAACAGAGCCAGCCTGTTCCGCGTTGAACTCTCGATGAACTGAACGACTGGCTCTGAGCATTGGTATTTATACAGCAGTCCAGGGGGAGGAGTCGTGGGCGGAGCCAACGGTGGAGCCCTGTACAAAGTCCTAAGCATTCCCAGCATTACTCCCCCTAGTGGTCAGGCAACACAACTGCGCTTACAAATGCATGGTCTCATGTATATACAATACAGTGTGAATTACAGAGTTACATTCACCACAGTAACGCACACAGTACACCCTCTGTAAACCACACAGTACAGTCTGTGTAAACCAAACAGGATACCCTATTTAAGCCACACAATACACTCTCTATGATGCACAATCAATGGACACGAAACGTAGATAAAGTCCGAACGATAGGCTTTAATACACAAGAAGTGTACCCGGCAGCAGACGTACAGAAGAATGGCAGACTGCCGGGGAACACAGGTTCTTATACCCCGCCTTGTAGGCGGAGCTATCTACCTCTCAGCCAATCGGCTGAGAGTCACATGACATACCTTGGCCAATGGGCTTCGATTCCTCTGCACCAATGGCAGCTCACTTCCAGATACCGTAATACCCCTAGTCATACTACCACACTCTACAAACCACAGTACACCCACTAAAAACTACACAGCAGACCCTCTAAAAAACACATGTACACACCCTACAAACCACACAATACACTCTCTATGAACCACACAGATAATTGTCTGTAAACCCCTGTATAAATCATACAGCACAGTCTCTGTAAATAAGAGTACACCCTCTATAAACCACACAGCACAGTCTCCATTAACCACACAGTACACTCCCTATGAACTGCACAGTATACTCTCTAAAACCACACAGTATGCCCACTATAAACCACACAGTTGCTCTGCAAAAAACACACAGCACAGTCTAAATCACACAGTACACCCTCTATACAAAACACATACAGATATAGAAACCACACATTACACCCTCTAAGAACCACACAGCAGAGTCCCTATAAACCACATAGTACACACTCTCTAAACCATACAGCATACCCTCAAAACACCACACAGAACAACCTTTATAAACCAACCAGAACACCCTTTTTAAACCACACAGTACCCCCTCTAGAAACCACACAGCAAAGTCTGTATAAACCACACAATAGACCCTCTATAAACCACACAGCACCATCTCTATAAAGCACACAACACAGTCTCTATAAACCACACAGCACAGTCTCTATAAACCACACAGCACAGTCTCTATAAACCACACAGCACACCTTCTATATGCCACACAGAACACCCTCTATAAACCACACAGTACATTCTCTATAAACCAGACAAAATACGCTTTATAATCTTCACAGTACACCCTCTCTAATGCACACAGTACACCCTCTGTAAACCAAACAGTTCATCCTCTATAAACAATGCAGCACAGTCTGTATAAACCACACAGTACACCTTCTATAAACCACAGAGTACACCCTCTTTAGGCCACAGTACACCCTCTGTAAACGACATTGAACACCCTTTTGAAGCCACTCAGTATACCCTCTACAAACTACACAGTACAGTCTGTATAAACCACACAGTACACCCTCTATGAACCACACAGCACAGTCCCTATATACCACACAGTACACTTTCTATAAACCACACAGTGCACCCTCCGGGGACCCATTTTTACCAATCGGCCAACCTTCGGGACTTAACCTGGCCGGCCTTCGCGACCCACGCTGGCCGACCTGCGCGACCCACCATTTTCTCTTACCTTGTTTGCTGCTGACAAAAATGGAGGAAATGGTTTTGGGTCCATTGGCCGCTCCTCCAATGGAACATGTTGGATGAAGGTGAAGCCTTCCGTTGTCGGAAAGTATGGAGTCTCCACCTGTCCAAAGTTCTGCATTTTTTTCCTGTAAAATTCTGTCAAATAAACACCCCCGAAATTGTAAAAAAAATAAGAATAAAATGAATAAAATAAATGAAAAAAAATTAAATGAATAAAATAAAGAATTAAATTAATATAGCCCCCCCCCAAACTTGCAGATGATCTGTCACGCGTGCGCAGTGCGGTCGCATTTTCTTTTTACATGTTTGAGGCCATTTTGCAGCTGGCGTTATTAACAGCCGGCTGCTGCAGCTGTTGCATGCAGATTTGCGCAATCGGGAGCACCGCAATGGATGGCTTCGCAACCCTCCCGACACCCGCCCGCGCCCCACCCGTGAGTCGCGCCCCCGGGTTTGACAATGCCTGCTCTAAAGCATACCCTTTCTAAATCACACAGTACTCTCTGCAAAGTAGAGTACACACTCTGTAAACTACACAGTACAGTCTGTATAAACCACACCATACACCTTCTATAAGCTACGTAGTACACCCTCTATATACCACACAGTACACCTTCTATTAGTAACGTAGTACGCCCTCTATAAACCGCACAGTACACCCTCTATAAACCACACATTACACTCTCTATTACCCACACAGCACAGCCTCTATAAACCACGCAGCACACCCTCTATAAACCACACAGTACACCCTCTAGAAACCACACAGTACACCCTCCATAAACCGCACAGTACACCCTCCATAAACCACACATTACACTCTCTATTACCCACACAGCACAGCCTCTATAAACCACGCAGCACACCCTCTATAAACCACATAGTACGCCCTCTATAAACCACACAGTACGCCCTCTATAAACCACACAGTACACCCTCTATAAACCACACAGTACACCCTCTATAAACCACACAGTACGCCCTCTATAAACCCCACAGTACACCCTCTATAAACCACACAGCTTCCTCTATAAACCACATAATGTGCCTCTATAAACTACACAGCACAGTGTATATAAACCACACAGCATACCCTCTAAAACCACACAATGTGCCCTCTATAAACCACATAGCACAGCACACCTTCTATAAACCACACAATGTATCTATATAAACTACACAGTAGTATACATAAATCACAGAGCACACACTGTATTAACCACAGAGTACAGTCTCTTTAAACCACAGAGTACAGTCTCTATAAATCACACAGTACAGTCTCTGTAAACCACACAGTACACCCTGTATAATATACACAGTACACCCTCTATAAAACACACAACACAACCTCTTTGAGCCACACAGCAAACAATCTATAAACCACACTGTTCACTCCCTAGAAACCATACAGTACACAGTCTATAAACCACACAGTACACCCTCTATAAACCATACAGTACACCTTTTATAAACCACACAGCATACCCTCTTCAAGCCACACATTACACCCTCTATAAACCGCAAAGTAAACTCCCTATGATCCACACAGCACACTTTCTATAAACCACTAATACACCCTCCATGAACGACACAGTACACTCTCTATAAACCACATAGTACACCCTCTCTATAAACCACACAGCACACCCTCTAAAACCACACAATGTGCCCTCTATAAACCACACAGCACAACCTCCGCAAACCACACAGTACAATCTCCGCAAACCACACAGTACAATCTCCGCAAACCACACAGTACAATCTCTATAAACCACACAGTACAATCTCTATAAACCACACAGTGTGCTCTCTATAAACCACACAGTACAATCTCTATAAACCACACAGTGTGCTCTCTATAAACCACACAGTACAATCTATATAAACCACACAGTACAGTGTATGTAAATCACACAGTACACTCTCTATAACCTACACAGTACACCCTATATAATACACACTGAATACCCTCTATGAACCATACAGTACACCCTCTATAAACCACACAGTACACCCTCTATAAACCATGGCCAGGATTCACCGTTATTGTGGCGGGGTCAAAACTGGTGCGAGTGATGCTGGTGTCAACGGGCCTCCAGGCCCAGTAATCCTCCTCTTCCTCAGGGGCTAGAATCGCGCCGGAGTGCTGTACACGGCAGGTGCGGGTTCACACATGCGCGCCATGGCCGTCACCGTGCTGGAACATGCGTCCCTGTCCCCGTGCCAGCCCCCGCGATCAAGGCGGAGCCCTGCAGGGTCCCAGCGCGGAGGAACATAGGCCCCCACCGGAATGAGCTCGCCTGCCAATCGGTAACCCCCAATCGCGGGCCTGGTCGCCTTGAGGCCCCCCCCCGGATTCAGATCCCCCCACCAGGATGGCCCCCGCAGCCAGAACACCGAGGTACCGCCGGATAGGACCATATGTAAACCACGCCGCCGGGACTCGGCGAAACTAGGCCCGTTGTGCGCGGAGAATCGCCACGGGGGCCGCTTTCAATGGCCCCCGACCGGCGCCACGGCGACCGTGCTGCCGATTCTCTGACCCGGCGCGGGCTCGGAGAATCCGGGCCTCTGTGTACCAGAGGCCAAGTTTGAGAACTTTGGAAGTACTCATGATGTAACATGTCTGTGGGGTGCAGGAACGTGTGGTGAAATTGACCTTTTTACTTGAAGTTTTTTCCTGTTATTATGTTGATTCCAGTTCGTGTTAAAGGGAAAATTACAAAAAGTGAAATCTTGATAAGTTCCTCAATTGGGGACCATTCAGTAAATGTAGTTATTTTGCTGTATGGTTCTCCTGCAGTGATCGTAACAGTGGGCTCCTTTCGCCATGCATGCAGTCCACTGGAACAAGTCACGTATTCAGGTCAAAATCCAGGAGAAAGGAAACAGGGAACCACCTCAGCTGCTCTTTCAAAGGAAGTGGTTCAGGAATCTTATATGAGGGCGGAGCACAGCTGACAAATGTCAGATATCCTGACCATACACTGCGCTGCTTCACAGGTCAATCCGACTTAAAACTGTGATGTGGAGATGCCGGCGTTAGACTGGGATGGGCACAGTAAGAAGTCTTACAACACCACGTTAAAGTCCAACAGGTTTGTTTGGAATCACTAGCTTTCAGAGCGCAGCTCCTTCCTCAGGTGAGTCAACTTAAAACGACTAAAACTCTAAATCACAGACTGCAACTGGTCACTCTACGATTGAACGACTGCAAAGTACAGCGCTAACAGACTGCTACAAACAGTAGGATTTGTAGAAATTGGACTGTACAATTACTGTAAGCTACTCAGCTGAACCATTAGCTGAACGTTTAGGGGCAGCAGGGTAGCATGGTGGTTAGCATAAACGCTTTACAGCTCCAGGGTCCCAGGTTCGATTCCTGGCTGGGTCACTGTCTGTATGGAGTCTGCACGTCCTCCCAGTGTGTGCGTGGGTTTCCTCCGGGTGCTCCGGTTTCCTCCCACAGTCCAAAGATGTGCGGGTTAGGTGGATTGGCCACGCTAAATTGCCCGTAGTGTTCTAAAAAGTAAGGTTAAGGGGGGGGTTGTTGGGTTACGGGTATAGGGTCGATACGTGGGTTTGAGTAGGGTGATCATGGCTCGGCACAACATTGAGGGCCGAAGGGCCTGTTCTGTGCTGTACTGTTCTAAGATTATAAACTACACAATACAACTAGCTGTACTATAAACTCCAATGCTAGTCTAATTCAGTCTTGTGGATTCTTATGACCTGTGCATTACAGCAATTATGAACGGCACAGAATTGCCATAAGAAGTTGCTTGCTACAAATCGTACACTGTATACCAAATATTAATTGCTCAGTAGAACTGCTGTAAACTTCAAAGTATAGTGTGTCATGTGAGAGTACCTTTAAGAAATGTGTGTTTATAAATGGGTGTGTATATAAATATCTGCAGTGAGGGTACCTTTAAGGAATGGGTGTTTACTACTGCAGTGATGTCAGAGGGTGGGTGGAGCTGGGCTGTGTCAGCTTTTTACTTTCATTTTAGGCTGTTTGCTGCAGGGTGTGTTTTAGTTTTATTTTCAGCATTGGAGCTGAAGCCAGACAGAGCAGCTGTACTGCTGTTCTCTCTGCCATGAAAAGACTACCTCTTGATCATTTGGTGAATTCAGAATTATAAATGTTTTCAGTTCGTGACTTTAACCTGATGTGCTTCTGTTAAAGGTTATGTTTTTTGTAAGTCTTTTGGATGTTAAAAGGACAGTGTAAGCATTACTTAGTTGTACTCTTTGGGGGTTGTATTTGAATTAATGGTTGCTAAGATGTTCACTGTTTGTTTTAAAAAGGTTAACTTGAGTTCATAGAATAAACATTGTTTTGCTTTTAAAAAAATACTTTTCCATTTCTGCTGTACCACACCTGTAGAGTGGACCGTGTGCTCCCCATACCACAATCTATTAAAAGTTGTGGGTCAGGTGAACTCCATGATACACTTTGGGGTTCTCTAAACCCTGGCCCATAACAAGTGACTAGAAACTGCACAGTTCAGCTGCTAGATGCAGCACAGAATAACTATAAAGCACTGCACAATTATAACCAGCATAGCGCTCCTACTCTAAATCGCAGTGGTTCATCGCTGTAAATTGAGCTGTACGTTAATGAGAAATGCAGTGCGAACAGTACAAACTTTGCAGAACAAGAGCAATGACAATGACCTGCATGGTGGAGCTAGCGTCGACCAGACTAATGGGTTAACAGCTTGCTCTGATTGTGTGAGCCCAAATGAAATGTGCTTTGGCAACCCGTGTGCAGTTCCTCATTGCTGCTGGTCTAGGGCATAAATCTCTTCACAAATTGGCACAACCTAGAGTGTTTTGAGTAGTGAGACATCATACAGTGGTACAGGAGGAAATGTCTTTCCAAAGCTGGAGTTCAATGATATGTTGAGGTTAAGCAGATACATTTTGACACTGTGCTGGCCTATATTTAACCTAACCTGGGGAATGTTTCTTCCTGACGTGCTGAAAACGCCCATTTACCATCACCAGAATAGACCTCAATTTTGGTAAAATGTGCCAGAGGTTACAGTACTAGAAATGCAGACATCTTTAGGCATCAGATGATATTGATAGACCTACCACCTACATGTTCCCCTGATACATCATACAGTGTACAAATGATGCTGTAGATGCCACACCATGACCACTGCCATTCTCGATAGATTTTAGCTGGATCTCCCGGTCCCGCCAATGGTGCATTCCGCTGCAGGGTTCTCGGTGTTGAGGGGTGCATTCAACAGGAAACCCCGTTGACAGCGGTGAGATCAGAAGATCCGACTGTCAGCTGATGGCGGGCCACTGGCGCTGCGGTGAAACCCGCAGAGAGTTGCGGCTAAAATCCTGCCCAGTGCCTCACAGTACCAAACCTCGATTCAGGTGTGACTGAAATTTATAAAATTCCTCACAACACAAACCCCTGTACACTTGGACTGAAACTTATAATTGTTCACACAGCTGGCCATTACCCGTGCTGATTGTAGGCCCGGATATGGAGATGACCAATACCTGTTCATCTCCTGACTGTAGTGGCCACTCTGCAATGTCATTCCCTTTTATTGATTGATTCATATCCCACAGATATGAATCCTGCACAGATCCTGTTACCTTCCGCAGAGTTGTCTAGTGTTTAGCGCCTCTTTACCTTAGTTTATACCAAGTCCTGGTCCAAACAGGACTGTATTCGGAACTAATTGTGATGTGTGATTGCAGTTTTCCTGTACCATTCTCCAAGGTAATGAGCCAGAGTTTCGGTTACAGTTAAACCCTTAGTGTCTGAACAGTCCACCTGTGTGTGTGGCTTTGAGCTATTTTATATCCTTACAGCTTGAGTGTCATGTCCTTCAGGCATTTAAAGTGAAAATGTGAAGCACGTTTTCGAAAAGGGGCTGGACAAACTCAAGTGGTTAATATATTCTTCATATTTTGCATCATGTATGTTGGGGACATTATACCTATCCATTATCAAATATTACTTGGTTATCTGGGGAGAATTTTCAAACAATCACTGTAACTGGGTGACAGGTGTATCAATAAATAGTTAATTTCCTTCTTTCCATCTACCCTGCACATTTTCCTGGTCCTTCATAACAATTCATGTATTTCTTTATTTGATGGATACCATCCTATCCAATGTTCCTTTGAAATCAATGCGTTGAACGTGCTATTCTATATATTCTTCATCTTCTATGTATCCATCACTGAACTCAAAACTGAAACTCACTTCCCAAACTCTTCCCGTCTTCTTTGCAACCTAGAAGTTTTCTTTTAAACCGTGCCTTTTGTTGCGAAATCTCCTTCTTAATTTAACTTGTCGTTTCCAGCCACGTTCGCTGCCATTACATGTCTTCAGCCCATGAACCTTGGGCTCACAGTTATGTTCCTCAATAATTAGAAGACTGCTACTTGTAAACCCCCGGCCTAGTTAATGTCGTTCAATTTTCAGTGACCCTCGGCGGAGAGGTGAACCCGCCCTGTCGTTGTTTGAGCTATCTTCCATCATTCCATTCCGCCCCTCCCTCTTGAGGATGGATCACTTCACTGCTGTACACTGCCCTGCCCAGAAGGTTGTGAAAGGGACGGTAAAGCTCAGCTCTTCGCAGGGCTAGCAATCGTCATGACCGCCGTTCGAATTTATCACCACTTGTGGTGGGGCTGGATGCACTGAAGCCATGTTTTTAACATAATTAGCATGATCATCAACAGCATCTTGCAGTAGCAAAGCAAATCCACAGAGTTTGTCTTAAAGATTTTACACAAATTCCGTGCCTCTAAATATGGCAGTCATAAATTTTGAAGTTCGGGGGGGTGGGGGGGTGGTTGTGGGTGGGAATCACATTAAGTGCAATCTAATTACTTCAATGTTTATTAGAACTAGGGCACCATCAAAATTTTATTTAAATTAATCAGGTTTTGAATTAAGATATTAAATTCAAATTAATCATGTAAAAATGTAAATGAACCTTGACGAATATCCAGCTGTGAGTTCAGTCTGTTTCTTCGGAGTCACTTTCAGAAATGTCTGAGGGAGGAGGGGGGGTGGGGGGGGAGGATTGCACCCAAAACTCCTGGAAGTGTTATTGCAATTAAAAGATATTCAGCAGGACAGATGTAAAGAATGTGTTGTAATTAAAAAAAGATCACAGTGGAAGTATCACAGATTTGCATGATTGGCTCATTGTGAGGCATCATTGATTACTGGGTGCACCAGCTAAGATTAAAACCTTCTCTTAACCCTTCAAGGGACAGAGCATCGTTTCAGCGTTGAGAGAGAAAAGCAAAGCTGAGG
This sequence comes from Scyliorhinus canicula, assembly GCF_902713615.1. NCBI lineage: Eukaryota > Metazoa > Chordata > Chondrichthyes > Carcharhiniformes > Scyliorhinidae > Scyliorhinus > Scyliorhinus canicula. The sequence continues at coordinate 21,298,362 of NC_052147.1, forward strand.
AGGCTGGGACCTCAAACAGACAAACTCGCAAAGGAACTAACTTCTTTTCCTCAGGTGTCAGCAAAGGTCACCTCTTGTTTCCCCACCCAGAAGCGTGTTTCCACTTCCTGGCCGCCATTTTGGAAGCTTAGGCGGTTATCGGCATGACACTAACCAACCTCTACACCTGCACCTTTCAGTATTCTAACAGGGCTTCACCAATTGGGACCACACACACGCACAATTTGATGAGCCATCAATTGCACGTGAGACGAGTTGCTGTACAAAAGTTAGGCTTTAATAAACTAGAACTTAGCCCTGCGGTCGACCACAATAAATGGACGACCGCCTGGCGTTCTGACTATTTATACCTCGGTATGGAGGCGTGGTTAACTCAGTCTCTCGACCAATCGGAGAGCCGTCACATGACTGGTCTCAACCAATCGGTTGAGAGGCACATGACCGACCAGGGCCAATGGTAAGCCGTTGTTCTGCACCAATGGCAGACAGCTATGCAAATCATACCACCACACAATTCATGTTTTCTGATTCTATGAAGCAATCCTTAGTGGTCTTATGTGGCTGAGGTCGAAACCAAGTATCGTCTGAAGGTGAAGCAGTGTTAGCGGATGTGGGAAATTTTGATTGGGGTTGGGGGGGGTGGTTTATTAATTCAGTCCCCACTTTGAAGTCATCCAGTCATTCACCTGTGTGAACTGGGTAATCAAAATGGCAGAGTAACACTAATCATTCCTGCCAACATCTGCCTCTCTGCCACTTCAATGGGGTCCTTGAAATGGACTGTCCAGTCATCTGCCAGCAATAGGCAGTAGCCTTTCATTGGCTCAATACATCTTCAAGCACCAATGGCCAGTCAGCCTGCTGTGGACACTCTGCCCATTACTAATTGACTTCTGGGCAACCTGACCAACAGTTCTTGAAGGAGCCACAAAAGGAAAAGTTTTGAAGATCGTTTTTATGGGAAGAGTAGAGCGTTAATGCCCTCTTTGGCCCTACAGAAATTACCGCCCCCTTACCCCTAACCCCCCATGCCAGGTGCTCCATCAGGATCACCTCCTCCTTTTATCTGTATCAACTGGGGTGTATGGTGGAGCTGCTGATTTCCTACCTCTTCCAATCGACAAGCTATTCTGAAAGAGCAAGCAGCTTGCCAAAAAAAATGTAGATAAGGCGCCCGGTTCAGGCCTTGCTCTGGCTTCCATTGAATTGACAGTGGAGTCACCCCATCTGTTCGCAGCCCAAAGCAAATGATGATCTGAACATCTAACCCAACATTCTGACATTATTTTTGTGTTCCCCTTATAAAATCCCATGTCTGCCTTTATGATGGGAAATGTTGCCAGGAAAGACATGTTATTAGCATGTTGCTACAAATGCCAGAATAGTCAGTGCTACAGATTTTACGCAAACTGTTCAAAAAAAGGCATCTGATAAACGTCATTGCTTTAATAAGGGACTTACATTTCTACATCACCTTCCGTATTCCAAAGTCAACCCAAAGCACAGTGTTGTTACTGGTGTGATGCATGAAATGGGCAGCACGGCAACACACTGGTTAGCACAGTTGCTTCACAGATCCAGGGTCCAAGGTTCGGTTCGCAGCTTGAGTCACTGCCTGCCTGGAGTCTACACGTTTTCCCCGTGTTTGTGTGGGTTTCCTCCGGGTGCTACGGTTTCCTCCCACAGTCCAAAAATGTGCGGGTTACGTGGATTGGCCACGGTAAATTGCTCTTAGTGTCCAAAAAAGATTAAGTGGGGTTACTGGGTTACGGGGATAGGGTGGAAGTGTCCAAAAAAGATTAAGTGGGGTTACTGGGTTATGGGGATAGGGTGGAGGCGTGGGCTTGAGTCGGGTGCTCTTTCCAAGGGCTGGTGCCGACTCAATGGGCCGAGTGGCCTCCTTCTGCACTGTAAATTCTATGATTCTATGATTTTATGAAATGTGAAGTCAATCAACGTTCTGCAGGATTGCACTAAACAGCAACGAGATAATGACCATCTGTTTCAATGTTGTTGGTTGAGGGATAAATATTAGCCAGGAAGAACTCTCCACCTGAAAACAGTCATGTGATATTTAATGTCCATTTGAGGGAGCAGGAGTGGCCTCGGTTTAATATCTCATCCGAAAGACAGCGCTCATTGCAGTACTAATCTCCATTCTGAACTCCCATCTCTGGAGTGGGACTTGACCCAGTTAACCTCTAACTCTGAGCCATAGCAGAAAGCCCTCAGAAGGAAATGTGGTTCTTCCTGACTTTCAGCGAGCAACAGTTGGCTACAAAATACACCAAAATACTCCTGGAAGAACACTTATCTGCTAGCCTGGAACTGAGGCCTTAAACTGTTTATTATGAATGGATTAATCCGTACTCTCTTAAAAAACAGACCATAATTGGGTCTAAGCACAATAAGCCCTCATTCCATAAAAGTGCACAACGTCACTCCTAGGCAATGTTTCCTTAGGTGTGGTCTCGACAGATGAGTCAACTGTTGCACTAAATGGAAGTAAATACACACAGAAAATCATAACTACACAAAAGGGTGAAGAGATCAAATCTTGTTATTTACAAACTCCGCTATAGTCAACAAAGGAACTCACACTGGATAAGCTGAACAACTCGTCAACCTTGTTAGTTTGCTGCACTGAGATTTGGTGCAACTGATGCTTCATATCACAGACTCATGTTGTCCTGGGGATGTGACCTGACCAGGGCCCTCGCTATTTACGAACACCCGAGAGTTTTCTATGTGCATAACTTTAACAGCTACAAAGGTATTGTACAAAGTAACCCGAGGGTTTGCCAGAGCGACTGAGACAAATACTTGTCGACTGACAGATCTATTTGATCGTAACCTTTCAGCCATTTTGGGCAGCACTCGAATTCAACAAGCGCTGAGTGCCGACTGCTTTTCTTTCAGCGTCGACCAGGAGAAGACTGCAACCCACTGATGTAAATTGAATGTCGATTGTCAGGAATTTCTACCAAACCGAAAAGTGAAGCCAGTGCTCTCTGTCAGTTCAGAGAATCAAAGATAAGAAGGTAAAGTAGGATACAGAATATTTTCTCAACCACAGATAAAAAAAAGTGTTTTTTTTTACTTCAACCGATCTGAATACCTCGGATAGTATTTAAGAAGCAGTTGCTCCCCTCTCTCCTGTCTCCTTTGATTCACAGAGCTGGCCATTATTTTCGAGTCAGCAATTTCCTAACTCCGCACTTTTAACAAGTGCCTCTTCGAATGCAGTTGTTTCCAAATTGGGCGAGCACTCTTTTTGGTCTGTGGAGTTTTTTTGCACTGGGAAGGAGAAAGAACAATCTTGTTAAAATACCTCAACACAATGCCAGGGCAGCAGAAACAGCACCACCTGTGCCACATGGAAATCAGCTGGATACACAGAAGCCAACCCATCATTGACAGTCATTGTTTATCCTCAGCCGACAAGCTTTAACTCAGTCAGTACTGGAGTCTCAGATAGACTCAAGACTTAGCCCCTGTCTGCAAGGTGAGAGGGGTGGAACCTATTGGTCGGCATCTCCCCGCTTTGCGTCCATTCGTTCTTGAACACCATTCTTTTCTAATTCAGGTTAATGCGTTGGGGTTGCCAATTCTGGTTGGAGGTCCATGCTTGAAGTTTTCATTACATCACCCCCCACTACCAATCACACCCCTCCCCTCCATCCTGACAGCATTTATTTATGTCTATCTCCAATATATTTTGCAATGAACGAATATGAGAAATACACCACGGGGGCGATTCTCCGATATTGAGGCCAAGTGTTCGCGCCGTTGTGAACACCGACACGTTTCATAACGGCGTGAACAGGGCCAGGGCATGACTTATTCTGGCCACCACTCCACTCCAGCCTCCTTACACCCCCTGGTGAAGGAGCCCCCCCCCCCCCCCCCACAGGCTGCCCCCCCCCTCCCGAGCATTCCCGCAGAGTTCCCGCCGGCAGCGACCAGGGGTGAACGGCACCGGCGGGACTCTGTCGTGTCGGAGTGGCCGCTCTGCCCGTCCGGGCGGGAGAATCGGCAGCCCCACCGATTCCACCAGTCCGCGGCCGGCACCGCACCAAACGCGTCGGCGCAAACGGCGCCGATTCCCCGCACCTCAGAGAATCGCGTGCCAGTGTCGGGGCATCGTGGCGCGGTTGCGGCGATTCTCAGGCCCGGCACGGGGCTCGGAGAATCGCCCTCCACATTTTTTTATTTCACCACACTTGAATTTTAAGAAATGTTCTTAATTCCCACATCAGAGGAAATAATTTTCCTGTATCAATTTGCCTGTTTGGAAAATAAAGGTGGTTTTAAGGGATTTATATTTGTATTGGTAAACATTAGAAATAAGGTATAGTTTTAAGTGGGTTTAATTTAATGTTTCTTTACCTGGAGGGGTAAAACCTCTAGTTAGATTCATGCTGGATAAAGATATTTGTATGTGTGGGGATTGGTTCAATTCCAACTGTGTTTTTATTGTGCTTAGAGAGGGTTATGGCGTGGTGAGTAAATTGAAATAAGTTCGTGCTTAGCAACATGAGGCCACTTTCCAGAAGAAGGACTTTTCTTTGCTCTTAGTTTTAACTAGAAGCCAGAGCAGTTGGAGACAGGACAGTGGGGAGTGAATAGCTCTCAACTCTGCCAGGACAAGCTGGAGAGGTCAAAGGTGTTGCAAAAATGCAAGTTTCCTAAAGTACAAGATCCAATCCAGATAACCAGAGAATTGGGACAGAAAGAACATTTAAGACACAACTCGTAGCACAACTCTTCTAAATCCTTTTAACAATGTGATCACAACACCACTCATTATGTCTATGCATGAGGGAATACAACCAATAGGTTTTTGAGATATTTAGTAATTAATTAACTAATGTGAAGAGAACAGAGACCAAGGTATTGTTCAGAAGAATTCAAAGAAAAGTAAACAAAGTGTTCTGAGTTAAAGAGATAATTGCACTAACTAGACTAAAAGTAGGACAGCAGACGTCAGAGGTAGATTAAATGTTTAATGTCATTCAAATACAGTCTGGGAATTGAAAGTTAAAACAATTGTGAACAACCGTCAAGACAAGGAAGTCCTAAAAGGGGTTGGTGTAAAATCTTGGACTGGATTCACTGTTAAAAATGGAGTGGAAGCTTGGGTTAAAAGAGTCATTTGTAAAATCTGGCCAGGATTTCGGAAGGGAAAGCATTATTACGAGAGACGATTTTAAAGGGTGTTTTTGGGAATGGTGTTTGGAAACCCTCATGTGACAAACATCTGGGGGATTCTGAGGAGGAAATCACAGACACTAACTTGGGTTCAGAGCAGAGCACATGTATTTGACCACAGACATCTTGTGTGCTTAAAAGGAACTTTGTGTTAATGAGGCCATTGTAGCTTAATGATGTACTTTGTAATCTGTATCAATCCTAAAACCTGTGTTTAATTGTTAAGCTAAAGGGGGAGTAAGGGCATATTGTATCATAATTCAATTTTTGCATGTTTAATAAATGTTTTTTTCTTGTTGTTAAAACTCATTAACAATCCTATGACTGTCGCTCCGCATTTTATACAATCAAGTAAAGATTATGGTCTTTTGAGCCAGGGTTCCATTCTGGAATCTTCCCGTCCAATTATAACATCAACTGGGATCGGAATACAACTCCACTAAGTCCTTTTAACAACTTGATCACAACACCACTCATTACCTCTATACTCAAGGGAATACAAGCCAATACTTTTTTGAGATATTTAGTAATTAATTAACTAATGTTAATCTACAAGTTTTCCTTTGTCATTTTGATTTAATTGAGCTGGCAGAAATGTCATATTATTGACTTCAAAATCGCGAGATGGCTGTAAGAATTAAACACATCTCTCTGATTATTACAATGAGGCCTCCATTTCAGACTGTAATTCTTATTAATTCTGACTGCTGAACATTGTCTAACCTTCACAGGTCTCGAGTCTAAGTACGAATAAGAAGGGAAAAATGCAAGTGCTGGGAACCTGAAATAGAATCAGAGAATGCTGTAAATACACAGTAGGCCAGTCAGTCCCTGTAAAAAAACAAATGAAGGAGTAAAGTTTCAGAGTATAACCTTCATTGGAATGCAAATGAAGGATGTGTACTCACATAATCATAATTTGTCGTTTTACAGATGCTGGTTGGCCTACTGTGTGTTTAGAATGGTAAACTAGTCGAACATGCAATTCTACATTGGCATTGGTCAGTACTGTGCACAGTATTGGCCACCTTATTTCAGGAATGATGTACATGCTGTGGAAGCAGTTCAGAGAAGGGGTCACTCATTTAAGGTGCAGATTAGGAAAATATTTTCTCTCAGAGGGTCCTGAGTTTCTGGAACTCTCTTCCTCAAAAGGCAGTGGATGCAGAATCTTTGAATATTGTAAGGTATAGCTAGATAGATTCTTGATATACAAGGGGTGAAAGGTTATTGGAGGTAGATGGGGTATTTGGAGTTAAGGTTACAGTTAGATCTACCATGGTCTTTTTGAATGGTGGAGCGGGCCCAGAGGTTCTGGATGGAGCAGGCCCGAGGTTCTGGGTGGAGCAGGCCCGAGGTTCTGGGTGGAACAGGTCCGAGGTTCTGGGTGGAGCAGGCCCAAGGCTCTGAGTGGCCTACTCCTGCTCCTGATTTGTGTGTTTGCATGTTAGTTAGACCTGCTCACCTGCTCTTTCCCCATATCCCTACAGCTGTTACTCCATCAGCTATTCACTCTTTTGAAGCCTGCTTTTGAATCTGTACCCATCACCTTATCAGGCAGTGCTTTCCAAATACTAGATATTTGTTGCATAAAAGGTTGTCCTCACGTCACCTCTGGTTCTTTGCCCTTAAATCTCTGCCCTCTGGTTGTCAACCTCTCAGTTTCTCTTTATTGACCCTAATATAAACCCTCTATAATTTCAAACACCCAAAGCTGATCTTAGCCTTCCCTGCTCGAAGGGCATAAATCCCAATTTCCCCAGTCTATCCAAGTTACTGTCATTCCTCATCCCTAGAACCATTCTAGTCAATCTCTTCTGTACCATCTCCAAAGTCTCCATGTGTAATATCCACGGACGCAGAAATCCCTTCACCGGAATTCCTTTGATTTACAAAACCAACAGCCGAACAACCATGTACATTCAGCTTGCTGTCTACACTGAGAGTGCAGAGGATCTGACACTCCCGGTTATATACAGTGAAAGGAGTTCCCTGATTGGGCCACTAATCTGGGAACTCGTATTCTCATTGGCCAATCTCAAAGGCCTGCGGCGGGCTTCTCCCAGCCCTGGACCGGGTTGGAGAATCCCCGCAACTGGGCCACGCCGCTCTGACGCCGGCACACGATTCTCCGCCGTTGGCGCCAGCGTGGTTGGTGCAGCGCTGGTCGCGGGCCGCTCTATTCGGCCCTCCCGCGATTCTCCAGCCCGGATGGGCCGACAGGCCGGAAGAAAAATAACGAGTCCCTCCAGCGCCTTTCTAACCTGCTCTGAGCCGGCTGGACCTCGGCGCTGAAGGGTCGGGTGGCGGCCTGTGGGGGTGGGGGGGGGGGGGGGGGGGGGGTCTGACCCGGGGGGGGGGGGCTTCATTGTGGGCCGGCCTCTCTGGCTGGGGGCCTCCTTCCCTACGAGCCGGCCCCTGTAGCCTTGCGTTATGTTGCGTCGGGGCCGACGCGTTGAAGGAGGCCACTGCACATGTGAGTGTTGGCGCCGGCGCCACTGCGCATGCGCGGATCGTGCAGCGCACAGTTCGCGCCGAGATCGGCAGCTGGAGCAGCGTGAACTGCTCCAGTGCCGTGCTGACTCCTGGCAGTGGCCCATTCACGCCGTCATAAAACGTGACGGCGTTTCCGACGGCGTGGACACTCTGCTGCGGGATTGGAGAATGCTGCCCCTGGTCTAAGTCATGACACCATGATTTTTCCAAATTGTGGCCCCTAAATTGCCCTCAATACTCCAGCTGATGTTCCATGTAGCTTTAGCATTCGGCTTTTGCTTTCTGAACCTTGGTTCTAAAGTCTGGGATCCCATATGCTTTACTAATTGTTAATATGTCACCTTCAAAAATTGATGCACACAGCCTGAGGAAGGAGCAGTGCTCCGAAAGCTAGTGATTCAAAACAACCCTGTTGGACTTTAACCTGGTGTTGTAAGACTTCTTACTGTGCTCACCCCAGACCAACGCCGGCATCTCCACATCATTGGAATATTAAGTAATTTGTGGAGAATCTCAGTAACTGTGTGAATTATGCACAGTACGTTGAGAGTGTTAAGTACAATAATCGTTTGGCCTCTTCCCTTTGCTGAGCTCCCAGTGTTTTGGCTGCCACTCCTTTGGCTGTTAGCTAGACTGGGTACCAGACAGACCTGGCATGCCTGTGCTTCAGCTGGGTTAGGGTTGGGGTTCCAGAGTCGCAGGGATGTTACTGGTCCTTCCACAATTCATTTTGATGGTTCATTTCCTCATGTTTGGAACTGGTAAACCGCCAATTGTATCAATATCCCCAAAAAGGAATTCAACAAATTGCCGACATCGGCCACGCCCAATATGCGAGGTGCAGCTGGAAGTATAACTCAGATCTTCAGAGCTTAAGGCCTGTACAAAAACTGGAAATTGTTGGAAACACTTCAGTTCATCAGGCAGCACCTGCAAAGAGAGAGAGAGAAACAAATGTTAACGTTTCAGGTCAATGATCTTACAGCAGAACTGAGACTGACATCTGTTATAGCCCTTGAACGATTTAATGTATCTCAATCCACAGAAACAAACTCAGATCTTATTTGAAAGATTTGAAAAGGTCAAACGACCAATGAACTCATTCCAGCCAACGTACTGTGCACAATTCACAGTTACTGTGATTCTCCACAAGTTATTTAATATTCCAATGGATCCTGATATCATAACTTTATCGGTTGTAGAATCATAGAGTGGTTACAGAAGGAGGCTCTTCAACTTATCATGTCTATGTCGGCTCTCTACAAGAACAATTTATTGAGTGCCGCTGCCCCACCTTTTACCAAGAGCCCTGAATTTTTACTTTCCCTTTCAGATAATACAATTCTTTTTGAAAGCTACGATTGAATCTACCTCTATTACCTGCTCCTAGTTATCGTCGCTGGCACTCCTGCCATCTTGAACTGGCGTGCCAACCTGGATTAAGACATAGAGCAGGACCTGCACATACAACCACTTCCACTTGAGAGAACGGCCACCAACTGAGCCATGGCTGACAATGCATTAACACAGCAATCCTAAATGCAGTATATTCTTCCAATTATATGCTTAAATGTACTGAGCTGTTCCATTTAAGTTTACCGTTATTTTAAAATTAATTTTCTTCCTCTGCCACTTTAGATTGGCTCACTTCCTCCATACTATGTACTACTCTCCACTTTTCTGGGGCGTTTTCCTCGCACAGAACCTGAGGATGTGGAGGGCGTTATCTTATGAGGAAGAGTTGGGAAGGCTGGGCCTTTATCCATTGGAGTTTAGAGGAATGAGAGGTGATCTTGTGGAAACATACAAGATCCTGAGGGAACTTGGCAGGGTGGATACTGAAAATATGTTTTCCCTTCTGGGAGAGATGAGAACTATGGGACACAGTTTAAAAGTAAGAGGTCTCCCATTTAAGACAGAGAGGAGAAGAGTCTTGAATTCTTGGAAGTCTTTCTCCAGAGAGCGGTGGAGGCGGGGTCAATGAATATTTTTAAGGCAACAGTTGGTTGATTCTTGACTAATGTGGAAATCAAAGGTTATCCGGAAAAGGCGGCATGTGCCGTTCAGGCCATAATCAAACCAACCATGATCTTACTGGATGGTGGAGTAGGCTCGAGGGGCTAAATGGCCTACTCCTGCTCCTAATTTGTATGTTTGTATGTTCACATGGAGAATGACAGGAACAGAGCTGTCCAGCAGAATGACAACAGCCCAGGCCACAATGTTTGCTCAGTCCTTGCACTGAAGTGGAGATATCGCGTAACTCTCAAGCACTTCAACCTCCAAGCTTGTTAAACAGTGCACGTCAGATGAATGCTTGTTCAAGCTCTTGATTGGACCTTTATGTTGACTATTCCTTTAAGAGTAATCAAGTGTGTTAGCTATCAAAAATTTCTCTGTCAGACCCCAGAACCAATGTTTCCATCTACTGAAGGTTTATGGGAATGCCATAATACTTGGCGAGGTGTTAACTTTCTTTTTCTGCTTTCTTTCTACTTTCACCTCATCTTCTAAAGAAGATTCACCGGACATTGTCAGTTCTCCAATATCTTGTCCAGGAGGGCATTCTTCGTAGAGTGAGGGGGTCCAGATGCTGAGTAGGTTTCAGATCCAAATTCTAGCATTAACAAAAACACACACATACAGACAGACACAGAACTGACTGCAGCAGCACTAACGACTCTCATTTATAATGCCTCATGGTTTTACGTAGAAACATAATCAGATAGCAATGAACACCAATGCAATGAAGGACATAGTTGTGATGAAAGCCATAGTCAAATAGGTGGACTTTAAGGAGGGTCTGAAATGAATTGTTTTGGGCAGGGATTTCTAGTACATGGGGCAAAGGGATGGGAGATATATCAGAGGCCAAAGATTGAGGTGCAAATATATTGGTGGGTAAGGTTTGCAGGACTGGAGGAGACTACAGAGGTGAGGTGAAGACTGTGATGGTATGCACGCACACATCAATGTATATAATATCGGTATGACCTCCGACCAGCAGGTGACGATAGAGATCCACCATGTGACTTGAGACCCCCGTTGTTGGTAGTAAGTCATATAGAACATAGAACAGTACAACAAAGAGAGAATAGTAGCTCCAGGATAATTCACTGAATTCATTTAGTAGCCACCATCTGTACTATAGTTTGTTAGTTATCTTTCAATGTGTTTGTTAATAAATCATCTTTCTGGTTAAACAACTGGATGTTCTGTGTACATCATTACAACAGTCATAAACAGAACACAACAAAGACATGAGTGGATTTGAATACAAAGAGGTGAATTTAAAATTGGAGGAAGTGGGTGAATGGAAGGCAGTGTAGGACAAGGTTGGGTGAGACTTGATGGGGCCCAGGAAAGAGCTTTGAATGATTTGAAACATATACAGAACGAAAATTGAAAGGCCGGCTGAGAGTAGCGTTGGAGCGATTGACTAAACGGACAAGGACTTTCTTTCAGCATCCGAAGGGCTGAGGTGGCGATGGAGGCTCTTGATGTTAAAGATGCGGGAATAGTCTCTCTTAGAACTCGAGACGGCGATGGTCAGAAGCGCAGCTTGGGGACCTGGAGGTTGCAAAATGGACAACAAATATGACTGATTCTCCTGGGTACACTCTGCAGGGACATTGCAGCGGTGGCAGTGGCTATACCAGGGGCCTTAGCCAATGAAACAAACTTAGCACATGCCAAGGACAGGACCCAGGACTTTCCTAATCTACATCACTCAATTTTTCAAGAGGCATCACATTACCTATTGAAACATAAACCATTGGGTTTCACTCACAGGAATCCAAATAATCCTAGAATTGTACATCCCAGGGGTTTCGTCATTCTTTATACACGTATAATAAAAGTGATTGCTTAAAGTGAATGCCATCAAAATATTTTCTGTGTTAAGGACTCCCCGTTATATATTGAGTTCCAAGAGTGTACTGTATTGACTAAAGTTTCTTTCGATATTACATGTGAGAATATGCAGAAAATACATGGCACCTAATTGAAATTAACATTGAATTTGATGCATCAGAAAGATCGGGCGGCGCTGTAGCGCAATAGTTAGCACTGTTGCTTCACAGTGCCGGGGTCCCAGGTTCGATTCCCGGCTTCGGCCACTGTCTCTGCGGAGTCTGCACGTTCTTCTCGTGTCTGCGTGGGTTTCTTCCGGGGTGCTCCGGTTTCCTCCCACAAGTCCCGAAAGATGTGCTTGTTAGGTGAATTGGACATTCTGAATCCTCCGTCAGTGTACCCGAACAGATGCCAGAGTGTGGCGACTAGGGGATTTTCACAGTAACTTCATTTCAGTGTTAATGCAAGCCTACTTGTGACAATAATAAAGATTATTATTATTATCCTGTCATCCATGGAATTTTTTATTCATAGAATTTACAGTGCAGAAGGAGGCCATTCAGCCCATTGAGTCTGCACCGGCTCTTGGAAAGAGCACTTGCCCAAGTCCATACCTCCACCCTATCTCCATAACCAGCAACCCCACCCAACACTAGGGGCAATTTTGGACACTAAGGGGCAATTTAGCATGGCCACTCCACCTAACCTGCACATCTTTGGATTGTGGGAGGAAACCGGAGCACCCGGAGGAAACCCACGCACACACGGGGAGAACGTGCAGACTCCACACAGACAGTGACCCAAGCTGGGAATCGAAACTGGGATCCTGGAGCTGTGAAGAAATTGTGCTAATCACTATGCTACCGTGCTGCAAGTAAAGCAGCCATGGTACATGCCTGTGGGCAACGTGTAATTCAACGTGGGCAAGTGCGAGGTCTTGCACTTTGGAAAAAAGAATAGAGGCATGGACTATTTTCTAAACGGTGACAAAATTCATAATGCTAAAGTGCAAAGGGACTTGGGAGTCCTAGTCCAGGATTCTCTAAAGGTAAACTTGCAGGTTGAGTCCGTAATTAAGAAAGCAAATGTAATGTTGTCATTTATCTCAAGAGGCTTGGAATATAAAAGCAGGGATGTACTTCTGAGGCTTTGTAAAGCACTAGTTAGGCCCCATTTAGAATACTGTGAGCAATTTTGGGCCCCACACCTCAGGAAGGACATACTGGCACTGGAGCAGGTCCAGCGGAGATTCACACGGATGATCCCAGGAATGGTAGGCCTAACATACGATGAACGTTTGAGGATCGTGGATTATATTCGTTGGAGTTTAGGAGGTTGAGGGGAGATCTAATAGAAACTTACAAGATAATGAATGGCTTGGATAGGATGGACGTAGGGAAGTTGTTTCCGTTAGCAGGGGAGACTAGGACGCGGGGGCACAGCCTTAGAATAAAAGGGAGTCACTTTAGAACAGAGATGAGGAGAAATTTCTTCAGCCAGAGAGTGGTAGGTCTGTGGAATTCATTGCCACAGAGGGCGATGGAGGCCGGGACATTGAGTGTCTTTAAGACAGAAATTGATAAATTCTTGATTTCTCGAGGAATTAAGGGCTATGGGGAGAGAGCGGGTAAATGGAGTTGAAATCAACCATGATTGAATGGTGGAGTGGACTCGATGGGCCGAATGGCCTTACTTCCGCTCCTATGTCTTATGGTCTTATGGTCTTATGGTAGGGGATTGTCAAGCACGTATTCTAACAGTTTAAAATGAATTGGACAGGGATGGGGGAGTCAGATTGTTATAGGCAGGCATGGAATATTATCTATCTTCTTCCATATTCTGAAGTCAATGAGTGGCTTGCTCCGACCTGCACCCCTATTAAAAGAAAGCAGAAATCTGACTTTGATGCATCACAGCATTTCAACATCCCATTGAAGGGATGAAGACTTAATTGCATTTGCTGATCACAAAATGTATTAACACTGGACGAAATGCACATGCTATTGAATCTGGCAATTCATAAAATACTTGTTGATATCATCTTCCCATCAGACTTGGCCAAGTGTCACTAGTTCCAGCAGCAACCAGATATAGTTTGTGGGCACATTTCGATCAAGCTGTGAAGTGGAGTTGGAAGGGGAGGTATGGGCACCGCACGCTATCTTCCAGAAAGTCAATGATAGAACTGGTGAATGGTAGAACTGGAGCCAATCTTTACATATTTTCATACGCATTTATTTGCAGAGATACATATTACATGCATGCAGCTCTTAACCCAACAAGCACAGCTTTAGTCTCTTCCTACGTTTAGGAACACAGGTGAATCCCCAGCTAAAGCTAGCTAATGCCCACCACCTGCATACAATTAATATCTAATTAATGCTGGACACGAGGGTGAGATGGGCGTGGGAGTGGGTGGAAGGATGGTGGTATAGTTGCCATTCCCAGCAGACGCAAAGGAGTAGAATGTTCAGGATGCCTATTTGAAACCTTTGGTGATCTCGCCACCTTTGGTGGTCACCATTGTATTCCCGTTACCCGAGTAAGAAGTCTTACAACACCAGGTTAAAGCCCAACAGGTTTGTTTCAAACACTAGCTTTCGGAGCGCAGCTCCTTCCTCAGGTGACACATCATCCGACACAGCAGGCGTCCGAAAGCTAGCATTTGAAACAAACCTGTTGGACTTTAACCTGGTGTTGCAAGACTTCTTACTGTGCTCACCCCAGTCCAACGCCGGCATGTCCACATCATGTACCCCTTACCCTGGCAGAATTGTTTTTTTTATTGTTGTTTTTGTTTTCAAATCAGTGCCAGGGAGTGTCAGAGTTAACGTTGCTTGTTGGGGTTAACGAGACTGCAGTCTTGCTCTTTATTTTATTTGCACTCCACATGAGATCGACAGAGGAACCCAGTAATCAAGTTAAAAGCAGAAAGGAAAAGCCACACATAGATCCAGATGTGGCCTCCGTGCCAAGGGGTTTGCGGGAAAGGTTCTTCCAATTGACATTGCAAGTAAATCGCAAATAACATACGCTCGCCAATCCACCTCAATATCATGAGAATTGGGCTTAATAAATATTTGGTCTGCAAGGGCCACTTTTCTGTGTGGTGGCAAGTGCCAGCTGAGGCCCCTACCTCTCTGGTTGTGCTGTGCACAAGGTTGGCATGGGAGTGGGGAGGAGGGGGGTGGGGGGGTGCGGTTCGCTCAGCTGAACAGCAGGGGAACCCTGGTGCTTGAAGGTGAAGGCTGAGAGACATCCCTTAACACCCAGCAGGCCAATCAAGTCAGCCCAGTGTATGTTAAGATGCATTCACTCCCTCCCCCTTCGCAGCGTCGCCCCCCCCCCCCCCCCCCCCCCCCCCCCCCCCCACAAAGCCAGCATTTTCCTCTGAAATTTCATTAGATATATGTCATCGTCTCTTAATTATCCCACAAATGATCATCATTAATTCATTGGCTTTAATGTGCCCTGCAGGATGTCAATGTCATGTACAGAAAACAACCAGAAAAATGCTGCCCCCCCCCCCACCCCCGGCAAGCATGCCTGTCAGGTCTAACTTGCAGTTTTGTCGACGGGATCGTTTACAAAGCTCCTGATGTTTTGCAAAATAAACGACAGAAAATATTGCACAGAAGCCACAGGCTGATTGACAGAAGCGTTCCCACTCAGTACGGAGGTGGATGTTCTCATGGTGAATGTCCTACTTTTTTTTAAAATTTAGCGTACCCAATTCACTTTTTTCTAATTAAGGAGCAATTTAGCGTGGCCAGTCCGCTTACCCTGCACATCTTTGGGATGTGGGGGCGAAGCCCACTCAAACACGGGGAGAATGTGCAAACTCCACACGGACAGTGACCCAGAGCCGGGATTGAACCTGGGACCTCGGCGCCGTGAGGCAGCAGTGCTAACCACTGTGCCACCATGCTGCCCTCGTGAATGCCCTACATTTAACAAGTTTTTTAAAAGTACAACAGGGAGTTGGGGGGGGGAGGGGGGGCGGGGGGGTTGCAGAGTCAGGAGAAAGGGAGGAGAATTACCTGCGCCTTGGGATGCATTTTCAAAGGCTGTGCTTACAATGTCACGGCCCATAGCAACCAAAGCAAGGCTGACGTCCCTGGGCCCTTTAATATCGGGTGGGAACTTACCTTCGCATTGTGATTTCATGTTCGTACAGTTTATGACTCTGATTTTAATGGATGACAGAAGCTCTAACTACCCCAACTGCCCCTGCCGGTCCCATACCGGCTGAGGTAATTCATGAGGGCCCCACCTTCTCAACCTTGCCCCTCGCCTGAGGTGGGGTGATCCTCAGGTTAAATAACCACCTGTCAGCTTTCCCCATCCAAGGGGAAAGCAGCCTATCGTCATCTGGGACGATGGCGACTTTACCTTATTTTGCTGCCCCAACTAGTTGCCCAAACACACAAATCACTTCACAAAATTTATTCATCAAAGGTTTATTCAAAGGATGCACGGTGGCACAGTGGTTAGCACTGCTGCCTCACAGCGCCAGGAACCCGGGTTCGATTCCGGCCTTGGGTGACTGTCTGTGTGGAGTTTTCACGTTCTCTCCGTCACTCTGTGGGTTACCTCCGGGTGCTCCGGTTTCCTCCCGCAGTCCAAAGATGTGCACGTTAGATGGACCGGCCATGAAAAATTGCCCCTTTGTGGCCAAAGATGTACCGGTTAGTTGGGGTTGTAGAGATAGGGTGGGGAGTGCGCCTAGGTGGAGTGCTGTTTCGGAGGGTCAGTGCAGACTTGATGGGCCGAATAGTCTGCTTCTGCACTGTAGAGATTTATTCATCGAATCATAGAATGGTTACAGCACTGAAGGTGGCCATTCAGCCCATCATGTGTCAGCCCACTGCAAGAACAGTTCACTTAGTGCCATGTCCTGATCTTTTCCCCAGAACCCTCAGATCTTTCCTCTTCACATCTTCGGATGAGGATTTTCAGTCCAATCTCGCCGTCTAGTCTGGCTCAGAGCCTTTATGATTTTGAATACCTCGATCAAATCTTCTCTCAATCTTCTTTTTGCCAAGGAAAACGGCTTCAGCTTCACCAATCTTACAGCGTAACTGAAGTTATTAAAACCTGGAACTATCCTTGTGAATTTGTACTTTCTCTAATGCCTTTACATCCTTCCTGGAGGATAGTGCCCAGAACGGGACACATTGGCTGGGATTCTCCCTTCTGGCGACTAAGTCCCCACGCTGGCGGGAGAACCGGCGCCAACCACTCCGGCATCAACAGCTAGGTGGACGGCGGAGGGTTGGCGCCGCTTCAGCCGGCACCAAAGGGACGCCGTGAGTTCACGCATGTGGCGAAGGGCCGGCGTGATCTCGCGCATGCGCAGAATGGCCGGCGTGATTAGGCGCATGCGCAGTCCGGCTGGCGTATTTTGCTGCATGTGTGGAGCCCTACAGGGGCCGGCGGGGAAGAAAGGAGTGCTCCCACGGAACAAGCCTGCCCGCTGGGGCCTGGAGAATTGCCGAGGGGGGCGCTATCAACACTCACTGAATCCCGCCGCCGCTTGTAAAAGAGCGAAGGTGCAACGGGGCGTGATTCACGCCGCAGTCCGGGGATTCTCCGACCCGGTGGGGGGTCGGAGAATCCCGCCCATTATTGTTGTTGAGGACGAAGCAGTATTTTTTGAAAGTTGATCATAACTTTCTTGTTTTTGTTCTCTTTGCCTCTATTTATAAAGGCCCAGTTACTGTATGCTTTCTTATGCACTCTCTCAATCTGTCCTGCCACCTTCAAAGATTTGTGCACATATGCGCAGATATGTATCAGAGTAATACCATTGGCTGGTGTAATGTCACTAGTTACGCAATAATGTCATCGGAGTGTTTTGACAGACTTTATGGAGTTCACCATTCAACACCGCTTAAACAGCAAGGGCGGCATGGTAGCACAGTGGTTAGCATTGCTGCTTCACAGCTCCAAGATTCCAGGTTTGATTCCCGGCTTGGGTCACTGCCTGTGCGAAATCCACACGTACTCTCTGCGTTTGCGTGAATTTCCTCTGGGTGCTCCGGCTTCCTCCTACAAGTCCTGAAACACGTGCTGTTCGGTGATCTGGAAATTCTGAATTCTCCCTCTGTGTACCTGAACAGGTGGCGGAATGTGGCGACTAGGGGCTTTTCACAGTGACTTCATTGCAGTGTTAATGTAAGCCTACTTGTGATAATAAAGATTATTATTATATAAATAAACTAGGTTATACAAACTCGTCCTGGGCCACTTCGTGAAGTTATAAAATAGGACTACACGAATGCCAAACAACATAAGCAGCAAGTGATAAACAGTGCTAAGCAATCCCACACTCAACAGATCAGATCTAAGCTCGACAGGCTTGCCACATCCAGTCGTGAATGGTGGTGGACAATTAAACAACTCACTGGAGGAGGAGCCCAGCATATCGGCACAAGAGATTCGCAATAATCTTTAGCCAAAGGTGCCGTGGATGACCCATCGTGGTCTCCTCCAGGGGTTCCCTGCATCATAGGTGCCTGTCTTCAACCAATTCACCCCATGTGATATCAGGAAATGGCTGAGGCACTGGGTACTGCAAACTCTTTGGACTCTGCCAATATTCCAGAAATAGTACTGAAGACATGTGCTCCAGAACGTGCCATGCCTCTAGCCAAGCTGGTCCAGTACAGCTACAACACTGACATATACCCAGCAATGTGGAACATTTCCCAGGTATGTAGGTGTGTCTGAACACAAACGCAGGCAAAGTCCAACCTGACCAATTACCGCCCTATCAGTTTCTCTTAATTATCAGTAAAGTGATGGAAGGGGTCACCAATGGTGCTATCAAGTGGCATTTATTTAGCAATAACCTGTTCACTGATGCTGAGTTGGATTCTGCTAGGGTCACTCAACTGCTGACCTTTTTCCAGCCCTTAGTTCAAACATGGCCGAAAGAGCTGAACTCCAGGGGTGAGGTGAGAGTGATTGCCCTTGACAAAAGGGCAGCATTTGATCGAGTATGGCATCAAGGACCCTGAGCAAAACTGGAGTCATTGGGAATCAGGGGAAACTCTCCACTAATTGGAGTCAAACCTGGAACAAAGAAATATGGTTGCGGTTGTTGGAGGTCAGTCATCTCAGTCCCAGGACAACACTACAAGAATTCCTCGGTGTCCGAGGCCCAACCAGCTTCAGCTGCTTCATCAATGACCTTTCTTCCAACATAAATCAGCTGTGGGGATGTTCGCTGATGATTGCACAATGTTCAGCACCATTCGTGACTCCTCAGATACTGACGCAGACCACGCTCAAATGCAGTAAAACCTGGATAATATGCCGGCTTGGTCTGACAAATGGCAAGTAACAGTCACACAACACTAGTGCCAGGCAATGGCTATTTCCAATAAGAGAGAATCAAAACATCGCCCCTTGACAGTCAATGGTACCACCATCGCTGAATCCTCCACTGACAACATCCTGGGAGTTACCATTGACCACTGCACTGGACTAGCTGTATAAATACTGTGGCTACGAGAGCAGGTCCAAGGCTAGGAATCCTGCAGCGAGTAACTCACCTCCTGACTCCTCAAAGCATGTCCACCACCTACAACGCACTAGTCAGGAGTGTAATGGAATACTCTACTTGCCTGGATGAATTCAGATCCAACAACACTCAAGAAGCTTGACACCATCCATGACAAAGCAGCCCGTTTGATTGACACCCCTTCCACAAGCTTTCACTCCCAATACCACCGACGCAGTAGTAGTACTGCGTTCTACCTGCAAGATGCACTTCAGAAACCAAGACCCCTTAGGCAGCATCTTCCAATACCACAACCACTACCATCTGGAAGGACAAGAGCAGCAGATACCTGGGAACTCCACCATCTGGAAGTTCCCCTCCAAGTCACTCACCATCCTGATTTGGAAATATATCACCGTTCCTTCATTGTTCCTGACTCAAAAACCTGAAACTCCCACCCTAATAGCACAGTGGGTGTACCTACACCTCATGGACTGCAGCGGTTCAATAAGGCAGCTCACCACCACATTCTCAAGAGTAATTAGGGATGGGCAACAAATGCTGGCCTAGCCAGCAAAGCCCACATCCCGTAAAATAATTGCAAACTGAAACTTATAGAAGATCTATTTGCAGATCTCTCAGGCAGCCAATAACGTAGCAAAATTGATCTCTCCCAAGCCTATCTGCAAAGGCACGTAGCTATGGAGTCTCAACCATTACTGATCAGAGTAACAGAGAAGGGTTTGTTTCGGTATTGGAGGCATCCGTTCAGAATAACATCAGCACCAGCTATGTTCCAACGATCTATGGATCAGATCTTCAGTGGGCTATTGGGTGCGCAATGCTACCTGGAGGCTATTTTGATTACAAGTTCGAACAATGTAGAGCATGCAAAGAACCTGGAAGCTACACCTGTAAGGCTGCAACTGTAATCTTAGAGTCAAGAAAAAGAAGTGCAAATTCTTCAAATCGTCCAATTGGACACATCCTCGACCAAGACAACCTTCACAGAGAACCTAAGATGTCGGAGATCCTGGATGCTCCACAACCACAGAACGTGACCCAGTTTAGGTGATTTTGAGGATTATTTAATTACAATGCAAAGATCGTACTGCACTTAGCAACGAAGCTGAACTCTTTACACATGTCACTTTATAACAAACAAGCTTGGCTCTGGACGGAAGATGCTTACTAAAATGTCAAAAGAAATTAGAGGAATCGGAGTTATTGGCCCATTATATCCCAAAATTGAAGCTGCAGCTTGCTTACAACGCATCACCCTATGGGGTTGGAGCAGTTGTCTTGCACATAATGTCTTCTGACAAAGAGCGACCAATAGCATTTGCTTCCAGCATGCAGACGCACACTGAGTCAAACTATGCTCAACTTGATAAAGAAGCTTTCAGCGTTATGTATATTTGGGCTGCACAAGGGGATCCCTTCCTTGCTGCTAGTCGATTACAATGTTGGGCACACAATTATGTCATCGAATATCGTAGGTCTGAACAGCTCGCGAATGCAGACACTTTGTCTAGACTGCCGCTGCAAGATCAACAAGACTAGAAAGACAAGCATGAATCTGATGAACACTTCAATGAAATATTCTCCCTGTCTCAAGTGGAAAATGTTCCAGTAACCTCTTCTCAGGTGTGAAAATTTACCCAAACGGATCCAGTAATAGGAAAGGTGTTGGACATGATTCAAAAGGCACTCTAATAAAAGAGCACAGGAAGAATCCAGGCCTTAAACTCTATCTTATCAGGCATCTTGAGTTGACAACACAAAATGGAGTACTGTTGTGGGGTATTAGAGTAATCTTTCCGTTGTGTCGAAGGATCCTGGATCAGCTGCCTGAGGGCCATCCCAGTGTAGTTAGAATGACTGAGTTGGTGAGAAGCTACTTCTGGTAACCCAGGTTGGATGCCCAAATAGAGGAGAAGGTGGGATTATGCCGATCCTGCGCTGTGTTGAGAAATGCACCTCCACTATAACCTTTGCATCAATGGGAATGGCCTACCAAGTCATGACAAAGAATCCATGTCGATTATGCGGGACCAGCCGATGGACACATGTTTTTGGTCGTGGCTGATGTACATCTGAAGTGGCCAGAGGTTGCCATCATGAAATTGACAACTATGGAACAGACCATAGAGAGGTTTAATGAAGTATTTACAAAATTTGGGTGACCTGAACAAGTCATGACCGATAACGGTTCTCGGTTCACATCTGCCGAATTCGAGAACTACCTGAAGGGGTGTGGCATACACAATATCAAATCTGCCCCCTGCCATCCAGCTACCAACGGCTTAACTGAATGTTTCATACATTTGCTCAAGCACGCAGTGAAGGTTTTGAGGGATCAAAACTCCACCGAAAGCCCACTGGCTATACTGATGTTAAAAATGAAACTACGCACACAGTTCGACCTTTTGACTCCCCTTCAACTTCAGAGATAGTCAGGCAACAACAACAGATGCAAGTGACTATAGGGGAATAACGTTCTGAAAACAGTCTTTGACCTTGGGGAGCGGGTTCTCGCGTGAAATTACACCTCAGGCAAAAAATGGACTCAAGCAATTGTACCCGCCAAAACACGTCCGCTTTCATGTACTGCGCAAACTGACAATGAGCGGATTTGGCGTCGGCACGCCGACCAATTATTGTCTGCGCATAATGAGAGTACAGAATCTGTGCCAGTTGTTTTCAACACAGGGAGTATGGACAGCGACAAGCCCGACTTGAGGACTACAGGTGAAACTGCCAAGATTATGGAATCTATTACGACAGAATCGTCCACAAAACCAGGGACAGTTGCTGAGTTGGTTTTGCCAGATGTAACACTGACCAGTGCACAGGAAGACACTCCTGAAACCTCTCAGAGCCAAGTTCTTAAATGTCGTGTTTTGCTGATATGAGACAGATGTCCACCCAAGTGACTGCCTTACTAATGTATATATGCTTCCGTAACATAGCAATGTTAGTTACAGTATAATGTGTTGGATCTGTATTAAAGTGTTAGTTTAAGTAAAAAAAAATGCCAGGGACTCTAAAGGAGTAAAGAGGGAGAGGTGTTATGCATCAGAGTAACACCATTGGCTGGTGTAATGTCACATGTTACGCAAGGAACGTTTTGTGGGCTTTTGTGGAGTACTCGGTTTGAGCAGCTTTTTGTAAATGGGTTCTGTTATACGGACCCGACCTCTGTTTCACTCTCTTTGCGGCCACGAACAAGAATATAACATACGCCCAGCTTCCTCTGCCCCTGCAACTCCTTTAGAATTGAGGCCTTTAAGTTATATTTGCTCTCCGCATCCTTCCTACCAAAATGCATCGCTTTACATTCCTCAGCAATATATTTAACTTCCAAGTGCCCGCTCATTCTACTAACCTGCCTCTGTCCTTTCGAAGATGAACAATTTCCTCATCATAGTTCACAATGCTCCCGAGTTTTGCATTGCCTTTAAATTTGACCTGTACCCCATGTCCGGGTCATTAACATACAGGAAGTAGGTCCTTTTCCTCTTTTTTAATGGCCTTCCTGCTGAGGGGGTATGGGGGAAAATCACACCAGGGTAGCGGGGGAGGGCGAGGGCGATGGCAGACATCATGACAGTCTACAATACGTTTGATGCATTAGTTGACTTGTTACCTGCCATCCGCTTGTGCATGTTTGCATATTCCTGTGAACTAATTGCGTTTTCCCGAACCCTTCTTTTCCAGTTAAGTCCCTTCCAGATTACCCCTGACTGACAGAGAACTTTGTTTAAACAATGAGAATTCACAGCTTGGTATCTGGAGCCTTGCCTCCAGTTTGGCTTTATTTTTAATTTCAAACATTTTTTTTGTTGTGGTACTGCTCTCTGGTCCACCTCTCCCGTGGAGCTGTTTGCATTGGAAGCCTTTTCGCTGTTATATAGTTGGAAGCGTAGGGAGGAGAAATTAAAGAAGAACGCTTGTTGATAAAACAGGTTCAGCTTTATGCTCTCGGGGTCTCCTCTGCTGCTACCTCCTGTGGCTTATAGTTCTTTTTCAACTGGGACTCTCCCTGCACCGCAGTTTGGGACCGTCTGAGGCGCTGCAACGCTCACCAGTCACCTCATCTACTGGGGATGGTGTGGGTGCAAATGTCAGCCCGATCTTTCACTTAAATTCATAACTAAAGGTTTAAGTTCTTCTCATAAAGGCTTCACATAAAACTGCTTTATAATATTTTGATGCAGTTGGTAAAATGTTTCATTTGAATTAAACACGCTCCGCCCTGTGCGTGCTGGTTGATGCTATCAGGCTGTTAAAGGGAGATTTTAGGAACACTTCTCCTCACAGATTGTTCACCGTATCCTTTCCAATGGTGTTCATTGAAGCTCATCTGCCCTCATGGGGATGGCTGGCAAAGTGGAGTTGATGGGGAAGTTCGGCTGTACAGCACGGTAGCACAGTGGTTGGCACCGTTACTTCACAGCACCAGGGACCCGGGTTCGATTCCCAGCTTGGATCACTGTCGTGCAGAGTCTGCACGTTCTCCCCGTGACTGCGTGGGTTTCCTCCAGGTGCTCCGGACTCCTCCCACAGTGTCAAGATGTGCGGGTCAGGTGAATTGGTCATGCTAAATTGCTCTGTAGTGGGGTTGCTGGGTTACGGGGATAGGATGGAGGTATGGGTTTAGGTAGGGCGGTCTTTCATGGGGCTGGTGTAGACTCGATGGGCCAAATGGCCTTCTTCTGCTCTGTAAATTCTTGGTAGGAGGGGCCCTCTATCCTACTCCCACTCCTATTTCTCATTCTCACTCATTGGTGGATCCCCATATCTCACCTGGCAGAGTGGAAAAGTGGAGTTGATGGAGAAGTTCGGCTATGCAGCACGGTAGCACAGTGGTTAGCACTGTTGCTTCACTAACACCAATAGTCAACACCGGATTGTAGACTTTTCCTTGCCTCACGCGAGAAAACACTGGCAGCCCTATCACCATTCTGAAAAGGCAATTTGCCCCACTGAATACACTGATTATAGAATCATAGAGGACAGAAAGAACCCGTTCAACCCATCAAATCTGTGCTGGACTCTTTGAAAAAGCGCTCTCACCCACACTTAACCTACTGTCTAGCCAGCATTTATTTCCTCCTCTGTCCAAAATCCCTTGCATGAGCTAAAATCAGCTCAACCACCCTTCCAGGCATTTAATTCTAGATCATAACAACCAACTGCCTAAACAAATTCTTCTCACCTTCCCGTTAACTTAAATCTATGGCTCGCCCCTTCTGCCTGTGGAAACAGCTTCTCCTTATTAGCTCGAACAAAACCCACCGTAATATTGAGCACCTTTCTCAAACGTACACTTAACCTTCTGCACTCTGGGGAGAACCTCCCTTCGCAAAGGGCAAGATGTAGTCCGCCTTTCCGACTGACCTCCCCCCCCCCCCCCCCCCCTTAACTGGGCAACAACCCACAACATGAGCGAGGCAACACAGCGGAAAATCTACATCTCCCCAAGCAAAAACAATCACAAATGAAAGGTAAACAAAATGTGCTCAGAATGCTGAAGGTAACACAACCTTAACTGAACAGCCAGCTGAGTGGAAGAACGTGAAGGAAATGGCTGTGTAACCTTATCCCACTCAGAGCATCCAACTGCGGACGTTCCACCTTTACCGAGAATGGCTTCATGCAGCTTTCGACATTTTGCTCTCCATTTTGCAGACCAATTATACAAGAACTTAAACGCTGTGATTAATCGTTTTTATATTCAAGCTGTGTTTCAGCGGAATCTGACTGGGAACATATTTGATTTTGGATCAGAAGTCGAGGTTCACCAATTACAGAGAGGCTGGACATTTGCACTCCCTCATTTTATTTTCGGGACCCCCCCCCCATCCCCATCCACCCAGCGAAAGATATTTTTGTACAATTTCAAATGGTGAATCGGCAGGAGAAACCTATTGGATGGCAGTCTGGATAAACATCTCTATTTGAAAACCGGAAGTAGACCTATGGGATCGGGGCCTACTCTCTGCTGGTTTGTCATGATTCTTTTTACATTCTTGCTGAAAAAATGAAGTGAAAGTGTCCCCCATATCCCTTCCCTGACTTCCACCCAACAAAGTGACATGCTGGGTGGATTTCTTAAAGTGAAAGCCCGTTTGCATGATGGAGTTTTAATGATTGCTCAAAACTTTCATGTTAAACTTTTTTCTTCATTAATGAATGTGTGGAGCCATTAAAATAAATAGGATAAAGTCTCTGTTAGACTCATTCATGCCTTAAGCGTTTATATGTTAACATCGCACAACATGATTTCCCCTATTAATGTTGACAGCGATATAGAGAACTGAAGCCATGATGGGAACATTTACAGGTGTGGCAATGATTAAGATGTGAACTCCTCCTCAGATTACTTGACATGAAGTCCGTGCCATCAACGAGAAGATTTCTGAAGCAAGAATTACTTTTGCGATTTTGCACCCACGGGGTTATGAGGATGAGGCGGGAAAGTAGATTATCACATCAGATCAGTCATGATCTCACTGAATGGCGGTGCAGATTTGATGGGCCGAATGGCCTCCTTCTACTCCTATGTCTTATGGAAGTGGACTGAAATCACCAGACGTCCTCCTGCAAGCACTTAACAGATACATATATTTCACAGTCTCTGGTCCAGGGAATAATAAGGTGGCACGGTAGCACAGTGGTTAGCACTGTTGCTTCATGGTGCCAGGATTCCTGCTTGGGTCACTGTCTGTGTGGAGTCTGCATGTTCTCCCGTGTCTGCGTGGGTTTCCTCCGGCTGCTCCGGTTTCCTCCCACAAGTACCGAAAGACGTGCTGTTAGGCGAATTGGACATTCTGAATTCTCCCTCTGTGTACCCGAACAGGCGCCGGTGTGTGGAGACTGGGGGATTTGCACAGTAACTTCATTGCAGTGTTAATGTAGGCCTATTTGTGACAGTAATAAAGATCAATGCCCTCATCTCAATACTTCTTCTGAAACTACAAGTGAGCAGTTGTCAACCTATAGCTCACAAATGCAAAAGTATGGGGATGCAGCAACTCATCAAAGCCTTATTCGAGAGCACTCCCAAATCTCTGACCACCACCATCTTTAAGGACAATCACAGCAGGTACATAAAATCGGTAATGTTCCCTTCAACGTCACGCACCATCTTGATGTGGGCGTATATCAGGATGTTAAAACCCTAGCACTGCCGAAACAGCATCATGAAAGGGGCTGGTTTAGCACAGGGCTAAATCGCTGGCTTTGAAAGCAGGCCAAGGCAGACCAGCAGCACGGTTCAATTCCCGTACCAGCCTCCCCGAACAGGCGCCGGAATGGGGGCTTTTCACAGTAACTTCATTTGAAGCCTACTTGTGACAATAAGCGATTTTCATTTCATTTCATGAATGGACCTTCACAAACTGCAGCGGTTCAAGAAGGCCGCCCGCTACCACCTAAAGGGCAATTAAGGATGGACAATAAATGCTGGCCTCGCCAGTGACGGCCACATCGCATGAATGGATTTCAAAAACCACTTCTTCCTCAAGGGAAAATAGAAATGGGCAATGAATGATTACCTTGCCAGGTACTCTCACATCTTGAAAAACTTTTCTTTTTACAAAATTAACACAATGAGAGCATAAGAAATAGGAGCAGGATTAGGACATACAGCCCATTGAGCCTGTTCAACAAAGCCAGTCTTCCACCTTCAAATCTACCTTCCTGCACTACAACAGATCCCTTTATTCCCTTCGTATTCAAAATCTGTCAGTCTTTGCCTTGAACATGCGCAATCACTGAGACACAGCTTTCTGCAGCAGATAATTCCAAAGGTTTTCACCTTTTACAGAGATACATACACAGAAGATAGGAGCAGGAAGAGGCCTTTTGGCCCTTCGAGCCTGCTCCGCCATTCATCACGATCATGGCTGATTATCCAACTCAATAGCCTAATCCTGCTTTCTACCCATAGCCTTTGATCCCATTCTCCCCAAGTGCTATATCCAGCCGCCTCTTGAATATATTCAAAGTTTTAGCATCAACTGTCAACTACACCCTGTGGTAATGAATTCCACAGGCTCACCACTCTTTGTGTGAAGAAGTACCTCCTTATCTCTGTCTGAAATGATTTACCCTGAATGTGACCCCTGGTTCTGGATGCACCCATCATTGGTAACGTCTTCCCTGCATCTACCCTGTCCTGTTAGAATTTTATAAGTCTCTATGAGATCCCCCCTCATTATTCTGAACTCCAGTGAGAACGATCCCAACCTAGTCAATCTCTCCTCATATGACAGTCCCGCCATCCCTGGAATCAGTTTGGTAAACCTTCGCTGCACTCCCTCGAGAGCAGGAACATCCTTCCTCAGAGAGGGAGACCAAAACTGCACACAATACTCCAAGTGTGGCCTCACCAAGGCCCTATACAATTGCAGCAACACATCCCTGCTTCTATACTCGAAACCACTTGCAATGAAGGCCAACATACCATTAGCCTTCTTTATCGCCTGCTGCACCTGCATGCTTACCTTCAGCGAATGGTGCACAAGGACACCCAGGTCCCGCTGCTGTTGCTCGTTTTACTGGAGTGTGATTAACACGCCTCCGTTTAAAGGCCGTGTGCTTAACACTACTATGGCTCTGTATGTGTAATTATGCTCGGAGTCACCAGGTGACGTATTGAGACACCGTCACAAGTATATCAAGGTCAGGTTCAAAGTAATAAATCCATACACCGATTTCCTCCTGCGAGCCGTCTCGCAGGCTTTGCAAATTTACCATCCGAATGTTCCTGGATGTAAATAGCATGTGGGATGGCGGCCTAAGGGCTACCTAATGAAAAATGAAAACAAATTTTGAAACGAAAAAGTCGAATGAGTTGCGTATGGGCCGCTACGGGTAAGATTTGGATGGAATCCCCGGATAAGGCGTGCTGTGCCGTACCCGAGCTTGGCTGACCAAAGGGGGTTTTCTCAGACAGGGCGGGTCCTCAATGCCGTTTCTCCACTGCCTGAGCAACCTGAAATCAACGGGTATGAGTGTATTCATCGTGGGATTGCAGCCTCTATTCACAGAATAGAGGGGCACCTGAAAAACAAGGGTGGAGCCAAGATGCTCCAACATCTGAAAACACGGAATAAGTCGTGAACCGTGTCGGTTCACCAGAGGAATACAACTGAAGTGCTCAGAAGTTTCTGCGGATAAACTAATGTGCGTGTAAGGCGGTCACAAGCCTTACAGCTGAAAAGATCTCCAATCAAACCATTGGATTGGGAACTGAAGTTCTCAAAGGTATCGGCGGACAAGCTAAAGTGCGTGCGAGGCGGTCACAAGCTTTTCAGCTGAAAAGAAGATGGCCAACCTCCAACTGAACCATTAACATTAAAAAGACAAACAAATGCAAACATACAAACCAACATACGTGCAGGTTCCATCAGAAAGGATATCACTTCCCTCAAGCGGTTCCTATTTTACATCATCTGGACACCTCACTTTTCCTCTGCCTCTGTGAACAGGGTCACAAAGGGGTTGCCGTATCGGGAGTCAGACACCGTGTCGTCCTGCTCTCCTGGATCCCACACTCTTGCGTGGGTCAGGCATGCAATCTTAGAGTTATGTGACCGGGGGTCACTTTCATCATTACGGACAAGTCTCCATGAGTTGTCCCTGTGCCAAAGTGTGGGGTCTAAACTTGAAGGGGCATGTTCAGGGTCGTCGGGGTCGGGTGGTGGGTCTGGGTATTTAACGTAGGTGACCTCCATGGGGTCACTGGAGTCGAGGTCGTAGCCGCTACAGTGGGGGCTGGAGGGTTGTGTGCTGTGGCTGTCCTGAAAGTCAGTGTCAGTTTCGCTGTCTCTGCTGTGGCAGCTTGTGGGCGTTCCGGGGCGTGGTCTGTTGTGGTCAGTGGGCGGAGTCGTGGGCGAGTCCGATGAGGAACTGGTCTGTGAGGGGGATGGTGGAAACATGTCTCTAGTGGGCGGGGCGAGATGTTCTGCTGCGTCCAGTAAGGCATGGTGTGCGTGGTTAGACTGTGTTCCATATGCCTTCAGTTGGTTAATATGAAACCACGCAGTCTTTCCATTGGGGTATTTTATCCTGTAAACTGAGGGGCTAATTTTGTCCGAAATTGAGTACGGGCCAGAATATTTTGGTGCCAAAAAACTGCTGGGGTTATACACAGATAGCATTACCTGTTGCCCAACCTGAAATTCTGTGGGGTGTACATTTTTGTTAAAACAAGCTGTGCTCTGTTTTCGTCGTTTTCCCAGTTGAACTGCTGCTGCGATCTGTGCAGACCTCACAGTCTCAACTAGGTCTTTAACAGCTTTCTCATGCATGAGGGCCATCACTTCGGGGCTAGTCATGTCCAGTCCTAAAAGGAATTCTGTACCTTTCATAGGGCGTCCGGTCATGAGTGTGTGGGGTGAAACCTGTGGATGTTGAAACCGTGTTGCGGATAAAAATGAGTGCGAATGGGAGTACTGAATCCCATGTTGAATTGTTTTCCTGAACCATTTTTCTGAGGGTCGATTTTAGGGTCCGATTCATGCGCTCTACAATCCCGCTTGACTGTGGGTGATACGCAATGTGAAAATTTTGTTTAATGCCGAATATGGTTAGGACGTTCTTCATGACACGTCCTGTGAAGTGAGATCCATGGTCTGAATCTATACTTCTGGGTAGACCCCATCTCGTGAAGATGTGGTGGGTCAGGATCTTCGCAGCTGTCTTAGCTGTATTGGTTCTTGAGGGGAATGCCTCTACCCATTTGGTAAAGGTATCAATCACAACCAGCACGTATTTATAGCCATTCCTACAAGGGGGCAATGGTCCTATAAAGTCGATCTGGAGGTTTGTCCAGGGGCCATTAACTGGTCGAGTATGCCGAAGCTGTGCCTTTTTGAAATACCTCTCCGGGTTATTCTGGGCGCAAATAAGGCAATTCTCGATGTAATGGGTAACATCGGTCCTTAAATTAGGCCACCAACAGAGTTGCCTGAGGTGCCTCGTGGTCGGGTCGATCCCTTGATGTCCATGACTGTCATGGAACAAGGCAATCATTTGATTTCTATCCTGTTGCGGGACCACATAAAGCTGGTCCTTGATGATCACACCCTCATGTGTGGTCAGAGCGTGTCGGAACTTATCGTACTGTGGCACAAAAGTCCCTTTAAAAATCTCCCTGAGATCTCTATCCTGCTTCTGTGCTTCGGCTAAATCTTTAATGTCCGTCTGTGAGACTTGAACTGCACTCACAGGGGCGCTAGCTGGTGCGCTAGCTGGGGGTGTCCAAAAGTGTCCTCGCCTGGAACCTGCTTTTGCCAGTGCGTCGGCTTTTACATTTCCAGGGGGGGATGACCTATGGTGACTTCTAACTTTGATAATGCCAAAGGTCCTATCCTTCGCTTTGTCTAGGATGTGGCGGAGTAAAGGGGCTGATGGAAGGGGTTTCCCGTCTGCGGAGACAAAACCTCGTGTCCTCCACAGGGGTAGAAAATCCGTTAAACTGTTGCAGACATATAGACTGTCCGAATATATGTCTGCCGGGCTGGGGAAAGAATCGGGGTGGTCCACTATGTAAGCTATGGCCGCAAGCTCTGCTGCCTGCGCGCCTAAGTGACCTGGCAATTTTAATGCAATCTCCTCTAAAGCGCGACCCTGCGCGTCCTCGACATAGATGCCGCATCCAGTGATACGCTCACCATCTAAAACTGCGGATGAACCGTCCATGTATATTTTCAGTGGGCCACACGTGTCTGTGTGTTGGGGGCTTTGTCTTGGGTTCCCTATCTTCCTGGGGGGTGTCTTCGCTATGAAGGGTTCTGTGTTGTGTAGGGGTGCAACAATTTCGCATTCATGGGGCTGTCCTGGATATTGGAGGTTGTCGGCTAAAAATGTGTGTGTCCGGGTCCGTTTAACCGTAATGTCCCGTCCTTGTAAAAGTAATGTCCACCTAGCTGCCCTAATCTGGCTAACTGAACCATCCTTCAGTCGACCGTCTAGCAGTAACTGTGTGGGGGTGTGCTCGGTCAAAATGGTGATGGGGTTGAGTCCGGTAATGTAGGAAAAGTATTGAACTGCCAAAAAAATGCTAGGAGGTGCCTCTCGCAGGCTGAGAATCCTTGTTCTACTGGGTCTAAAAGTCTTGAGGCATAAGCCACGGGTCGTAGCTGCTCGTGTCGTTCCTGGAGTAGTACGGCCGAGAGGGTTAGATCAGTGCTCGCTACCTCTATTGCATAGGGGGAGAGTTGGTCTGGGACTTGTAGCGCAGGTGCTGCGCTAAGGGCTTTCTTTAAATCTTCCACAGCCTCTGTATGCTGCGGAAGCCATTCCCAAGGTGCTCCTTTCTTAAGGAGGTCTGAGAGTGGGGCTGCCTTTGTCGCGAATCCATTGATATGGTTCCGACAATAACCAACCAGTCCTAAAAATGACCGGAGGGCTGAAACATTCTGGGGAAGGGGCAATTTGACAATTGAATCAATCCTTTTGAATTCGATCTCGCGTTTGCCGTGCGTGATGACCGTACCCAAATACATCACTTTGTTTTCTAATATCTGGGCCTTTCTGGGGTTAACTTTACATCCGATCGAGGTTAAAAGTTCCAGGAGCTCGGCCAGAAGCGTAATGTGCTCTGCCTTTGTGTCTGTCTGCAGTAATAGGTCGTCCACATACTGTACCAGACATTCGGGGCGGGAAAATTTTACTAAACTATTTGCCAGCTGTCGGTGGAAAATGGAGGGGGAATTGTGGAATCCTTGTGGGAGGCATGTCCACGTATACTGCTGTCCTTTGAATGTGAAGGCAAATTTGTACTGGCACGCCTTTGCCAATGGGATTGACCAGAAGCCATTGCTAATGTCCAATACCTTGAAATATTTGGAGTGGAGTCCCTGTTTGAGCATGGTCTCGGGACTTGTTGCTACCGTGGGGGCTACTGCTGGGGTTACTTTGTTGAGCTCCTGATAATCAATGGTCAGACGCCATGATCCGTCGGGCTTTCTCACTGGCCAAATAGGAGCATTATTGGTCGAGGTTACTGTCCTAAGTACACCTTGCTCCAATAAGCTATCTATTACTTTTCCTATTTCTCCCTCTGCTTCTAGGGAAAATCTGTACTGTTTCTGTGGTCGGGGGTCAGGTCCGGTAACTTGAACTTGTCCAGTCATTCTGCCGCAGTCGTGCCGGTGACTGGCAAATGCTGTCCTGTGTTTATTTAAAACTGCTCTCACTTGTTTGTCCGTGCTTAGTGTAGTCAGGTCGAAAGAATAGTCGCCTACTGCGCTAATCCGATTAGCGTACTCTCCTACTGTGAGAGTAGCGGGTGCTCTGTCTGACCTTGCCATTCGCCAGACACACTGGTTTACTGGGTCGAACGACAGGCTATGGGCATTCATGAAGTCTATTCCCAATATGTGTTCTGCTGTACGGGGAAGATTTACTAAAACAACGGGGTGTTTGGTAGAGAGGTTCCCTAGCTGGATTGCTACGGGGGCTGTAATGTGTCCCTGCTGTGAGTGTCCTGTAAAACTGCTAAGTGTGATGGTGGAGGTGGTCGGCCACGTGTCTGCCTGTGCCGTGGTGGTGGAATTAATTGTGGTGCGGGACCCTCCTATGTCCCAAAGTAACTCTATGGGCTTCCCTCTAACCTTTGTTGTGACTACCGGCCTTCCGGATTGATCCCAAAGAGTGTCACAGACCCAAGTGGGGGAGCCCGAACACCGTCAGTCCGTTCCGTCCACATTGGTCTGTCCTGACTGTATTCCTATACTATGGATAGGCTTCGCTCTATTTCTGTTCAAAGTGCCTGTCTGCTGGCCTCTCTGTGATCTTTGGGGTGCATTGCATTCCTCAGCAAAATGTCCTAATTGGCCACAGTTGTAGCATTCGAGCAACTTCTGTGGAGGGCTGTTCTTCCCTTCATTTACTCATGTGGGGCTTTGGTGCGCTTTTACTGCTTGAATGTCCGCTGCAGCCTGAGCTTCATCTGGGGTCTTTATTTTACTTTTGCCCTGAACCGATTGTTCCCAAGCGCGGGACAATCTTTTCAGAACCCATTTCTCGTTATGGGCCTCTTCTGAGGGGTCATAGCTATTGCAAGCACTCTGTCCTGCATCTGTGGCATGGGAGATTATGGTGCGCGTCCATTTGACCATATTGTCATGGTTCAAATGCGCTCTATCAAACTCGCCGAAAACTGCGGTGAAATGGATCCACAGCCTTCCTGCAAATGCTGTGGGATGCTCTGTCCTCTTTTGTCAGCACTTATTTAGTCCTTCGACTGGGTCTCTTCTATTGTATCCTATTGCATCTAAAATGGCGGTGTTCATTTCTTCTAGGGTGCCTCCGCCAACGTTCTGCGGGTTGGGGAGGGCTGCTACTACAGACGGGTCTAAGCTCAGAACCGTGAGCTTAACCTTCTCTCTCTCGTCCAGGCCGTACATGGTCGCCTGTTGTTTCACTTTCGCAAAAAATTGGTGGGGGTCTGCGGTGGGGAGAAACGGAGTGATTTTCTCAGACGCGTCCCTGAGTTGGGTTACAGTTAAGGGGGTGGTGTAGGTGATATCGGGTGCGCCTTCTGTGTTAGCTTTCCTTTGGGTGGTGACTGGATTCATAGGTGCGGTAGCTATTTGATCTGTGGGGGGTTGGGGTGCTTTCCTTTTCTGCTGCGCTGCTGGCGCACATGTTCCTTGAACATAGCGCTGCGCTGTCTCACTCAGTTCCTGCCAGTCTGGGGCATTCTCCTCATCTGACTGTGTTTCAAAGGTGCTTTGGAACCCATTCTGCACTGAAAGCAGCGATTTTAGCTCCCCAATCTGCTTCCTGCATTTTGCATGGTCTACTGTGCTCTGTCTCAGTAGTGGCAGCATGGAGTGCTCTTAAAGCTGCCTTTAGGCCAGAGCATTGCCTCTGCAATGCCTCTACCTGCTTTTCCGATTCCTCTCTTATCAGGACTGCACGTTGCACATCTTGATAGGCTTTTTCATATTGTGTCTGGGAACTGCTCAGATGGGCTAGACACGACTGATGTGCCCTCTTGGCATCATCCACCTCTCTACCCTTCTCTGCCAGCTTCCCTCTTAGTTCTAAGTTTTCCTTTTCTATGTCCCTGACATCAACTTTGCTCATCCTATTTCTCTCTTCTAACTCTGCCCGGAGCGTCTGAACGACCTCCTCAGTGCCTCGCAACTGTGCCAAACAGGACACGATTGCCATCGGCTTGCATGATTTACTAAGATTTTTCTTATGAATTTGAGAGAGGTTTTCCCACCAAGTATGTCCTATACTCCTGGGACCTGTCTCCTCATTCATACAGAACTCGTTCCAAAGGGGCCATCCCTTTCCTTTCAGATATTTGCGGAGTTCCAGCTCCCACACGGGACACTGACCTACTCGGCTACTGCTGGTCGCTGCGACCACACACCGTTCTGGGTTCATGAGGCGTTCCATTGCCTGCATGGCCATTTTCTCTTTCTCTCTTAAATTTGGAACAGGGGGTGTTGAGGTAATGTTTTAAAAGACGGGTAAGGCTTTCGCTATGTTCCGCCAGCAGCGCAGCAGAAAAGGAAAGCACCCCAACCCCCCACAGATCAAATAGCTACCGCACCTATGAATCCAGTCACCACCCAAAGGAAAGCGAACACAGAAGGCGCACCCGATATCACCTACACCACCCCCTTAACTGTAACCCAACTCAGGGACGCGTTTGAGAAAATCACTCCGTTTCTCCCCACCGCAGACCCCCACCAATTTTTTGCGAAAGTGAAACAATAGGCGACCATGTACGCCAGGTGTCGTATTGAGACACCGTCACAAGTATATCAAGGTCAGGTTCAAAGTAATAAATCCATACACCGATTAGTAAGTCCAAACGATTGGTGTTTATTATAACAAATATAATAAATACTCATGCATACGCTAAAGAGACTAACTTCCTTCTAATTCTAAACAACTAAATACTTATCTAGACAGGAACAGGCAAGGTCAGGGACCAAGGCCTTCGTCCCGTTCTTGGTCTGTAACTTTCTGATCGGCAGAGTTGTCAAGAGCTAGCAAGGTCTGGATCACGTAGCGATCGTTGTGTTGGCACTTACAGTTCGATGGCTGATGCTCAACGGCCGGTGATGAAATTGGAGTCAGGATGCGATGTAACAGATCTGGGCCGGAGTCTGGAAGCAACAGACCGAGTCATGTGCTTGACCTTCTTTTTATAGGTCTCAGGAGGTTCAGGCCCCCTTGGGGTGGTTCCTTCATCGATTGGGTCTTTCCCAATCGATATCTTTCAAACTCCCCAATCCTAGGGTCGTTTCTCGATGTTTGGGGCGGTCCCTACGGCTCTTTGTTTTGGTTGCTTTGGCGCCATTCTGTCTGGGCGTCTATGGAAAAGTATCCATCGATACTTAAATGTTTCTATTGTACCTGGGCCTGGGCCGGGATCACCTCATTAATATGCAGATCTGTTTCCCATTTGCACCTTTGGCTGAAACTCTGCATCTCTTTGGAAACTGGTTTCTGTACGTGCAAAATGCAAAACAGTCTTTTGCAAGCTGTGTGTCCTCACTATGACTGTTTTTCCCTGTGTTCCTTGCGGTTCTCCATTTTGTAGCCCAGTGTCCATCTTAGATGGCTACACTACACACTCCCCTCTCCCAATTTACAACCATTCAGGTAGTAATCTCCCATCTGTTTTTGCTTCCAAAATGAAGAACCTCACACTTACCCAAATTATACCGATTTGCCCACTCGCCTAACCTGTCCAGATCATGCTGTAGAATCCTTGCACCCTCGTCACCCAATTTGGTATCATCTGAAAACTTTGAGATGTTACATTTTGTTCCCTCATCCAAATCATTAATATATATTGTGAATAGCTGGGGTCCCAGCACCGATCCCTGTGGTACCCCACTGGTTACTGCCTGCCAATTTGAAAATAATCCATTAATCCCTACTCTTTGTTTCCTCTCTGCCAACCAGTTTTTTATCCACCTCAGTACATTTCCCCCAATCCCATGCGCTTTAATTTTGCACAATAATCTCTTATGCGGGACTTTGTCAAACGCCTTCTGAAAGTCCAAATATGCCTCAACGACTGGCTCCCCCTTGTCAACTGTACTGGTTATCTCATCAAAAAATTCCAACACATTTGTCAAGCATGATTTTCCCTTCATAAATCCATGCTGACTGACTGATCCTGCAACTACTTTCTAAATGTTCCGCTATAAATTCCTTGATAATGGATTCAAGCATTTTCCCCACTACCGATGTTAGGCTTGCTGGTCTATAATTCCCTGCTTTCTCTCTACCTCCCTTTTTGAATATCGGAGTGACGTGAGCTACCATCCAATCTGCAGGGACAGTTCCAGTGTCTATAGAATCCAGGAAGATGACCACCAATGCATCCACTATGTCCAGAGCCACCTCCTTAAGCACTCTGGGATGCAGATTCTCAGGCCCTGGGGATTTATCTGCCTTCAATCCCATCAGTTTTCCCAGCACCATTTCTCTACGAATGTTGTTCTCCCTCAGTTATTCCCTCTCACTAAACCTTTCAGTCTCCAGCATTTCTGGGATCTGATTTGTGTCCTCATTTGTGAAGACAGAACCAAAGTATGTATTTAATTGCTCAGCCATTTCTTTGTCCCTTATTCTGCATTCCCCTGTTTCTGTCTGCAATGGGCCTGCATTTCTCTTTACCAATCTCTTTCTCTTCACATCGTGTAGAAACCCTTAGTGTCAGTCTGTATGTTCCCTGCAAGCTTCCTTTCGTACTGTACTTTCCCCTTCTTAAATCAATCCCTTCTTCCTTCTTTGCTGAATTCTAAACTGCTCCCAATCCTCAGAACTATTATTTTCCTTGGCCAATCTGTATGCTTCTTCCTTGGATTGGATACTATTTCTAATTTCGTTTGTAAGCCATGGATTGGCCCTCTTACCCCCTTTGCTTTTGTGCCAGACAGGAATGAACAGTTGCTGTAGTTCCTCCATGCGTTTCTTGAATGTTTGCCATTGTCTATCCACTGTCATCCCTTTAAGTAACTCTCCCCAATCTATCAAGGCCAACTCACGCCTCATATCCTCATAGTTCCCTTTATTATGATTCAGCACCCGAGTCTCCGAATCAACTACTTCACTCTCCACCTTGATAAAAAATTTCATGATTTTATGGTCACTCATCCCCAAGGGGTCTCATACAGCCAGATTGGCAATAATTCCCTTCCCATTGCACAGTACCCAGTCTAAGATGGCCTGCTCTCTCATTGATTCCTCCACATATTGGTCAAGAAAACCATCCCGTATACATTCCAGGAATTCCACCTCTACGGCATTGTGGCTAATTTGAGTTACCCAATCTATGTGAAGATCAAAATCACCAATGATCACCGATATTCCCTTATTACATGCATCTCTAATTTCTTGTTTAATGCCATTCCCAACCTCACCAGTGCAGTTTGGGAAAAAACACCCACTAATGATTTTTGTCCCTTGGTATTTCTCAACTCTACCCGTACAGATTCCACCCCTCGCTGGGTCTGAGAATCCCCGGTGCACGGCCCGAATCCTGCCCCACATCCCCGATGCCGGCTGCTGTATTCTCTGGCGCCGTTTTTTGGGTGGGGTCGGGATTCACGCCGTGACGATCGGGGGCTATTGGCAGCGGCCCCCCGAGGCGATTCACCGGGCCCTGATGGGCTGAGCGACCGTCCATTTTTGACCAGTCCCGCCGGCGTGTATCACTCAACTCATGTACCGGCGGCGGGACCTGGCAGGAAAGTCAGCGGGGGCGGTCGTCGGGTGGGGGGGGGGGATCCGACCCATTGGGGCCGCGATCGGAGCCCACCGATCTGCGGGCGGGCTTGTTCCGTGGGGCACTCCTTTCTTCCATGCCTGCCCCTGTAGGGCTCTGCCATGGCCAGAGCGGAGAAGAGAACCCCCCGCGCAGGTGCCAAAATACACCGACCGGTCTGCGCATGTGCGAAATCACGCCGGCGGTTCCGCACATACGCGAGATCACGCCGGCCCTTTGATGCATGTGCAAACTTGTGCCATCCCTTCGGCGCCGGCTGGAGCGGCGCCAACCCCTCCAGCGTCCACCTAGCTCCCGAAAATGCAGAGAATTCCACACTTTCGGGGGCTGTTGACGCCGGAGTGGCTGGCGCCGGTTCTCCCGCCGACGTGGGGATTTAGTCCCCAGAAGGGAGAATCCTGGCCCGAGTTCTTAGCTCTCAGTTAGGGGCAATATCCATCTAGCAACTATTCTGTTAAGAATTTTATTTAATCTATTTTTTTTAATGTATTTTATTACAAACATGTATCAAACCAGGTTACAGCAAATAAACACCCAGGGAAGCATACTTCCCAACAGTCATCTGTACAGTTTGGACGGATGTTTTCCCTTTTTCACCCCCACCACCGCGACGAACAGCTCCTCAAACACGGTCACAAATATCCCTCACTTTTTCTCAAACCCCCTGCTGAGCCCCTTAACTCACATTTTATCTTCTCTAAGGGCAGGAAGTCATACAGGTCACCCAACCAGGTCGCTACCCCCGGTGGAAATGCCAACCGCCACTCCAGCAAAATTCGTCACCGTGTAAGATGACGTAGGACATCGGCCTTCCTCCACTCCATGAGGTCCGGCTTCTCTGAAACCCCAAATATCTCCACCAAAGGTCCACTTCCTCCTCCACTATCCTGGCGAAGACCGTGAACACTTCCACCCAGAATCTTCCCACGAAGACCACACCCCCAGGAATACACCCCTGCAACTACACTCCCACACATATACCCCCTCAACTAAACCCCCTCAACTACACTCCCACACATACACCCCCTCAACTACACCCCCGCAACTACACTCCCACACTTACACCCCCTCAACTACGCCCCCGCAACTACACTCCCACACATACACCCCCTCAACTACACCCCCTCAACTACACCCCCTCAACTACACCCCCTCAACTACACCCCCTCAACTACACCCCCTCAACTACACCTCACACGACTACACCCCCTCAAGTACACCCCCTCAAGTACACCCCCTCAAGTACACCCCCTCAGCTACACCCCTTCAGCTACACCCCCTCAACTACAGCCCCTCAACTACAGCCCCTCTACTGCACCCCCACGAATACAAACCCTCAACTACACCCCCACATCTACAACCCCACGACTTCACCCCCACAACTACACCCAAACAAATACACCCCCATGACTTCACTCCCACAAATACACCCCCTCAACTACATCCCCAGGAATACATCCCCTCAACTACACCCCACAACTACACCCCCACAACTAAACCCCCTCAACTACACCCCCACAACTAAACCCCCTCAATGACACCCCCTCAACAATACCCCACGACTACACCCCCTCAACAATAACCCCACGACTACACCCCCTCAACAATAACCCCACGACTACACCCCCACAACTAAACCGCCTCAACTACCCCACGCCCACAACTACACCCGCTCAACATACCCACCTTCAATTCCACCCCTAGGACTTCACCCCACAGCTGCACCCCCACATCGACACCCTTACATTGACTACACCCCCACGACTACACCTCCACACTGACACGCCCACGACTACACCCCCACGACTTCACCACACATCTACACCCCTATAACCAACCCCTATGTACACACCCCCACTTTTACAATCCCACAACTACATCTCCACAACTACACCTTTACGACTACATCCCTACGACTACAAAACTATGGCTGAACGCCCACAACTACAGCTCGAAGAATACACCCCACAACTACACCCCGCCGACTACATCCCCGCGACTACACCCCCGTGATTACACCCCCACGACTACAACCCCAGGACTACATCCCCGCAACTACACCCCCGTGATTACACCCCCACGACTACACCCCCGTGATTACACCCCCACGACTACACCCCCGTGACTACACCCCCGCGACTACACCCCCGTGACTACACCCCCGCGACTACACCCCGATGACTACACCCGGATGACTACACCCCGATGACTACACCCCTACGGCTACACCCCCACGACTACACCCCTACGGCTACACCCCTACGGCTACACCCCTACGGCTACACCCCTACGGCTACACCCCTACGGCTACACCCCTACGGCTACACCCCTACGGCTACACCCCTACGGCTACACCCCTACGACTACACCCCCACGACTACACCCCTACGGCTACACCCCTACGGCTACACCCCTACGGCTACACCCCTACGACTACACCCCTACGACTACATCCCCACAATGACATCCCCACAACGACATCCCCACAACGACATCCCCACAACGACATCCCCACAACGACATCGCCACGACTACACCCCGATGACTACACCCCCAGGACTACACCCCCAGGACTACACCCCGATGACTACACCCCGATGACTACACCCCGATGACTACACCCCGATGACTTCACCCCCACGACTACACCACCACAACTACATCGCTACGACTAAACCCCGACGACTACACCCCGATGACTACAACCAAACGACTACACTCCTACGACTGCACACTGATGACTACACCCCCAGGACTTCACCGCTATGACTACACCCCCACGTCTGCAACCCGACGTCTGCACCCCCATGCCTACACCCCCACGTCTACACCCCCGCGTCTACACCCCCGCATTTACACCCCCGCGTCTACACCCCCGCGTCTACACCCCCGCGTCTACACCCCCGCGTCTACACCCCCACGTCTACACCCCCGCGTCTACACCCCCGCGTCTACACCCCCGCGTCTACACCCCCGCGTCTCCACCCCCACGACTACACCCCAGCGTCTACACCCCCGCGTCTGCACCCCCGCGTCTACACCCCCAGGACTACACCCCCAACACTACACACCTACGGCTACACCCCACCAACTACAACGTGGCGACTACACCCCCACAACTACACCCCACGACTACACCCCCATGACTACACCCCCACGACTACACCCCCACGACTACACCGCTACAACTACACCCCTACGGCTACACCCCTACG
Organism: Scyliorhinus canicula; assembly: GCF_902713615.1. NCBI lineage: Eukaryota > Metazoa > Chordata > Chondrichthyes > Carcharhiniformes > Scyliorhinidae > Scyliorhinus > Scyliorhinus canicula. The sequence continues at coordinate 21,339,430 of NC_052147.1, forward strand.
ACTACATCTCTATATCCCTATGACTACAATCCTATGTCTACAATCCTACGTCATCTTGATGACTACACCCCAACGATTGCACCACTACGACACAACTCCACGAATACACCCCTACGACTACAACCCCTGACTACACCCCTATGACTACACCCCTATGGCTACACCCCTACGACTACACCCCTACGACTACACCCCCACGACTACACCCCTACGACTACACTCCTATGGCTACACCCCTACGACTACACCCCCACGACTACACCCGTACGGCTACACCCCTACGGCTACACCCCTAGGGCTACACCCCCACGACTACACTTCCATGACTACACCCCCACGACTACAACCCCCGACTACACCCCTACGACAACACCCCTACGAATACACCCCTACGGCTACACCCCTACGACTACACCCGTACGATTACACCCCCACGACTACACCCCTACGGCTACACCCCTACGGCTACACCCCCACGACTACACCCCCACGACTACACCCCTACGACTACACCCCCACGACTACAACGCGGAGACTACACCCCCACAACTACACCCCACGACTACACCCCCACGACTACACCCCCACGACTACACCCCCACTACTACACACCTACGGCTACACCCCACTGACTACAACGCAGCGACTACACCCACACAACTACACCCCACGACTACACCCCCACAACTACACCCCCACGACTACACCCCCACGACTACACCCCCACGACTACACCCCCACGAGTACACCCCTACGCCTGCACCCCTACGTCTACACCCCTACGACAACACCTCCACGACTACACCCCTACGGCTACACCCCTACGACTACACCTCCACGACTACACCCCTACGGCTACACCCCTACGACTACACCCTTACGACTAAACCCCCACGACTACACCCCTACGTCTGCACCCCTACGTCTACACCCCGGCATCTACACCCCGACGTCTACACCCCGACGTCTACACCCCTACGACTACACCCCTACGGCTACACCCCTACGGCTACACCCCTACGACTACACCCTTACGACTACACCCCCACGACTACACCGCTACACTACACCCCTACGACTACACCCCCACGACTACACCCCTACGACAACACACCTACGGCTACACCCCTACGGCTACACCCCCATGACTACACCCCTACGGCTACACCCCTACGGCTACACCCCTACGACTACACCCTTACGACTACACCCCCACGACTACACCCCCACGACTACACCAGTACGGCTACACCCGTACGGCTACACCCCTAGGGCTACACCCCCTCGACTACACTTCCATGACTACACCCCCACGACTACAACCCCCGACTACACCCTACGACTACACCCCTACACTACACCCCTACGACTACACCCCCACGACTACACCCCCACGACTACACCAGTACGGCTACACCCGTACGGCTACACCCCTAGGGCTACACCCCCTCGACTACACTTCCATGACTACACCCCCACGACTACAACCCCCGACTACACCCTACGACTACACCCCTACGACTACACCCCTACGACTACACCCATACGACTACACCCCCACGACTACACCCCTACGGTTACACCCCTACGGCTACACCCCCACGGCTACACCCCCATGACTACACCCCCACGGCTACACCCCTACAGCTACACCCCTATGACCACACCCCCACGACTACACCCCCACGGCTACACCCCTACAGCTACACCCCCGCAACTACACCCCCATGACTACACCCCTACGGCTACACCCCTACGACGACACCCCCACGACTACACGACTAAATCTCTACTACACCCCCATGATTGCATCCCCACTAAAGGAACCCCTCCCAAGTGCACCACGACCCTACCACTATACCCACCGTGACTGCATTGCCCTGACTACACCCCCCCGACCACAACCCTGCCCCCAACTGCACCAACCCCTCCATGACGAACAGCTTCCCCCCCCCCCTCCCCACTGCACTCCCCGACTGCACCTTGCTCATGCACCCACCCAACTATAATGGCCCTCAATGCAACCGCCTCCCCAACTGCAACCCGCCTTTGCTACACCCTGCCAACCAACCCATCACCTCCACTGACCACCTGACTCAAAACCCCCACTTTCCCCCACTGGCAATCTGATTAAATCTGCCCTCACACGCTTGCCCAATCTGATGCCCACTGACTGAAACACCCTCCCACCCCAACTGACCACTTGGCTATCCCGAGTGACCCATACCCCCCACTGATCACCTGAACCTGACCCCCTTCCAGTGGTCAACAGTTAGCCCCATGAACCCCACCTCTGATCGATACTCTCCCACTCACCTTTCCCCCAATCTATCTGACAAACCTATCTCTGCCTGGCTGGAAAGTGGCTGGACCTTTAGAATTATCTGATTTACGGCTGCGAGTGCCTCAACAACATGGTGGTTGGCCCCCTTACCTCCAACTGTACAGCCCTTGACTGAAGGCCTCAGTGGCTCACTGCCCCACACAGTTCTAGCTCGGTCTGAGTTGGAAGGCCAGGTAAGACTGTATCGCTTGTACTTCGGGCGAAGAAAATAGGAACAGAATGGCAAACTAATTCTGATTCCCACTCCATGGAGGTTCATGCCCTGACTTAATGCATTTGAGGTCATGGACGCAGCATCAGTTACAAACGAGTTGGAGAAAGTGGGAGCAGCTTTTCTCATCCTTTCATGCGATGTGCCCATCGCTGGGAAGGCCAACATTAGCTGCTCATCCCTGGGCCCTTGAAAGGACTTGAAGGCTGAGAGTCTGCTGCTAATGGCTGCTGATGTTTCTGACCTTTTGCCTTCCTCACCAGAGGACAATGAATTGGTACATCAGCGCCATGCCTTTCGCTGGGTGATGAACAAAAGACATTCATGACATTGAAGTGCTGAACATGTTGGTCAATATTTTGGCGAACATTTGATTTCCTCACAGCAATAGTGAAGTCCTTTCGTTCATTGCAGCGTATCTATTTGCCATAGTCGGAAAGACAGCTCCAGAATGCTTTGAAGACCATTAACAACAAGGGTCACCCACTTAGAAGAGAGCTGAGAATCTCTCTCTCAGAGGGTTGTGAGTCTTTAGAACACATCTTCAAAAGATGGTGGAAGCAGAGTCTTTAGGAATATTTCGAAGGCGGAGGTAGACAGATTCTTGACAAGCGAAGAGGATGGAAGGTTATCGGGGTTAGGCGGGAATGTGGAATTGGGGTTAAATCTGATCTCATTGAATAACGGAACAGGCTCAATGGGTCGAGTGGCCTAGTCCTGGAACCAATTTGTATGTTCGTATGATCGTATGTAAATTAAGGGATAGGCTGCTTCAAAGATTTTTTTGCTCAAAGAAGATTAGTCTCAAGCGTCCCAGCAAGCCAATCCTAGTCAATGATTAATGACGTAGCTGGCTTCCACATGCTCTTCAACCACATGGTAACCGTGGGTAATTGACCATCCCACACAATTCCTATCGGCCATTCCTGGGCAAGGTGGAATTCGATCACAGGCTGATTTGGCTGCATCACATCAAGTGCAGCTCCCCTGAAAACTAAGTTGATGAAGATGAAGATGTCAATTAACAAGGCTTGTGCTTGAGCAATTTGCAAAGGTGGGCACAGAACAATTGACATCAGAGGGATGGAAGTAACCATCTCCCATGGCTCTTTGACCACTAACCAATGCCTCCTGCTGGAGAGTGTGGGCGTGCAAGTGATAGAATGAAGGTTTAACTGGGTCACGTCCAGTCTTTCAAAAGCCCACCACAACTCACCATTTGGGAACACACATGAAGGAATGGCCTCCTTCCGCACTGTAAATTCTATGATTGATTACTTTGGTAAAATACTGCAGGACAACCAAAAGTATCAGAACCTGTGCCTCACTCAAATCACTGCCTTCAGGAGAAGGGGGAACGATGTGGAAGGGGTATATGCCAAATTTTAAGATTACTTCAATGTAGATGGCACTTAAGTATACAGATGAATTAATATTTATTTTATCTGTACAAACATTGTCCGCTTTGGCATCCATACAGTAGGTGCAGATATTATACATGGAGCCTGTGTACTCAAGCACCATCTGCAAGGGGTGAATAGAGCTTAATATAGGCCTGATTTCACCTTGCAAAAACCCAGCTTTTGTTTTTTTAAACTTACACCTGTCATTTTCCATTCCTTTGCCTTTTGCCTGACCACTCACATCCATATATTTAAATTGAGGGAGATGAGCAAATTGGATGAAAGTTCCAGTTTTCACAGCAGCTGATTTGTGCTGCTTTGTACTGAGCTGAAAGGAGGCAGACTTTCTCGCGTAAAAAGGATAAAGGGCGAGTTTTAGCCCGGAGGTAACATATGTCACTAGGCTGCCCAGTCTTTTATTTCTATGGTGCACTATTAATGGAAAAGAAAAGGGTGAGATCCTAAGGGTGGTGTCCTCCAGTACTAATGGATAAAATAACAATACTTCTTTGCTTACTGTTGGCGGTCCCTTATTCCTTTCAATGGAGCGGGTTTCTTTCTTGGTTGAGCTGGGGAGGAGGCTAGATCTGGGGTCTCCGAAGGCCTGGCGACAACTCCAAACCCTCACGTTTCAGAGCTCGACTCCAGGAAAGGAAAATCATCAGCAAGCGGGAGTCAATTGTTAAGAAAAATAATTTTTTTTTTTTTAATGGACATGTTTGCTGGAGGATAAAGTCACCGGCTTGCCTTATTTTCGGGTGTTTTATTCGTTTTAATGTTGGTAAGAGGAGGTGCTCAGCATCAAAGATGGCGGCAAAAAAGTTTGAACTGACTTGGAATGCCGAGCCTCCATGTTTAGGTGGCGCTGTTGTGGGAGACTAACTTTGTCGCTGATGCTATCTTCAACTGTTGCAGTGCAAAGCCTATTTAAAATATCACAGACTTTGCCACAGGGTGTAATTTGACATTGTCTAAAGTGAGAAAAAGGGAGAAATTCACATTGACTTGGTGTTAATCTAGCTTGTTATACTTAATGTTATATTTGTTCAGTTTGCAAAACTCATCTTTAACAGCTGCAGATACCCATTGCCTGACTCAACACGGGCGTGCATCTCCATGAGCAGTGCTCTGATTTTTGCTCCGATTACTGATTTCTCCCTTTTTCTCACTTTCGCTCCAGAAGGTGCTGATCCATGTTGGAGGCCAGCTCCAGGAATACACTCAGTACCTCGACCATGGGGCCATTTTTCATGTGCAACTCTGCTCACAGAATATCAACAGCTTGTTTGACAGTAGGAGACAATATCGCTGAAACCTCAATCCAACAGCCGATACTTCTAACATGATTTTCTATATTTTGGTTGATTTTTACCTTCCAGCACATTGGATAATACATCTTTTATTATATATTTAATATATTCAAAAGCAGGTGCAAGCCCTACATGCAAAGCACATATTTTGTATTGTCTCTAGTTTTGTGTCAACCTTTCGCAATCCTCATTCCAACTATTCCCATGTGAACATGTAACATGTAATTAATTTTTAATTTTCTTATAATAATCTTTATTGTCACAAGGAGGCTGACATTAACACTGCAACGAAGTTACTGCGAAAAGCCCCCAGTCGCCACACTCAGGCGCCTGTTCTGGTACACGAAGGGAGAATTCAGAATGTCCAAATTTCCTAACATCACGTCTTTCAGGACTTGTGGGAGGAAACCGGAGCACCCAGAGGAAACCCACGCAGACATGGGGAGAACGTGCAGACTCCACACAGACGGTTACCCAAGCCGGGAATCGAACCTGGGACCCTGGCGCTGCGAAGCCATCGTGCAAACCACTATGCTACCGCGCTGCCCACCAGTGGTGGCACTTTAGTGCGACAGTTTGGCATCTCCGAACACCTCAGAAGACCCCACAAAAAAAACTTTGTTCTCTGGTGCACTTTACTTCAGAAATTATGGTCAGTTTTGCGATAGCTAACCGTAAAATTGTAATATTAAATAGAAGTGCTGGAGAAGAGTGAGAACAGAAGCCATGACGTGCGACTAAAAATCTTGCCTCCACATTCGCTGGTCCAATTGTTACTCTCGATCTGAGCACCCTCAACATCCCCTGTCACCCCAAGACTTTGTGCAATGCCAGAGAAGATCACCTTGTAATATTTGATATTTGTTGTTTAACGACCTCATCCAAGGGAACCAATCTTACTCTAGGAAATGTATCTGGCTGAGTACCCCATGATTAACCTTCTGTTTGTCTTCACACATCTAGTGGGGCACAAGGCAGCTATTTTGATAACGAGGCTTTTCCTGGAAAGGTCGCTCGCTTGTCACCAGAGCCTTATAGCTTGAGGAGCACCACTCCACATCAAGCATGGCCGACCAGATACTCATCCTGTTTGGCCACGTTATGAATGTCCTTTCCTTTTCCATCAAGTCCCAGACCAGAACCCTGAGGTTTTGGCTCAGAGACAAAGATGCAACCTACTGCGTCACAAGACCCTTCCTGTTGAACCTGTAATCTCACTACAATTGGAGATGATTATAACTAACCGCACTGGATGTCACAGTATTCCTCTAGGTTTGCGAACCCTCCAGAATTGCCCACAAATCTCCAGGAATTAAAGATTAAACTCTGAAGACACTGCTGAGAACAATCCAGGAGAAATAGTATCAGAACATTAAACATCGGTGTGCGTTTTTTGTTTAGGATTTTCATTTATCTGTCACAATAGATACTGGAAATGAAGCTGGCCGATTCATGGTGGGATAGAGTATGATTAACGCTGCCGTTGGCAACCCTAATCTAACCCTGCACATTTCAATCTCAACTTCGAAATCCAACGGCAGAGGGAATAGAGGGAGGGAAGCAAATCCAAAGAAATTAGGGGTGGGATGGTGAATGATGCAGAATAGAAGAAGGGGGGGTTAATGGATGATGGGAGGAATTGGGTGGGCTGATAATCATATATTAGCAGAGGGAGAGAGCTGGTAAGAAGTTCAAAGAGAGAGAAAAACATAACATGCTTAATGAGGACTTGTTAGAAATAGTGTATTTGTGCATATTGGTTAAGATTTATGAGGGGATTGAACGCTTTTGATATCTCAGGTTTCTCTTCCTTTGCAAGACAAACAGATGTTTTGCGACAAGCTCTGCAATAGTGGATGAGATTTGTGACACGGACTGGGAGTGTTGTCCACGTCTCGTTGATTTAATCCCTCACCGGAGGACAGTAATGCAGCAGCAGATGTGCGTCTCGTACCTATCTCCTGTCCTTTTGTTATTTTTTTTTTCGTTGCCCCGATTGTTTATCTTTCCTTTTCAAGAACAACAAAGGCTTATTTTTTATTTTTTTATTTTTTTTAGCTGTTTGGTGTGAGTGAAGCGTTGAGGTGGGGGGGGCGGGGAAGAAAGCAAATCAAGAGAGACTGTGAGAGGAAGAAAGAGAGGGGGGGGGAGTGAGAGAACTCTACTGCTGAGACAAATCTCTAGAGCCATGGATAGAGGAGATGGTAATGACAGATTTTTAATGTGGCGGGAGACTGACAAGGTTTCTGCAAGAGTGTCTTCTGAGCTCTCTCGCACCAGATGGAATGTGAACGACTCATTCGAGTATGGAAAACATCTGATATACACAGTCACTGCGTTATTGTCTTTTATCCCCCCTCGTCTCTCCTTTCCTCATTTTTTTAATATTGCTCACAATATGCTCGCATGGCCCTACGCAACCCCCCACACAATTGCATTTTAAAATGTGTGTCCTACCAGTTTAATTGATTGATTATTTTGTTCCAGCTCTGTGAGGTTCCAAATTTGTCTTTAATAGTCAGAGTCAGACCTTGCAGTTATTGGGAGTCCCCTGACATCTATTTGATCTAAACTGGAAAGCCATTACCAGTTAATACATGTATATTCTGTTGAAAGAAAATTATCAGTAATGAAATGAGGGAAAAATTACTGAATGGTTATGGGCGAAAGCAGATGTTGTGGAGGAATTATGCTAGCATAGCTAATCACCAGAGAAACTTTGTGTGATAGGGTGTTAAAGGAAGGAGGGGTGAATATCTCACTTTCTGCTTCTTGAGCAAAGGAACAAAGAGGCATATAGTGACTAATTACAAATACAGTTCTAATTTACCGTAAGTGCATCGTGTTTAAAGGGGAATTGTTATGAGGTGCCCCTGCACCTCATTCCTTCATATGAACAGATGCCATTTTAGATGATCAAACATGGCGACCATCAGACAAGCCCAATGCACGGGTGACAGAAGATGTCATCTCAGTAGGTGGGATCTTCGGAGAAGGCACTTCTCCACGGAAATTGCCCCTTTCAAAATTCTCTGGTGAGGCATCACAGCTAATTTGAGATGGGTTTCCATGCCTGCATTAGTGGCAGCAAGGGAAGCCTTCAAATTTATTTCATCCAATTGGAACAAAATTACTGAATTGGATTTGTTTTCATTTTCAAACTTCGCTCTTAATTTCGCAGGAAGGCCTGCTCCTTTGAAATCAAATAAATTAAGTATGACATTGTAATATGAAACATGATAATTTAGCAAGGGGAGGGTATCTCAGGCTTCTCCTGAGACTGAAGCCAGGATGAGGAGTGAGTTCTCGGGGCGGGGTGGGGTGGGGGGGGGTGGGGGGGGGGGGGGGGTGGGCTGGCAGTGGTGTGTTTGGATTGTTTGAATAGAGTAAGAGTTCAGACATTGTACTGTGTATGGGGGAGGGAGGCTGTAGGTGAGAGTGTGATCTCTGAGGAGGTAGCGAGAGGGGGTTTCAGGGGGAGAGGGCCACAGAGATGATGAGTGTGAGGAGGAAGGTGGGTGTTAATCTTGGAGGTGTACAGTAAGAAGTCTTACAACACCAGGTTAAAGTCCAACAGGTTTGTTTCAAATCACTAGCTTTCGGAGCACTGCTCCTTCCTCAGGTGAATGAAGAGTTATGTTCCAGAAACATATATATATGGACAAAGTCAAAAATGCAAGACAATGCTTTGAATGCGAGCATTTGCAGGTAATTAAGTCTTTACAGATCCAGATAGGGATAACCCCAGGTTAAAGAGGTATGAATAGTCTCAAGCCAGAACAATTGGTAGGACTTTGCAAGCCCAGGTCAGACGGTGGGGGATAAATGTAATGTGACATGAATCCAAGGTCTCGGATGACGCCGTACTCATGTGTGCGGAACTTGACTATAAGTTTCTGATCGGCGATTTTGCCATCTCGCCTGGGCTTGCAAAATCCTAATAATTACCTGCAAATGCTTGCATACAAAGCATTGTCTTGCATCTTTGACTTTGTTCATATATATGTTTCTGGAACATACCTCTTCATTCACCTGAGGAAGGAGCAGTGCTCCGAAAGCTAGTGATTTGAAACAAACCTGTTGGACTTTAACCTGGTGTTGTAAGACTTCTTACCGTGCTCACCCCAGTCCAACGCCGGCATCTCCACATCTTGGAGGATGTAATGAGGGGCAGAAGTTGAGTGTCAGTTCTCTGGCTTTGTAATGATGAGAGGAGAGGAGGTTGCTATGAATGTTCTGAAGATGCAATGAGACGAGAGGTGGGTATTGTTTTCCTGGGGCTTTAGTGAAGGAGAAGGGGCTGTGCTTTAGTTCTCTAGGTTTCCAATGAGGAGGAAGTTGCCGACTGGGGGACACAGGAGGCTGTGCTGATGGGGGATCAAATCTGTCACAATTTCCTTTAATAACGATCAAGAAAATTCCTGTCTCAGACTCCGTGACAGATTGGGTTGAGGAGGTATTTTGATATGAGTACACTGTTAATGATCTTATTCTTCCAGAATTCATTGATTAAGTTGGGCGAGAGGGATTGGGGGAAATTTACCTTGTAAATTAACACTTACATTCCCTGTTGATGTGATGAGATCTGTGGTTTCAACACTTGTCTTTTTTGATATTGACCCTAAAAGAAAAGGGAAACCAAATTTAAAAAAACAGACAAAGGAAACTCATTCTCTCAGTTTCAGAGGAAACAAAAACTAAAACTCAGATTGGAAAGCAAGACTTCTGGGGAAACTGAAACTGGTTCCAATATATAAAAGGAACACAGATCACTCAAAGCTTTGGAGCAGTTAAAGAGTCCAGAGGTGCAGCACAGGCAGGCTGAAGAAGAGAGGTCAGATCCAGAAGCTGAGTTAAACACACAGTTCTTGCAGCTGTTTCTGTTACTTGAAGATAATATGAGTGGCCCTATACCATTCAGTCCGCTTTGAGGAGGTTTTTACAGACCTGTGCTATTTTTAATCGAAGATTGTGGCCCTCTAATTTGGTTTGGTTGTACATTGCCATCAGCTGGGGAGCAGACTAGCTTCTAGAAGAAGAGGAGCTGAAATTCTTTGTCAGGAAGACAGAGTTTTGAAGGACGTTGTGACTGAATTTGATGACCTACTGGGTGGACTGCTGAGTCATGTCATAAGATCTGTCTTAGTTGCATCTGCCAATGTGTAATTTATACTTCATACTATCACCAAGTATGTATGAAGTCAGAGCTACCATTAAACACATGAAGAATGGAAAAAGCACAGGAGTGGACGGGGTCCTGGCTGAGATTTTCAAACTTGGAGGAGAAAAAAGTCATCCGTCATCTCCACGAGCTGTTGCTGAAAATCTGGGACAGGAAAAAAAATCTCAGCCTCAACCTCAAGAAGACTCAAGTCCTTTACCAACCCGCTCCAGGGCAAGATCCGGTCTCTCCCTCCATCAAGCTCAATGGAGAAACCCTCACAATGGTGGACCATTTCCCGAACCTGGGGAGCCACCTCTCTTCTAAGGTTGACATCCATGTAGAGATCCAACATCATATCCAATATGTGGGCATCTCCTTTGGACACCCAAGGACAAGAGTCTTTGATGTCCGTGCTCACACCAAGATCCTCATGTACAAGGTAGTCGTCCTCCCAACTCTTCTATATGGCTCAGAAATATGGACTACATACTCAAGGTCCTGGAGAGATATAATCAACGCTGTTTGAGATGGATTCTCTGCAGCAGCTGAGAAGAAAGGTGAACTAACATCAGTGTCCTTGGATGAGCCAAGAGCACTGGCAGCAACACCATGATCAATCAAAACCAATTCCGTTCGACTGGCCATGTGCTTAAGATGTCAGAGTCCTGACTGCCAACACAAATCTTCCACGCAGGGGCCCACAGGACCCAGGGCCAGTAACACGGAGTTTCTTAGGTGGAAAATCATACTCATTAGTGAGTGATCCCTGAAGGAGAAGAAGACTTCATAATTGATGCAATTTGCTTGTCAATTTATTTTTAACTTATTCTGAGTCTAGGTTTTAGAGTGTAGGAAAGCAGCCAAGATAATATTTAGTGTTTGCTTTGTTTAACTCTTGTACAGTAAAATCAATTTTGCTTTAGACTTTGGCATTTTGTGGCTTTATTCTTTCAGTTAATAACTGGTATTTCAGATTTCTTTTAAAGTTATTGGTCTCCGAGATGGTATCAATGACTATCGACCTGACCGAGATGCTTCCATGCATAACCAAACTCTTAGAAGTTTATCACTTAGAAAGAGTCCATTCAGCCCATCATGTCATGTTTGAAACTAATCTGTAATAGCTTTGCCCAAATTGATGGGATACAAGTCGGGAGAGGCATATTGGGATCCCATGGAAGTCCACATGCGCACACGTGCATTGAGATTGCCTGGCCCGTTTAAACCTCTGATGGCCTGGCTATTGCTGCCTTGTGCCCTCCACAAATGTCTCTGGAATTGAGCTCAATGTCAAAGACTTGGGTCAGACATGCTTAATTACCTGGATACTTACGCTTCAAATGTAACACAGTTTAATACCTGGTATAATCCAGTGATCAGTCAACATAACTCAAATGAGCACTGTGGTGGCACAACGGTATTGCCTCTGGACTAGCAATCCAGAGACCCAGGGTAATGCTCTGGGGACCCAGGTTCGAATCCCACCACAGCAGATGGTGGAATTTAATTTCAATAAAACATTTGGAAATAAAAGTCTAACAATGACCATGAAATCATTGTCGATGGTGGTAAAAACCCAACTGGTTTACTAATGTCCTTCAGGGAAGGAAACCAGCCATCCTTACCTGGTCTGGTCGACATGTGACTTCAGGCTCACAGCAATGTGCTTGACTCTTATCTATTCAGTCACTTAAAAAAAACAATTAAACCAGACAGACCACCCGGCATCAACCTAGGCACTGGAAATGACAATGTCAAACACAGTCTGTCGACCCTGCAAAAGGATGGGAGTCTCCATTTGCTGACGCCAAAATTGGGAAACGCGATTGGGCAGAGAATCAGTTTCGATGTGGAAATCGTGGTGGGTGCCGATTTGATGCCAAATCGCAATTCTTCGTCAGCACGACAGTGACGACAATGCGGTCTGGAACGTACGTACAGTAAACACCGTTAGCATATCATTAATAATAATCTTTATTGTCACAAGTAGGCTTCCATTGCAATGAAGTTACTGTGAAAAGCCCCTAGCCGCCACGTTCCGCCGCCTGTTCGGGCACGGGATGTCCTGATTGGCTCTAGGTTCACGACCGGGGGTGGGGGAGGGGGGCAGGAGCACGGACACTGCATGCCACATACCCCACCCCCGGCCACCCACCCTTGCCTGCAACCCTGCTGTGATACATACCTGCCGCAATGCAGGGTGCGGGCCCTGGGTTGGCAGTAACACCGGGTTCTGGTTTATGGGATGGAGGATGATGACAACCTATTCTGTGATGAGCTCTGATACTCCGCGTCGTATGACAACGTCTGACTCCTGCCCACGGTAGCACTTTCCACCGTACACCTGGATGATCCCTGCATGAAGAATAATGGGATTAAGGGTTATGGTGTTCGGGCCGGAAAGTGGAGCTGAGTCCACAAAAGATCAGCCATGATCTCGTTGAATGGTGGAGCAGGCTCAAGGGGTCAGATGGCCTACTCCTGCTCCTAGTTCTTATGTTCTTATGTGAGCTGGCCATTCCATCACATGTTCTCATCAAATCACTGGCATGATGGTGGTGTGGACATTTGGGCGGGGGGGGGGGGGGGGGGGGGGGGGGGGATGCGTGGGTGGAGAGCCCAGACCACCCACAAGGTCTGCCCATTGAACCGCACCCCACCCCCACTCTGGGCAACCAAGACCAGCACACCCCTCACACCCAACAGACAGAGCACCGAGACAGGTTGTAACATCGTAACTAGGGGCAGAATTCTACGCAGGGGGCCGAATTCGTGAAGGCCGTCGTGAACTCGGCCGAGGTTCACGACGGCCTCGGAGCCCGCTCCCCGCACCTAATTCACCCCCACCCAGGGAGCTAGGAGCGGGCCTCCGTCTTTCTCGGCAGCGACCTCGTCACGCCGAGAATGTGAAGTCATCCGCGCATGCGCGGGTTGCCGATTCCAACCGTCATCGCGCAGACGGCACAAAGCCGCGCATGTGCAGTCGCCGTCTTTCTCCACAGCCGCCCGGCAAGACGTGGCGGCTTGATCTTGCCAGGCGGCGGAGGGGAAAGAGTTCATCTGTTTTGGACGCTGGCCCAACAATCGGTGGGCACCGATCGCGGGCCTGTCCCCTCCCGAGCACAGTCGTGGTGCACCCGTCCCAATCGGGCCCCTAGATGCCCCAAACGGGCATCTGCCGCCCGTTTCACGAATGCAGTGACCAGGTGTGGTTGCTGCCGAGGTGAAACGGGCGTGAAGGGCGAGCGGCGAAAAAACGGCGAGCGGCGATTTTCCTGAGCTGGGGGGGGGGGGGGGGAAATCGCTGGGGGCGCCAGTGGGGGTAGAAAATGTCGGGAGGCCCTCCCACGCCACGTGGGGAGTGGAGAATTCCGCCCTAGGTGTTTAACGTGAAAACATATATACAGAGTCGTGCCCTAGCCCTTATCACTAAACTGTGCCCTGCACACGTGCCATCATAACTGATGTCTGACTTACGGAATCTCCAGTCGGTACAGCAGGGGTGGAGGTGGTCTGCTGTGATTCCCGCCCTGCAACCCCATTGGCGGTCTTCTGGGGCAACCAGGCCTGGATGGACTAGGCTGCTGCTCGGTGGCATGGTGCCACCCTGTCCTGCCCGCAACTCACCAGATGCGCCAAGGACAGGAGGGGGGGGGGGGGGGTGGAGTCAGAGGTGCTACGGTGTTCCAGCACCTCCCCTGCTGGAGTCACCAGCACGGGCCCCATCACCTCCTCCTCCTCCCTCGGGGTGCCTCGTGGCCCCCAGGCTGCTCCATGGGATGGGTTGTAAGCAGAGCTATTCCCTGAGGCGCCACCCCCCCGTCTGGTTCTGCCAGTCCTGGAGCTCAACCAGGGTGTGTCTGCATGTTGATGACCATGGAGTACAGGTAGTGGACAATCTCCATCTGGGACTGTGCCACATCACCCATCGACTATGCCACTACCATCTGGATCTGTGTCATATCAACCAGTGACTGCGCCATCACCCTCTGGCACTGGGCCAACTCCCACTGTGTCTGCGCCATGTCAGCCAGCACCGAGGCAATGCCACTGACGTTCTCGGCCATGGCCTGCTGTGACTGGGCCATGCTCATAAGTCCTGCTGCAATTTCCAGTTGGCTCTGGCAAATGGCTGCCTGTGAGGTGGTACCCCAGCCCTCGGCCTGCACAGAATGCCCCAGGCCTTCGACATGCTGAATAATAGCCATAACCGTTGTCCCCAATGCCTCCACCATGGATGCCACCCGTGTGGTGTTGGCATGGGTGGCAGGCATGGTCGGCACCACCTCCTGCTCCTGCACGTGGTTGGATTCCTCCATCTGCGCCTGGAGGTGCTGGATGCTCGCCGACAGTCCCTCGTGTAGCCCCTGGCACTGCGACTGCATCTCTGCAATCAATGGGACTGTCTGTTCCAGAAGCCCGGAACCTGTCTGGACCGCAGCTAGTCCCTGTGCTCGGCCTTCCCTCCGACTGCTCGTCCCCTCGGGAGTTCCTACCTCCGCCTGATCTACCGGACCAGCTGTGCGGTGCATAGATAGTGGCCCAGGAGCCTCTTCACTAAAGTGCCCGACCGAGGTGAGTGTCGCTGCAATAGTGGAGGGGGGGGGGGGGGGGAAGAGAGAGAGAGAGAGGGGTGGGGCCGGGCTCCAGCTGTGGCACTGGCTGGGGTCGGGGGACACCGGATGGACCCGCCCCATTACCAGTAGGCCCTGCACGACAAGATGCATGATTAGACCGCTCGCTAGAGGGGGAGGGGGTGCGTGTTGAGGGGGAGGGTGATGCTGAGGGTAAGCGTCGTGTGGGGGTGAGGGTGGTGAGGTGAGTGTGTGAGGGTTAGGGTTGTGTGGGAGTAAGGCTGGGAGTAAGGGCGAGAGTGAGGGTAAGGGTGGTGTGGGGTGAGGGTGAGTGTGAGAGTGAGGGTGGTTCTGGGGTGGCATTGGGGTGGTTGACACGGGTGGCATGAGGAACCGCAACTCAACAAGGTCTCACCTCCTTGCCCTCGGCTGACCTCCATCCCAGTGACCTCCCTTTCCTCTGGGCCGCCAACCATGTCCAGTGACCTCTGCTCTACCACAGTGGGGGGGGGGCGCAGGACTGGCAGTCTCCCCCCAGTTTTCTCCTGTTCCCCGCGGCTATGAGCGGCTTTCTCCTGGCGGAACTGCTGGCCGGTGTTGCTCACTGCACTGACCACCTGTGCCACCTGTGCCCAGGCATGGTGAACGGCAGCGGCTGGCAGTCTCTTTCCCGGGCTGGGGTACAGGGTTAACCACCTCTCCTCCACCGCGTCCATCTCGGAGACCGTGAAACATGGTGCCACTCTCCTCGCTGCCAACATGTTGGCTGGGAGGGTCTGTGTGGGGAGTACAGTGTGTATATACGGCTGCAGCTTGTCAGCCTCCTGAGTGTCAATCTCGAACCCAGCGAATCCTGCACCGTTTCCCATTGGAATCGATTGTGTTCCTGATGGCACCAGTGCTAGCCCCTCAACAGTAGCTGAATCCATCCAGGCACGGCGGCAGTTTTGTTGAAATCCACAAACCCTATGCCGGCATTAGCACTTAGTCTCAGGAGCGGAGAATCCCGCCACTCCTTCTACTCCTTACTAATACCTGGAGCTTGTGCCAAAGTTGGGAGCACTGCCTCACAGACTAGACAAGGAACAGCCGAACATTGTCATACTCACGGAATTATACCATCCAGATAACATACCAGACACCACCATCACCATTCCTCAGTATGTCCTGTCTCACTGCTATGGCAGATCGAGCAGAGGTGTTGGAACAGTGGTAGGAGTGGGATACAGTTGGGAGGAAGTTGACCTGGGGGTCCTCAACATCGCAACTGGACCCTCTGAAGTTTCATGGCACCAGTTCCAGCATGTGCGAGGAGTCCTCCAGCTGATTAACACATATCATCCCCACTCAGCTGATTAATCAAGACCCTTCCGTTTTGAACACCACTTGGAGGAAATACTAAGGGTGGCAAAGACACAGTATGTCCTCTGGGGGGAACTTCATTGACCATCACCAAGTGTAGCTCAGTAATACCACCACAGACCGAGCTGGCCGGGTCCAGAGGGAAATAACTGGGAATGCAGTGGGTGATGAAGGAATTAACATGATGGGAAAACATACTTGACCTCATCTTCACCGACCTGCCTGCCACAAATGCATCTGTCCATGATAGTATGGGTAGGAGTGATCACTGCACAGTCCTTGTGGAGACAAAGTCCTGTGATCACATTGAGGACAACCTCTATCATGTTGTTTGGCACTGCCATTGTGCTAAATGGGATAGACTTCAAACAGTTCTTGCAACTCAAGACTGAGCATCTGTGAGGTACTCTGGGCCATCAACAGCAGTAGAATTGTACTCAATCACAATCTACAACCTCATGGCCCAGCATATCCCCCACTCTACCATTACCACCAAGCCAGGGGATCAACCATGCTTCAATGAAGAGTGCAGGAGAGCATGCCAGGAGCAACAGCGGGCAGACCTAAAATTAGGTGTCAACCTGGTAAAGCTACAACACGGGACTGTTTGAGTGCCAAGCAGCATAACAGACGAGCTAAGCACTTCCACAACCAATCAGATCTAAGCTCTGCAGTCCTTCCATATCCAGTCATGGATGGTGGTTGACAATTAAACATCTCACTGGAGGAGGATGTTCCACATATATCCCCTTCCTCAATGAAGGATTAGCCTAGCACACCAGTGCAAAGGATAAGGCTGAAGCATTCACAACAATTTTCAGCCAAAAGTGCCGAGTGGACAAACCACCTCCATCCTCCGGGAGTCCCAAGCATCAGAGATGCCAGTCCTCAGCCAATTCAATTCACTCCACGTGATATCAAGAAATGGCTGAAGGCACTGGATACTGCAAAAGCTATGGGTCCTGACAATATTCTGGCAAAAATACTGACGACTTGTGCTCCAGAACTTGCCGTGCCCCTCGCCAGGCTGTTGCAGTACAGCTACAACACTGGCATCTATGCAGCAATATGGAAAATTTCCCAGGTACGTCCTGTACACAAGAAACAGGACAAATCCAACCCAGGCAATTACTGCTCTATCAGTCTACTCTTAATGATCAGTAAAGTGATGGGAGTGGTCATCAGCAGTGCTATTAAACAGCACTTATTCAGCAATAGCCTACTCACAGATGCTCCAGTTTGTGTTCTGCTAGCGTCACTTAGCTCCTGACCTCATTACAACTTGGCTCAGACATGGACAAAAGAGCTGAACTCCAGAGGTGAGGTGAAAGTGACTGCCCTTGACATCAAGGCAGCATTTGACCGAGTTTGGCATCAAGGAGCCCAAGCAACTCTGGAGTCAATGGGAATCAGGGGGGAAATTTACCGCTGGTTGGAGTCATACCTGGCACAAAGAAGGAAGTTGTGGTGGTTGGAGGTCAATAATCTCAGCTCAAGAACACAACTGCAGGAGCCCCTCAGGGTAGTGCCCTTGGTCCAACCATCTTCAGCTGCGTCATCAATGACCTTCCTTCCAACGTAAAGTCAGATTTGGGGATGTTCACTGGTGATTTTGATCAGCACCATTGATAACTCCTCAGATAATGAAGCAGTCCATGTTCACATGCAACAAGACCTGCACAATATCAAGGCTTGGGCTGACACATGGAAAGTAACATTCGCGCCACACAAATGTCAAGCAATGACCATCTCCAACAAGAGAGAATCTAATCCTCATCCGTTGACATTCAATGGCATTATCATCGCTGAATCCCCCACTATCAACATCCTGGAGGTTACCATTGACCAGGAACTGAACTGGACTAGCCATATGAATAGGCTACCAGAGCAGGTCAAAGGCTGGGAATCCTGCGGCGAGTAACTCACCCCATGACTTGTCAGAGCCTGCCTACCATCTATAAGGTAGACGTCAGGAGTGTTATGGAATACTCTCCACTTGCCTGAATGTGTGCAGCTCCAACAACATTCAAGAAGCTCAACATCATCCAGGACGAAGCAGCCAGCTTGATTGCTACCCCTTCCACAAACATTCAAACCCTCCACCACCAACGCACAGTGGCAGCCGTGTACACCATCTATAAGATGCACTGCAGGAACTCCACAAGTTTCCTTTGGCAGCACCTTCCAAACTCACAGCCACTACCAGCTAGAAGGACAAGATCTGCAGATAACTAGGAACAACACCACTTGGAGGTACTCCTCCAAGTCACTCACTACCCTGACTTGGAAATATATCACTG
The DNA here is from genome assembly GCF_902713615.1 of Scyliorhinus canicula. NCBI lineage: Eukaryota > Metazoa > Chordata > Chondrichthyes > Carcharhiniformes > Scyliorhinidae > Scyliorhinus > Scyliorhinus canicula. The sequence continues at coordinate 21,358,098 of NC_052147.1, forward strand.
TTCCTCCACTAACGCTTGGTCAAATTCCTGGAACTCCCTCCTTAAAAGCACTGTGGGTGTAACTGCACCTGAGGGACTGCAGCGGTTCAAGGAAGTAGCTCACAACCATCTTCTCAAGTGCAACGAGGGTGGGACAATAAATGCTGGTCTAGCCTGTGACGTTCATATCCCATAAATGTATTTAAAAAAACAAACACCTCCAATAGCCCTACCGACCGCATGACTAGCCAACCTCCCTAACTATCCCTACCATCCACAATACCCCCACCTAATTACTCATTCACCTCACCCACTCACTAACCCACTCACTCATTCGTTAACCCACTCTCTCGTTCATCCATTCACTAGCCCACAATCATTCATTAATAGACTTAAGCCCTTTAAAAATGTACCTAAAAATGTACCTAAACGGCAAGCTGCCGTCATAAAATGCCTTCAGGACACGCGACAACGCAGAATTGCCGAGCAAAAACTTATAGCTAAGTTCCGCACGCATGAGTGTGGCCTCAACCGGGATCTTGGATTCATGTCGCATTACATCCACCCCCCACCATCTGGCCTGGACTTGCAAAATCCTACCAACTGTTCTGGCTTGAGACAATTCACACCTCTTTAACCTGTGATTATCCCTCTCTCTGGATCTATAATGATTTGTTTACCTGCAAATGCTCGCATTCCAAGCATTGTCCAGCATCTCTGACTTTGTCTATATAAATGTTTCTGGAACATACCTCTCCATTCACCTGAGGAAGGAGCTGCGCTCCGAAAGCTCGTGTTTGAAACAAACCTGTTGGACTTTACCCTGGTGTTGTAAGACGTCTTACCGTGCTCACCCCAGTCCAACGGCGGCATCTCCACATCATATTTAAATGAATAATCAAGGCTCAATTAGGCTTGTTACCAAGATAATACATTACCCACCATTAAACACTTAGCATAGGCAACAGGACCGGCGTGGGAAGCCCGTTTTTTAACTTAAATGTTTAAATGGCGGGATGAGTGTTGGAGGCGAGGGTCGCTTTTTGTGGGCTGCGCTTTGGTGATCGCAGGATGTTCCCCTTAGGTTGAACACCCGCTTCCTTCTGACCCATTATTTCCCTTAAACCCAATCCCCCCCCCCCCCCCCCCCTCCACGCCCCTCTACCTGACCTATCCTAACCCTCCCAGACCAAGGCCCTGGATTTACCAGCTTCATGCAAACCCAGCAGCTGCCACTGATGCCTTCCTCGCCCTTCTGGGTTCATCGGAGCTTCCGGCCAATCGTATTGGCCAGTAGCTCCAGAGGGCGGGACATCCACATTAATGAAGAACTGAATTTCCGCTCAGACCTCTTTGATCAACACGGCAGCGGTTCATGTGTTTTCCCGGGGGTGGGGGGAGGGTGTCATCCACCCACCACCCCCATGTCATTCAGTCCATTGTTTAAGTTATATGTTTGTTGGGTACACTAATGGAGTAATGTCCCTTCTTGTGACCTGTAGTGTCCTGAAATGAACATGATTTCCCCTGTCTTGAATCAAGGTTGTGAATATATATATATAAACATAAATAAATATAGGACAGCGGCACTGTGGCGCAATGGTTGGCGTTGCTGCCTCGCGGCACCGGTGTCCCGGGTTTGGTCCTGGCCTTGGTCTGTGTGGCGTCTGCATATTCTCCCCGTGTTTGCATGGGTTTCGCCCCCACTGCTCAGGGATGTGCAGGGTAGATGGTTTGGCCACGCTAAAAATTGCCCCTTGATTGGAAAAAATGAATTGGGTACTCTAAATTTATTTTTAAAAAGTAAATGTAGGACTGCATAGGCAGTATTGGGGTCTAATGAATCTACCCTGAGAAAAGACAATGATAAGGTTGTACAGCGCTCAATGTTTGTGAATGGTTGACCATTTTTCAAACCAGTGATGCAAACCCAGGGAGTAATTTGCTTTCCTTGCAGTCTGCATTTGTTTATGCCCGAGCACAGCTCAACTGTATCACACAAATAGTTGGAACTTAATGCAGGTGGGGGACAGGTGCATCGCATATGTGTGGTCCAGACTGAAGCATAGTGAGATCCCATTAAATGTACATGATTGTAGGGTGCGCACATAACAACATAACATGGGAGAGTTGTCAACTCTGCTGTGCAATGGCGACTGCTTATGGCCTCGATTCAGCTTTTCGAATGAAACCAGATATCTACCTCTGCAGGTCCTTCATTGTGCTGTCCTGAATCCTAGACACTGCAAAATCATTAGTAAGCACATGCATCCTTGAGGCCCCCATGGGGAGTTTAAAGAACTTTAGCACTGGAGATTTCATTTCATACTTATTTGAGCACAATTAGGTACTTTGAAGTCAATTGGCGTATAACTTTCTGATTAGATTCCTCTCACCTCTAGGATCTATTTCCGAATTCAGCCCTGAGCAATTTGATGCATCTCTTGCTGTTGTCTGTAAGGGCCAAAACGTAGTCAGCGTGAGTCCACAGCACAAAACAGCTGATAATTCAGCACCACTGGCGCGAAATTGGTCGCTTGCCTCAAAGGAACCATCAGAGTGCCTGCTGTGGGGAATGGAAAAATCAGGGTGGCAAAACCGAGAGTGTTTTTCTGAGGTTTAGAGTTGGTGCTCATTTAATGAGGCAGAGCGCAAGCAGTCTCACATCACGTGTTGCACCTGACCTAGAAACGTATTCTACTCCTCAGCATTAAAACACTATGCTGTAACATCTTCCCACTCTTATAGAAAATGTCTACCTCCAGTTCCCAATTGTCCGTTCAAATGGTTTAGTTAAAACTGGGTGATCCCACCCAATCTCAGGCCTTGTCCAGAGACGTTGCAGCTGTGGTCACATAAGAGTCAATAAAAGCTGAGAGTTGGAATTTCTGGCTGATAGTCAATGGACTTTCAGGTGGGCCGCCGAATCTCCCAAGACGGGTCCTAGCACGAAGCAGTTGTCATGTTTTGCAGACTGGCCGAAGTGAATGATGAACTACAAAGCATTTAGTTTAAATAACTTATTGTGGAACAACTGCGTGATAAGATAACTAGGATAAGTAAAATAATAAACTACATACACCAATTGACTACTGTGGAACTACTGCAAAATATGTCTATCCTCCAGTACAACCTACTCCCAACTCCCAGACAACAGGGTCACATGATCGTGCATAATATTATGTACAAACTTGCCTTATAGTTTAGCATAGTGGGCTAAACAGCTGGCTTGTAATGCAGAACAATGCCAGCAGCGCGGGTTCAATTCCCGTACCAGCCTCCCTGAATAGGCACCAAATATGGCGACTACTGACTTTCACAGTAACTTCATTGAAGCCTATTTGTGACAATAAGCAATTATTATTATTATATCATCACAGCGGTCGGAAAATCCCAGTCCAGGATCAGTTCAGAAGTACCTACTTTAGAATGGAATGTGGATGTCACAGGGAGTGGTTGAAGCAAATAGCATAGATCAGGATTCCCCCAAACCTTTCCAACTTCGGAACCCCTAGTGACCTCCAAAGAAAATGGGGGACTGCCAAACATTCTTAGCATGTCAACGACACATTTTTCTCTGTGAAATAGTTGCAAACAAAGCAACCAAATACATACAAATCTGTTCTCGCAATATGTATCGATATATTAACACCTCACATCAGCCTCTCCCACGCCACCCCACCAATGGCCCACATTCCATGTCACCCCTCACATGAGCCTCTTCAATGCCCCCCCCCCCCTCACATGAATCCCCGCACATGGCCTCCCTCCCATCAGCCTCTCAGATGGGAAAACTTTTGTTGCACAATTTCTCTTCAAACTTTCCTTGCCTCCCCCCCCCCCCCCCCCCAAATCGATCCCGTTGCCTCTCCTGCTCCACTGACCATTGCCCATTGCCTCTGCCGCTTCTCCGACCGCTGCCTCCACTGCTCTTCTCCTCACCAACCATTTCTACCTTTGCCGTGTAGGCCACTCCTCCGGTCTCTCTATACCGATCTGGCCTCTGCCTCCCACTTTTATGCTTGCTGCCCAGCAACAGAAAAAAACCCATCAAATTGGCCAGTCAGAATCACATGAGCTGGCTACTGATAGGCTGACTAGTCAATGCTCAGAGAGGCCGGCCTCTGATAGGACAATTTGATTTTGGCGTGGGGATGGGGTGGGGGAGTTGTCAGTTGCTTCCTCGCACTTTCATAGAACATAGAACATAGAACAGTACAGCACAGAACAGGCCCTTCGGCCCTCGATGTTGTGCCGAGCAATGATCACCCTACTCAACCCCACATATCCACCCTATACCCGTAACCCAACAACCCCCCTCCCCCCCTAACCTTACTTTTTTAAGGACACTACGGGCAATTTATCATGGCCAATCCACCTAACCCGCACATCTTTGGACTGTGGGAGGAAACCGGAGCACCCGGAGGAAACCCACGCACACACGGGGAGTACGTGCAGACTCCGCACAGACAGTGACCCAGCCGGGAACCGAACCTGGGACCCTGGAGCTGTGAAGCATTTATGCTAACCACCATGCTACCGTGCTGCCCACAGACCTTATTGAAACATATAAGACCCTGAGGGACTTTGATAGGGTGAATATCAAGAGGATGTTTTAGCTTGTAGGAGAGGCTAGAATGAGGGGACACAGTTTAAGAACAAGAGATCTATCTTTTAAGATGGAGATAAGGAGATTTTTTTTCTCTCAAAGGGTTATCAGTATTTGGAATTCTCTTGCCCAGAAAGCAGTGGAGATTGGGCTATTTAATTTATTCAAGGCAAAGTCAGACAGATTTTTGATGGGCAAGAGAATCAAGCATTTCTGGGGCCAGGCAGGAAGGTGGAGTGACATGACCATATCAACCATGATCTTATTTAATGCAGAGCCGGCTCAAAGGGGTGAATGGCTTATTCCTGTTCATAAGTTCTATGTTCCTATGTAAGAGTGATTGGGAATTAAACATAGAAAGATAGAGACATAGAAAATAGGAACAGGAGCCGCTCGAGACTGCTGTGCTATTCAACATGAGCACAGTTGATCCTCTATCTCATCGCCATACCCTAGCTTTTTCCCCAAACCTTTGGTGTCTGGAAATCTATCTATTTCCTTCTTAAATGTATTCAGTGACTTGGTCTCCACAGCCTTCATTGGGAGAGAATTCCACAGGTTCGCCATCCTCTAAGTGAAGAGATTTCTTCTCATTTAGTCCCAAATGGTCTATTCCGCATCCTCAGACTGTAATCCCGTGTCCCAGACCTCTACCAGCCAACGGAAATATCATCACTGCATCCAGCCAGTCCGGCCCTGTCAAAATGTTATGTTTCAATTGGACCGCCTCTTATTCTTCTAAGCTCCATTGAATACAAGTCCAGTCGACCCAATCTCTCCTCATATGACAATCCTGACATCCCAGGAATCAGTCTAGTGAACCTTTGTCACACTCCCTCTATAGTAAGTGTATCCTTTCTTAGATAAGGAGACCAGAACTGCACACAATATTCCAGGTGTGGTCTCATCAAGGCCCTGTACAGCTGCAGTAAGGTATCCTTGCTCCTGTAATAAAGTCCTCTTACAATGAAGGCCAACATACCATTTGCCTTCCTAACTGTTTGCTGTAGGTGCATGCTTGCTTTCAGTGACTGGTGTGCAAGTCCCCTTTACACATCAACATTTCCCAATTTGTCACCATTTAAATAATACTCTGTTGTTCTGTTTTTCCTACCGAATTGGATAACCTCACACTTATCCATGTTACAATGCATCTGCCATGTATTTGCCCACTCACTCAACTTGGCTAACTTAATTGAAGCCTCTTTACTCTCACCTCACCACTCACAATAACACCTAGTTTTGTCTCTTCAGCAAATTTGGAAACATTACATTTTATTCCCTGATCCAAATCTTTGATGTATATTGTGAATAGCTGGGACCTCTCAGCACTTATCCCTTTGATACCCCACAAGGCAGTGTCTTTGATTCCAAAAAAGACCCATTGATTCCTCCTCTCTGTTCCCTGCCTGCTCACAAATTCTCAACCCATGCCAATGTATTAACCCATGTGCTTTAATTTTAAACATTAACATCTGGGCCGGGATTCTCCCCCAACCGGCACCAGAGTTGCGTGAACCACTCCGGGCAATTTAGCATGGCCAATCCACCTAACCCGCACATCTTTGGACTGTGGGAGGAAACCGGAGCACCCGGAGGAAACCCACGCACACACGGGGAGGACGTGCAGACTCCACACAGACAGTGACTCAGCCGGGAATCGAACCTGGGACCCTGGAGCTGTGAAGCATTGATGCTAACCACCATGCTACCGTGAGGCCCCCTTTTCTAATCTTTCTTTTCTAATCTTTGCTGCAATGTCCTTCTTTGACTGACTATTTTTTTAAAAACACACTGGGTTTTTGCCAATCTTTGTCACATGGCTCCCTAAGCTTCTGTGAAACCTCTGGACGCCTCTAATGGGACCACAGCCTTCCATGGAACCCTGTTTGGAAACCGTTGGTACAGATGCATTAAGGGGAAGCTGGACAAGCCTCTGTGGGGGAAAATATTCGATGGGTACTATAGTAGATTTGGCTGAGAAAAGCTGGGAGAAAGCATAAACACTGGCATGCACTGGTTGGGCTGATTGGCCTGTTTCTGTCCCAGATAACCTATGTAATACTTTCCTGTAATCCTGCGATTTATTTTTTTCCATGACCTTCTTCGCTGAGTTTAGCACAGTCAAGGGTTTAGACTGAATGATTCCCAATCTGTATGGTAACTTAGTGCCACTTTATTTTGTCCCATGTTCATTTTTATGTGAATTTGTACCTCTTGCTTGCTTACTGCTCCATAGTCAGCAGCATTTAGATACTTGGCCAAACTCTTCATTTCCATTGAAGCACCTGAGCAGAAGGGTTCAGATGCTATTTGCTGACGGGCATTGTCACGTTTTCTAATGATATGAAGGCACCAATAACTCTTAAGGGATTGTTTAAACACATTGTGGGTTCAGGTATTTAGACTAGGAACATGAGAACAGATATACCTTGATTGAAATCTTGAAGATATCAACTGTGTGTGTGTGTGTGCCCTGCTTAAAAGAAAAAGTGAAACTAGACTGGAACACATAACACACTTCTCTTCTCATGCTGTCATACTGATATCCCTTAATGGTAAAACACAACATTCCCCTTTCTTTATGAAGCAACGTACTCCTTTCCAAAGAATTAAAACTATGGACAATACATGTTCATAAACAGAGGAAATCTGATGGTAGTCCCAGGCCGTAGAAAGGTAACTTTGTCTAGCGGTTTCTTTCATTGCTCACAGTGACCTGTGGGAGTCTCATTCCTGGATGTTATTCCTGGTTGTATTTGGGATTGTGCCCTGCAATAGGACTGCCACTTTGGCGGGTTTCTGCATACCTTCTGTGGGTTCTTGTAAACCTTTTGCCCCAACCGTAAACTTGGCAATTCTGTATCTGCATTTTTACTGTGAATGCCGTTCATTTTTTCTTTCAGTTTTAAAGTTTGCTCTTTCCTTTCTGGGAGAGTAGAATAGGTAAGAGTAGGTCATTAGATACACGCTGCTCAACCAAACGTGGGCTCTGCTGGTGATGGAATAGTTGTACTTACAGGTGTCACTCTCGGATGTAACATTGCTTAGTCTGCCGAGATTTGAGAACTCGGTATTTTGCCATGTGACTCATTAATTGAGCTAGGTTATTAGATCTGGGTTACTGAGGAGAAAAAGTAGTGTGATCGATATTCCACTTCTCACGCATATCCTGAAATGACCTACCAAAAAATTGCAGGCCAGTATCTCCAATGATCTTTTTGGTTCAATGGATAAACTGAAAATAGCACTGAGATTATGCATGACACTTCTGCTTAATGTATTGTCCAACTGTCGAATAATGGGGTACTTGGTAAAGTAGTCGACAATGATGATTAATTCAGTGTCAGGGACATGAAAGAGGTTGGAAGCGATTTTTGACCAAGGATGCGTAAGAACGTCAGGTTGAATGAGTTGTTCCTTGTCCTGATTTGGCATCTTTACATGCCTCAAATATCTGGATGGTGACTTTAGTGTCATTGTTCATACCCAGGCAACAGACTGTCTTTCTTGTGAGTCTTCTCGCCTAACCTTTGCTCATGTGTGAGTGGTGAAGTTGTTGAAAAATATCAAGTTGCAAAGATTATATTACGATAGCCTTCCTGCCCTTGAAAATGACTTGTCGGGAGATGCCTGGCTGGTCCTGGTAATGCAAATTTGTCTCATGCATTTGTGGATATGCTGAATTGAATCAGGCCTTCCTTCAATTATAGTTTTCCAGTTTGATGGTGTGAACCATGTGCCCATCATTCGTCATCGTGCACATTATCTTCATTTTATGCTTTGTCAGTTATCTCATGTATATGTTTCTGACTGGATACTGGATGTTCATTCTTCTTTCCTGAGGTGACCATTGTGTGAATCACTGTTTGAATCAGTGCACTGCTCTTTGTAGCTGCATAGCCTTTACACTAATGCACTGCTGCTGCCAATGGCCCTTTCTGCCACATGGCTTGATGGAAAGTTGGGCATTTCCTTGGTGCATGCAGAAGTCCTAACCTTCCAAATACCTTGCTCAGTTTGGGTTTTCTAGTGAATGCACTCACAATGAGGGTTGTACTTAAGGACCTGGAAGCCTCATCGATCTAGAAGGATTGTTTCATACTCACGTCCATCCCTGAGTAGTTCTTCGATGCTACACATTTTGGGCTTGTCCAATGCTGTAACACAGTGGTTAGTACTGCAGTCTCACAGCGTCAGGGACCCGGGCTCAATTCCAGCCATGGGTGACTGTCTGTGTGGAGTTTTCACTTTCTCCCTGTATCTGCGTGGGTTTCCTCTGGGAGCTCCGGTTTCGTCCCACAGTCCAACGAAGTGCAGGCTCAGTGGATTGGCCATGCTAAATTGCCCCTTGGTGTCCAAGCACAGGATGGGTGGGGTTATAGGGATAGGGCGGCGGAGTGGGACTGAGTAGGGTGCTCTTTCAGCAGGTCGGTGCTGATTCGATGGGCCGAATGGCCTCCTTCTGCACTGTAGGAATTCTACTCGAGGTTTTGCTGGAATGCTTTAATGGGAGCGGATAATAATAATCTTTATTAGTGTCACAAATAGGCTTCCATTAACACTGCAATTAAGTTACTGTGAAAATCTGTGATGTGATCACCAACTCAACAATTCTAACTGCTAGCCAGCTCTTGTGTTTGAAGAATCACAGTACACACCCTTTTCTCTCCTTCTGCTGACAAAGTTGTCTCTGGATTCTGCACTGTTGTCAAAATGACATGAACTCAGTTGAATACGGAAGTTTAACCTGATTCTGAACTGGTCTTCCAATGTAGTCCAACGTTATTGGGGATCCTTGAGTTCTTCAGTTAATCCTGGCATGTTTAACCTTTCTAGACATGAATTCCAAATTGCTCGGCAAACATTTATGATGGCTTGTGTGATTCAGACACACTGAATAAAGAAAACATAGCTCTGTTCGCTGTTTAAATATTTTGAATTTGGATTGCGAGTCAGCTGCATCTCGATTCAAACTGGAAATTTTAAGGATATTTTAACAATATCCCTTTGATCCTCCTTCTCCAATACTGCCTGGGATTAGTACTGCTGTAGCTACCTTTGTGTGCTTTTCCAGAGCTTCGCCCATTATAATCTCAACCTTCTCTGGCCTGATTTTTATGACTTTCTTTTCTTTTTGTTTGATTATTCCTCAGCTTAGACACATGGGTCGGGATTCTCTGAAATCGCAGCTAAGTGTTGATGCCGGCGTAAACACCGGAGGGTTTCATGCCGTCTTCAACAGGCTTCCTGGCCCAGCGATTCCGTGGCCCACAGGGGCCGGAGTGTTGCACGCAGCGCCGGCGGCGAAACGCGGCTCTGCACTGCCGGCTGCGGGTCCGCGCATGCTGCGTCGGTTGGCCGCGGGCCCGCGCATGCGAGCGGCGGCCGCTTCCGCGTCGGGTCCGCGCTACATGGCGGAGCCACACAGTGGGACGGTGCGGAAGAAGGTAGGCCACCCTGGATCGCGCGCGCCAGCCGATCGGTGGCCCCCGATCGCAGGCCTGGCCATCGTGGAGGCCCTCCCCGGAGTCTGATCCCCCCGCCCCCCCCACTAGGACACCCACCACGGCCACGAGTCCGAGCTCCCACCGGGTGGAACCATACAGGAACCACGGCGGCAGGAACGTCGCCGGCCGGTCGACCGCGAAGAATCGCCACGGGGGCCTCTTTCACCGGCGCCGTGTCAATCACGCACGCGCGACTGCTGCCGATTCTTCGGTTGCCGGAGAATCGCGTCCCGGTGTCGGACCGGCTTCGCGGGCCGTCCCGGAGTCAGCTCCGATTCTCCGAGCCGGCGCGCACTCAGAGAATCCCAACCATGGTCACTTACCTGTACTGACTGACCTATCTTGGTGCTGGTCCTCTTAACGGGCTGTCCCAATCATTGAACTGATAAACCATAGGCTGCAATCTCAGCACAACAGATCCATTTGCTTACCAGCTCTTTAATTGAACACTATTACTGCACTGCATCGTCAAAGCTTTTCTGTGCAGTCACTCCGCTGTGATTTCAATATTCACCAATACTGCCACTCTGTGCTGTCTGACCCGAACATCAAGGGCCATCTCATGCCATGTAGAACAATATCAGGCTGCTTACAATGTTGTACCGGCACACTAACCTTGCTGCCAGATTGTTTGGCCACTGCTGAGCACCAAGTTATGTTGTTAGAAAGACAACAATCACTCATGAGGCATGGGTAAACACATTGTGGATTCATTTACTTACAATAGGCACAATAGAACCGATATGCATGGATAGAAAGCACGGAGACAACAGCAGCAGTGTTGTGTATGTGCGTGCTGCTCAAAAGCAAAAGTGGGGCAGCACGGTAGCACAAGTGGATAGCACTGTGGCTTTACAGCGCCAGGGTCCCAGGTTCGATTCCCCGCTGGGTCACGGACTGTGCGGAGTCTGCACGTTCTCCCCGTGTCTGCGTGGGTTTCCTCCGGGTGCTCCGGTTTCCTCCCACAGTCCAAAGACGTGCAGGTTAGGTGGATTGGCCATGATAAATTGCCCTTCGTGTCCAAAAAAAGGTTAGGTGGGGTTATTGGGTTACAGGGATAGGGTGGAAGTGAGGGCTTGAGTGGGTTGATGCAGACTCGATGGGCTGAATGGCCTGCTTCTGCACTGTATGTTCTATGTTCTATATGAATCTAAGACTGGATAATATGACACACATCCCTTCCAGTGATGTCATGCTGTTGTCCCTTAAAGGCTCATTGCATCAAGCATGATTCCAGGTCAATCCTACTCATAAATCCATATTTCCTCCAGGAATTCGGAGAGTGGATGCCGGCTGATCCTTTTCCTCCCAATCTATGGAAATTCATAAAAAAATGTAGCTACCTGCCTATCTATGTGCTTGCACATAGCCAAAGGGATATTTCTGGCTTGCCACCATCTCAGTCAACAATTTATCTGCTTTCACAGGGTAGGGAAGAAGAAAGACTGGATAATACAGCAACAAATTAATAGAATTCATAGAATTTATAGTGCCGAAGGAGGCCATTCTGCCCATTAAGTCTGCACAGAAGCCCACACCTCCACCGCAACCCAGTAACCCTACCTAACCTTTTGGAGACTAAGCGGCAAGTTAACATGGCGAATCCGCCTAACTTCACATCTTTAAACTGTGGGAGGAAACCAGAGCACACGGAGGAAACCCACACAGACACGGGGAGAACGTGCAGACTCCAGACAATGAAATTCAAGTTGAATTCATATAGTACCTTTAATGTAGTAAAACATCCCAAGACACTTACAATAAAGTATTAGCCTAACATTAGCAGCAGGGAAAATGTAAAGGATGTGATATCAGGACACTTAGAAAATATCACCAGATTAGACAAAGTCAACATGGATATAGGAAAAGGAAATCTTGTTTGACAGATCTACTGGAGTTTTTTGAGGGTGTAACTGGTAGAATAGATAAGGGAGAACCAGTAGAAGTGGTGAATTTGGATTTTCAGAAAGCTTTTGATAAAATCTCACAACAGGGCGGGATTCTCCGAACCCCGCCGGGTCGGAGAATCGCCGGGGGGGGCATGAATCCCACCCCACCGCTCCGAAGCCGGCTGCCGAATTCTCCGGTGCTGGTTTTCTGGCGGGGGCGGGGATCACGTCGCACCAGTCGGGGGCCATTGGCAGTAGCCCCCCCGAGCGGCCGGCCGTTTCCGGGCCACAATGTCCATACCGGCGGGACCTGGCTCTGAGGGCGGCCTGCAGAGTCTTTGGGGTGGCGCGAGGGGATCTGGACCTGGGGGGGGGGGGGGGCAGGGTGGCCTGGCCCATGATCGGGGCCCACCAATCTGCGGGCTGGCCTGTGCCTTGGGGGCACTCTATTCCTCCGTGCCGGCCTCGGTAAAGCTCTGCCATGGCCGGCACAGAGAAGAAATCCCCTGCATATGCGCCAGAACACGCTGGCACTCATGCCTATGCACCAATTCACGCGGCCGGCGGAGGCCCTTTGGCAGCAGTTGGTGCGGCGCCAACCACTCCAGCGCCGTCCTAGCCCCAGGAAGTGCGGAGGATTCCGCAACTACCGGGTGGCCCAACGCCGGAGTGGTTCACGCAACTCTGGCGTGGTTGGGGGAGTATCCCGGCCCAGATGTTAATGTTTAAAATTAATATAAAGTTAATACATTGGCATGGGTTGAGAATTTGTGAGCAGGCAGGGAACAGAGAGGAGGAATCAATGGGTCTTTTTTGGAATCAAAGACACTGCCTTGTGGGGTATCAAAGGGATAAATGCTGAGAGGTCCCAGCTATTCACAGTATACATCAAAGATTTGGATCAGGGAATAAAATGTAATGTTTCCAAATTTGCTGAAGAGACAAAACTAGGTGTTATTGTGAGTGGTGAGGTGAGAGTAAAGAGGCTTCAATTAAGTTAGCCAAGTTGAGTGAGTGGGCAAATACATGGCAGATGCATTGTAACATGGATAAGTGTGAGGTTATCCAATTCGGTAAGAAAAACAGAACAGCAGAGTATTATTTAAATGGTGACAGATTGGGAAATGTTGATGTGCAAAGGGGCCTTGCACACCAGTCACTGAAAGCAAGCATGCACCTACAGCAAACAGTTAGGAAGGCAAATGGTATGTTGGCCTTCATTGCAAGAGGACTTTAGTACAGGAGCAAGGATACCTTACTGCAGCTGTACAGGGCCTTGACGAGATCACACCTGGAATATTGTGTGCAGTTCTGGTCTCCTTATCTAAGAAAGGATACACTTACTATAGAGGGAGTGTGACAAAGGTTCACTAGACTGATTCCTGGGATGTCAGGATTGTCATATGAGGAGAGATTGGGTCGACTGGACTTGTATTCAATGGAGCTTAGAAGAATAAGAGGCGGTCCAATTGAAACATAACATTTTGACAGGGCCGGACTGGCTGGATGCAGTGATGATATTTCCGTTGGCTGGTAGAGGTCTGGGACAAGGGATTACAGTCTGAGGATGCGGAATAGACCATTTGGGACTAAATGAGAAGAAATCTCTTCACTTAGAGTATGGCGAACCTGTGGAATTCTCTCCCAATGAGGCTGTGGAGACCAAGTCACTGAATACATTTAAGAAGGAAATAGATAGATTTCCAGACACCAAAGGTATGGGGAAAAAGCTAGGGTATGGCGATGAGATAGAGGATCAACTGTGCTCATGTTGAATAGCACAGCAGTCTCGAGCGGCTCCTGTTCCTATTTTCTATGTCTCTATCTTTCTATGTTTAATTCCCAATCACACTTACATAGGAACATAGAACTTATGAACAGGAATAAGCCATTCATCCCTTTGAGCCGGCTCTGCATTAAATAAGATCATGGTTGATATGGTCATGTCACTCCACCTTCCTGCCTGGCCCCAGAAATGCTTGATTCTCTTGCCCATCAAAAATCTGTCTGACTTTGCCTTGAATAAATTAAATAGCCCAATCTCCGCTGCTTTCTGGGCAAGAGAATTCCAAATACTGATAACCCTTTGAGAGAAAAGAAAATCTCCTTATCTCCATCTTAAAAGATAGATCTCTTGTTCTTAAACTGTGTCCCTTCATTCTAGCCTCTCCTACAAGCTAAAACATCCTCTTGATATTCACCCTATCAAAGTCCCTCAGGGTCTTATATGTTTCAATAAGGTCACCTCCCATTCTTCTAAATGCCAATAGATATCGGCCCAATCTGGCCAACCTTTCTTCATATAAGCCCCTACATCCCAGGAATTGATCAAATGAACCATCTGTTGTTTGACTTTCAGTCCTGAGATTGCCACTCAAGAAAAATAACGATATTGTGCAGGAATTGTCTGAAACAACGGAGAGGCCACAACTGGAATATTGTGTGCAGTTCTGGTCGCCATATCACAGGAGGAAGTTATTGCTCTGGAGAGAGTGCAGAGGATTGGCCATGATAAATTGCCCTTAGTGTCCAAAATTGCCCTTAGTGTTGGGTGGGGTTAATGGGTTATGGGGATAGGGTGGAGGTGTTGACCTTGGGTAGGGTGCTCTTTCCAAGAGCCAGTGCAGACTCGATGAGCTGAATGGCCTCCTTCTGCACTGTAAATTCTATGATAATCTATGAAGGAGGATTACAAGAATGTTGCCAGGGCTAGAAAAGTGTGGCTACGAGGAGAGATTGGATAGGTTGGGGTTATTTTCCTTGGATCAAAGAAGGCTGAGGTGTGACTTAATCGAGGTGAACAAAATTATGAGGTGAAGAGATAGGGTGGACAAGATAAAAATGTTTCCCCTGGTGGAGAATTCTACAACCAGGGGACATAGATTCCAGATAAGTGGCAGAAGGTGTAGAGGGGACATGAGGAAGAACATTTTTATGCAGAGGGTAGTGGGAATCTGGAATTCGCTGCTCTTGTTGGTAGTGAAGGCAGAGACCCTAAACCAGTTTAAAATGTACCTGGATCTGCACCTTAAGTGGTCTAAGCTACAGGGCTATTGATGGGCCAGGGAGGTGGGATTAGAAAGGGCACCTGGGTGTCCTAGGGCTGGCATGCGCAAGATGGGCCGAATGGCCTCCTTCTATGCTGTAACTTGTCTCTGATTTTATGATTCTATGAAGATGGCACGTTTTGGGTTATTGAAGTTTTCTCTTAGAGGGCCAAACGTTGGGTATACTGTGAAATATTCCCTCAGGTTTCCTGACATGGAGCAGCGTAGATGGAAGCCAAGAACAATCTGGAAATCCCGACTTCCCTTCCAAATGGTGTACCGACGCCACCTGAACTTCAGCGGTTCAAGAAGGCGGCCCAGCACTACCTCCTCAAGGGCAATTAGGGATGGGCAACAAATGTTGACTCTGCCAGCGATGCCCACATCCCACGAAATAATTCCAAAAAGCGTATCTCGCCTCCCAGATGGAGGATGAGGACTGAACAGTGGTGAATTAGACGTCGAGAAAGAGAAAACAGGAACATTGAAAAGCCCTGACCTTCACGCTAAGTGGCCTTTCCACTCTCATAATTATACTTGGACATCGATTTGCCTTTAAATGGGACACATATGTTCGGAGCAGCCTCCAAGTTAATTAATGCCGTGGAATTTATTTTTAAACATTTCCCCTTTAATTCCTTCCCCTTTTCATGACACAATTTTTCTTCCAAGTATAAATTCCTGGCAATGCATTGTTGATGGCGTGAGATGGGTGCTGAACAATCCTGCAAAATCACATTCACACTACAGTGATGAGCAGCTGAAATTCAATAACGATGCCTTGACTGCACTACATTATGTAAAAACGGCTTCTGTTCATTTTTTTCCTGCCTTTGTGCATTTCCTTCTGTATCGAGCAATTCATTTGTTCAGAGTCCTCAACTGTGTTAACATTAGGCATTGGCCTCAATCGTATTCCATATTATTTATGCGCCTCCTCCCCAGACAAAAAGCATACCTGCACGAACCCTCACTTTCTCAGCAGCCTGACTTTTTCCGGATTAATGAACTGAAATGATCGGTGACGTAGGAATAGAAATTGATGCTCGCTGCACCCAGTTTGCCATCATTAAAGTGGGCAACAAAAGGAGCCATTTTGGTGACAAAACCCATGTGCCCCAAGGATGCCGAGGATTGGAATTGGGTCATTCTTTAGCCATCCACTGTGTCACCCAAAATAGACTTTATCTCTGGCAGCCTTATATATCATGGGATAACGGTTTGTGCCTCGGCGGTCAACTCTTTGTTAAACATCACCCGTTGTGGCTCAGGTGCCCCACTCGGACATGCATTTGCTGCAGATGAAGGCTGGGGCCAAGAAGGTGGAGGATCCATTGGCCTCATTTTCTTTGAACTCTCATCTTACCCTTTCCGTTTCACCTCGATTCGAATGAGTCTGCAGAGGTCGTGGCTGTCGATGGCTGCCTCCCAGTTATCCCTGTCGATCTTCACTATTGACATATTCCACTTCCTGGTGCCCTTGTGTGTTCAGCAAGTAATAAACCAGTGACCAGTTCACTGCCCAGAAATGTTTTGCAAAACGGCCATCATTCACCTGATGCACAAGGTTGAGCCATCAGTAATGAGTGTATGCGGACAGAATTAGCATGCTCCAGGAGCTCTGAATTGATGTACCTGTTCTGCCAAGAGATATTGAGAATACATCTGAGACAGGCATCAGGCCCCTTTCTTACGTAAGTGAGGGGCCTAGTGTTTGCGAGGCTCACTGGAAAATGGCCTGCGATGAGAGAGGTGGGCCTCCCATTTTTTCTGTTCAGGATTCCTCAATGGCTACTGTGGCCTCTGTGCCATCTTTTAGTACATTAACATTAAAAAGAAATCCTAAAAAAAAATCTTTTTATGGAACCAGGGCTAGCAAGAGGGCAATATGTCAGTGGTAATATGACAAACAACAGCACCCAGCTTAATTAAATATGACTTGAGGCCACATATATTGTGTGTATATTGCCTTCACACCCCAGACTGTGGTACCGCTCTTACCTCCTGTTCATGCTCACATTGATACTGCAGTTTCCAACCCCCAAAGTACACACACACACACGCACACACACTCATGCGAGCACACACGTATACACATATACACAAATACAAATGCATGCACACACACAAATACACACACAAACACACATACTAGCACAGAAACACGCACAGTCTTACACACAAACACACAGACAGGCACACACACATGCATACAAATAAACATACACACAGACTCACACATACAAACACACACAGATGCACACACTCACAAAGACACACACAAATATGCACATACACCCACATACAGACGTGCACCAACATACAAACGCACACCCACACAAACATGCATACTGACACTGACACAAATACACACACATAAACACACACTGACACAAACACACACTGACACAAACACACACTGACACAAACACACACTGACACAAACACACACTGACACAAACACAGGGATACACACATAAGCATACACATTGACACACAAACACACACACAAAGGTGCATTCTGGTGCATCTTTATGACTGGCCTGTACTACTGCAGAAGGTCTCAACCTCCATTTTCAGTCCGAGCTGATGCCATCCCTGGCATCAAGTGGCCTCAATATCTCTGCTCCAGGAAGAAGAAATAAACGACTGGAATTTCCCCTTTCTAGTTGCTATCCAGATCCACTGTTAGGAATTCACATTTGTGAGTGCTCACATTTGTGGGAGAGGACAAGGTTGGATTAGTCAACACACCTCCATCTAGGATTACTCAGAAAGAATTGTTACTTGTATGAGGCAGTAAAAAGTGGTCTTATGGTAAGATCAACACCTTCAAAAGGAGAAGGGAGACAACTGAAAAGAAAACAACAAAGAAATCATGTTTTAAAGTCATTTTGTTCAGGCCCTAAAGACAGCCTATGGGGGTTTGGGGGCAAAGGTTTGAAATAGGCAACTGGATGCACATTGTAACATGGCTATAATGAGCGAAGGGCAATGTTTCCATTACAGGTAGTGAGAGAGAGATGGGAAGAAGAAAATTATGGTGTGAGATGACTTTGACCGTCCTAGTGCTCTGTACTTCTTGCTGTTGACAGAGACTTGTGATTGGGATCTGGGAGCAGATTTCCCCATTGTAGGGTGGGACACAAGTTGTCATTGGTGATTCACTTAACCGTAAACGTTCCCAGTCTTGGAGCAGCCACACAGGGCGATATAATGAGCAAAGGGCAATGTTTCCATAACAGGGAGGGAGGAAGAGGTGGGGAAGAAGAAAATTAGAGCGCGAGGTGACTTTGACCATCCTAGTGCTCTGTTCCCCTTGCTGCTGACAGAGAATTTGTGAATGACGTCTGGGAGTAGGTTTCCGACCTGACCTATTAGCCAGGGGAAAGTTCTAGTGAAAGGGGAACTCAAAGTTAACGGGGGGAAAGTAACCGAAACATGGGCCTACAAATATTGTTATTTATTTTAAATTAATTGGTTGATTGGCTTATGACCGCAAAGTGGTGAAAGACACACTATTATGACTGCCAAGCAAGCATAGCTAGAGTGTTTTTAATTGCTGTGAGGTGTACCATCAATTTTAATGTCAGCCTCACTGTGCTCTCATACTCATTAAAACAAGCTGATTATTTTCACTCCCTGTCATAATACACTAGCCCCTCACCTTAACACAATCTGATGTACTGCTATCTCTGATAAAACACACATTATTTATGGCTGCATTACTAATAGACAAACCTGATGAAACTCCTTGTCTATGACATGTCCCTCACGATAACGTGCATTTTTCATGGTTCTCGATGACAGCATTATAGAGAGGGTCTAGCGCACTATTTATTTACTTCTACAAACTACCGCATTGAATGGGGATCCTAGTTATGGGGGTGGTAGGGGCGCTCTGTGTCTTCAGGCATTTCTAACTTCGAGGCTCTGTCACAGTTCGGGCCGCAGACACAATTCAGGGAAGAGTGCTGATGAAATTCTGCCTTCCAACTGTGTGTCAGTCATTGAAACTTCACAGAACAGACAAGCAGCTGATCAGCGGCACAGTGATGGCCCCAGTAACAGATCCATTATCAGTGATTATATGATCTCTTGTCATTATGCATTGAAATAAAAGCCAGTGTCACTGCAGTTAAAACGACGAGGTCCAACCACGTGGGTCTGCTGTCCACTGATATCTGCCATGACACCAATCACCAAACAAAACAACACATATCCTGACAGCGCATTACATTAAAAAAAAACATTCCAAAGGTTGGCGAGAGTACCGAACTTTGGACGTTAGATGACAGTGATTGTTTTTATTCTTTCGTGCGATGCTGGTGTCACTGGCAAGGCCAGCATTTGTTGCCCATAATTGCCCTTGAGAAGATGCCTTCAAACTGAGTATCTTGCTGGGCCATTGCAGAGGACAGTTAAGAGTCAACCACATTGCTGCGGCTCTGGACTCACATGTAGGCCCTACTGAGTAAAAACTACACGTTGCCTTTCTTGAGGACATTAGTCAATCAAATTAACTTTTACAAACAATTAGCAATTTTGTGATCACCATGGCAAGCTTTTCATTCCAGATTAATGAATCGAATTTTAAATTCCACTAGCTACCATGATGAGGGTTGAACTCATGTTTTTAGAGAATTAGTCCAGGTCCTCAGGGTTACTAGTCCAGTAACGTGACCACTACGTTACCATTACCCGAGAGACAGCGAATAAGGTAGATAGACAATGTATGGCATGTCATTTTTCTTCCCTCTTTTGGCGGAACTGGCTCATCAAAGCTTCAGAGATGCTTACTGCCCTTCAGTCCATCATTGAAGGGGTCGTTCGGGACAGGACAATGAGGCTAATCAACCATGGGTAGCATCACAGGCAATTCCAATCACCTGGCAGCCAAAAATATGCATTTTTCCAGTGGGTGCGTGGGAAATCATGAGGAGCGCCTATTATTTTTCCCATCTTATCCCAGGCATATTGCGGCTAATTGTCAGCTGCTGACCAAACTTGTCTTGCACCACATTTGAATGATCTGACCAAAAGAAAATCACAGAATTGTTGACATTCCTGAAAGAGGAAACGGTTAACTAGCACAGCACATGGGGGAGTTTGTGGCCACTTCACTGAGATTTGGGTAGATTAACTGTGGTAGAAGTGGATAAGTGACCTGCAGGTCTCTTTTCATAACTGCAGATTGAAGCAAAATGCCTCCAGTGCAGTGTGAGCCCATACATAGGATGTATTGCTGTGTTGAATAAAATAACAGTCTGTGTGGGATTGTCTTGACACTTAATGCAGAACACATGAAACAAATGCAAAATCAACTTGAGAAAACAAAGGCTTATTAATAAAGGCATTTGGACTCCTTTGCACAAATGCATTTGGAACAGACCCTCCTTCCAAAAAGAGAGTCAATTTTATCCACAAACACATCCCGACTCTGCTAACATTTTTTCAACCAACTGCTGGTTGGTCTTGGCCACACACGGTTAATGACTTGGCACAAGCGTGGGTGCATCCTTGTGCCGTGAGAGGAAAGATCAACTCGTTTTTCCACCCTTCATAGCCATTCAGTTAACATGTTGTTCGGTGTGCATTGGTGGGTGTCAGGTGAGGAGGGGAAAGGGGAGTGGGTAGGGGAAAGGGGAGTGGGTGGGGCAAGATTACATTCTGCGATACCCCATGGGTTGAAGATTTTCCACGCTCACACTTGCGGTGCCAACTTAGGTGCAGGCTCCCTATGGATGTGGGCCCCCTTCAGCGAAGCAAAGGGAACGAATAGAAAGAAGTTAGAAACACAACGCATGGTGTGACGTTACGTTGAAGCGCAACTGTGGAAATTGTACCCCCCCCCCCCGCGCCCTCGCTCCCCTTCATCGACAGGAATATGTGAAGCTATTCTTCTTCCTGCTCTAGAACTGGTCAGGGGGCGGAGGAGAGAGGAGGGAATGTTGGAGGTAGTGGTGGTTGAGGAGGGGAGAGAAGGGCACTCTGGAGCTGTGTTGTTTCAAACTTTCCACGGGATTTTGTCTCATTAAATATATAAGGCATGAATTATTTATAGAACCAAATTCTGCTGTGCTGCTAATGGCCACTTTCCTTGGGGGTCAGTGACAAAGACATCCCAATGGGGGTGAGTGACAGAGGAACAGTCTTTATGATGAAAGTGTGCAGCAAGGACAGCATGATGTGACAGCAAGAAAAAGTAAGACAGAGATTTTTTTTCCTCTAGCATATTATGAGAAAATGTATATTATAAAGCACTCTCAAGCTCATGTTTAATACAAGTGTTTTATATATATAAATACGTATAGAGATAGATATATAGGTATTCGCAATGAGCTATTGAGTTATTTGCCACCTTGTATATTTTCTAAGAGCTTTTCAGTAAATGCATTGAATTATTGTCGGGGGTTAACAACGACATATGAGACTGGTGTCACTGTTCTCAAAATGATTGAGTTTACACAAAGACCGCTGTCTGTAATGAACTCTTGCAAATGCGCTTTTGCAGGCAAAAAATGAGGGGAGAAAAAAAAAGCATACCTCCAACTACTTCCTGTAATTGCGTATTATTATAAAGGAAGCAGGAGGAAAAGATTTTGAAATTACGATCCATTATGCTGAAGAGGAAGAAAAGCATCACCCTCGTGAAGCACAGCTGACAAGCTTGACTAAATTAGTCCAGGACCATTACCAAAAAAAAAAATCTCTTAATTGCCAACCATTTTGTTAGGTCAATTGACTCTAATTGAAAAAATAACAAAAAGCTTATTATGCTGCAAATGCAGCCAGAAATGAGGCATATGCTACAGAGGAAACAATCATTCTAAATTTCTTTTGCCACTACAATAATGGCAAAGTTCATTATATGTCTGAGCATATCGGTTGTCTGTTTTTTTTAAACGAAATGATGTTTAACAGATTTTATTTTGGGGGGGGGGGGGGGGGGGGGGGAGGTGTGAGAGGAAAAGGATTTATTTTTTTGGCTTTTTTTTTTGCCACGTTTTAATATATTTGCCGTAATTTTCTGAGATACATTTTTGAGCCTCCTCTCCCTTTGCTTTAAATTACAGATCATTGAAATGTATGGAGCAGCTGAAGCAGATAGAATGAGTTAGCCCTGGAAAGCTCGACAAAAAACACCAGCAATTTAAAAATCACTGAAGCAAGTATCAGACCAATTTGGACAACAGTTGAAATGAGAGGCCAGCTTTAATAGCTGAAATAGGTAAATTGCCATCTTAAACACTTACCCAAATAAATTTTTGATGATTAACAGCAGGCGTTGTCTCTCTTTTTAACCTTGAGAAAGTTGATGTGAAATGGTTGAATGTTTACAGTGAAGTCAGAAAAGATTTAGTTTGATCTGTCATGGATCCAATTGCAGGGGCACTTGTGATCCCTCAGCACTCATCTTTCAGGTGGAATGTCACAGAAGTCTCGTGTGTTCTGAAAGCCCCTCCGTTATATGAATGGCCTGGTCACACTGGGTTGCCATGCCTCCCAATGGAGCCCTCGCATGAAACGGTGTCATTGAATTCTGTCTGCCTTGGTTCGTCAATTTTATACATTTTGTAATCCGAACTGTGTGTAACATGGACAAACATTCCTTGCTACCAGGGATTGAAGGTGTTGCATGATTTGTGCAGCTCTACAGAATAGCAGAGGGATGTCTCCTACTGGACCATCTCAGATACAGAAATGAGAGAGATAATTTTTTTTCCTTATAACGTGTCTTTCCGTACAAAATGGCATCTTGCCTTCTTACCTCACCCCCCCCCCCCCCCCACCCCCCCTTTACTGGCCCTCTGTTCCCTGATAATCGAACTGCCTTTTGAGCAACCCCACAGAAGGTTTTGCATCCACTACACTATTTTCAAAGCCGCTCCAGGTTCTAATATGAAAAGTTCTTCCAGGCAATAATCCTGAAGGCACCTTTCCCTAGTTTGTACCCATGTCCCCGTGCCCAGCAATTGTCCCTTGGAACCTGAAGTAGTACTCAGGGTTGACCATTTCAATTCCACATAGTGTGTATTGTTCCTCCTGTAAGGTCCTGGTCATTAACCTCCTTTCAATGCTGAATGATCCTCGCCTTTTTACCTAATCAGAAAACAAACTGCTGGAGATTGTTTCCATATTTCAAAATTTTGACAGCATTTGGTGAAGGGCAAAAAATTGGATGCACCTTTGTTTGACCCCTTAAGTCTAATTTTCAAGTGTCTCAACTCCAGCAGTTCAAATGGAGCCCAATTTCCTGCAGTTATCTACATGTTGGTGAGAAGGACATCCGCATGGCCAAGCTCATCAATTGGAATACATCGAGAAGCTCAGAATTCTTTAACGAAGAATCATTCGCTCTCCTTGATTAGGTTCCCTCATGACATTTGGGAGCTGAAATGCTCCAGAGCTTCTGTTACAGCTGGTTATAATCAGGGGTAGGAGGTTACGATAGCCCATGGTAACTTGCAACAATAACGTGAGCACCACAAATGCAAAAGCTCTCTGCTCAAACCATCCACTTGATGCCATGCCTGAGATCGGTAACTTGACTTTTTGTGCACCATTCCAGGACAAATATCCACACACACCGGTTCAAACGGTTAGGGCATTTAGCAACAATTAGATAAGGGATTCACGAAGTATCGATAGAGGTGTGCAACAATTTGTAAGGGAGACTGTTACAGTAAATCTATCAATGTTAAAGTTTTGACAACCTCCAGCACTGTACAAATATCACACTTTCAAGTGTCAAAAGTATTGAAAAGCAGAAAAGGACAGGCACTAAGTGTTTTTTTTTTCACTGCACAAAGACTGAATATTAGCCATCTGAAATCCACACAGTATGGAAGAATAACTGGGTGCACCTGCTAATCACGTGATAGGTTCAATAGTCAACAAGATGAATTTCAAGAGGAAAGAGCCACAGAGGGATATTGTTGCTGATCATACAGTCCTGTCTCCTTCGAGCAGAACCTCACTTGAGTGGCTTGACAATCCAACTGAGTCACAATTTGTACTGTCAGATCATTTGAACACTGAAGGGTTTTGTGAATTTTGCTCATTCAGCTGGGCATAAATGTTGGGATCGATTTGTATTGCCGAATTACTATTCCCAAGAGTCTGGATCGTGAACGGAATGGGGTCCATTGGCTTTCTGGGGCAAAGAGATTCAACGGGGCATTCAGAGAATTGGCTCAGTTGTCAAACATCAGAAGAGTCTCAGCGGACCAGAAAAAGTGATACCTCGACACTAACCCAGGTGGTGTTGATTGTTGACCCAATGGACCAGTCCTTGACACACACAGTTGGCAGGAAGGCTGTGATTGAATACTGACCTTTTCTTCCTCGTTGAAAATCTACAGTTTGAAACAGTCAGAGAACCCTCTGTTTCCAAGTGAGTGCTCATCAGTCAACAGTCAAATGGGACCCACACCATGGAAAAATGATATGCCGCTTATTAGTTTTGATGTTACAAGAATTGGTAAGAAATAGACTACTGTTTGATGTAAAGTAAATCAGATTGTTGACCTGTGAGTGCTTATCACAAGATGCTAGAGGAGGTGAGACCTGTAGGGAGAGCCCACTGACACTGACCTCAAGAGATTGTACAGTGTAAGACCTAAAATCTGTAATAAAAGGACTGCCTGTTTTCATGGTTCGAATGGCTCCATGCTAGAAGCCTGATTGAAACATTGGCGGGGCACTTAACAGCTCTTGTGAGTGCGGGAATTGAATGAGTTTCAATGACTTAACAGGTATGTGGCTGCGTCAAGGAACGAGAATTAATTCCAGCTTTTGGAAAGGCTGGGGATATTTATTTTAGTATTTGTCAGCTTTCCCAAAGATTTTATAGCCGGGAAGCATGTGGTAGACCAACGGCAAGGGAAGCAAGAAAAATAATAATGCAGCAAGGTTTGACGGTGAGTAATGTGAGATTGTTGCTTTCATGAGGAGGGCTGAGGAGGGTGTGATCTATTTGACAGTCCAGGTCACTCTCTCCACAGGCAGTGTGCTGTTCCCGACAGGATTAGCAGCCACTTTCAATGCTGCAGGTGTTAGTTTAGGATCTAGCAACACGTGTACGAGATAAAAGGATATTTTAAGGAATCTGGAAAGGAAAGGCTAGTCAATAGCCCAAATCTGCAGACTACAAAATATCATTTGTTGACCTATTCAACAATTATGGTTTCTCCATGCCACCAAATACCTCTTTCCCCCCCCCCCCCCCCCCCCCCGCCCCTCATTTACTTCACGTATCCTTACAGCTCCTTTGTTGTACCTCATCACTACCTACACTTTGGTAGGGCACAACTTGAAAGACTTGTCACATTCTCATCGACCAAGGATTTCATATAACAGGCCATTTCAAGAGAAAACATGGGCCGAATTCTCCCAGCCTACCCACAGTGGAGGAGTTGGAGGGTTGAGAGGGGGTCAGGGGGTCAGTGGGGGAGTCGGAGGGTCGGAGAAGATGGACGGTTGTACAGGCAGGCGCAGAGAATCTGGTGGGAGTCAAAAAGCTGGAAACCAGTTGGCATAAAATCATGTTAACAGGGCGGGTTTAGCTCAGTGGGCTAGACAGCTCAGTTGTGATGCCGAACAAGTCCAGCAGCGCGGGTTCAATTCCCATACCAGCTGAGAATTCTGAATTATCCCTTTGTGAACCCGAGAACGCACCAGAATGTGGCGACTAGGGGCTTTTCACAGTAACCTCATTGCAGTGTTAATGTAAGCCTACTTGTGATAATAAAGATTTTTTATTTATTTTTTATTTATTTAAGTTGCAATTCTCCCAATGACAGGTTAGTCTCCCTGCTGGCAGGTGACATGAACAACATTTGCATTCATTAGTATCTCATGAACGCCGCCTCCCATCAGAACTTCCAATCTTGCATCATGCCAGCAGGCAATCACATCAGCGTCAAACCTAATTGCTAAAGAGTAGTGAGCACAAGATGGCCCTCAGTTGGCAAGACACTTCGAGGTGAGTGGAGCCAAGACTTTCTGCGCATGGTGCTGCACTACTCCTGATGCGCTGTGCACCACTCTGAGGGGGCAGACCGGTTACTGCTCTCCATCTCCATGCTGAGCTGGTCTTCATGGACAGCACCATGCTGCTCGCCACATGAACCCTCCTGTATCACAGTCTCCGATCAGTACTGTGCCTGAGGTTGGGGGGTACAGTGGTCTCCCCCCCCCCCCCCCCCACCCCCCCCCCCCCACCCCCCCCACCCCCCACCCCCGGTGCCATACACCAATGTCTATCTGGACACCACTGTGTTGAGGGAGCCTTGCATCCATAGCAACAGAGGTCTGAACTTTTACTGGGGTGGAATGTGAGGGGAAGAGGGAAGGATGGTGATGGCCTGGCAAGGGAGTGCAATGTGGAAGGAGGACTATGCAAGGATGGGAGGAGAGGGTGAGGGCTCACAGTGGTGGGCAGAGGAGCAAGGGCGTGGATGAATAAGTTGAAAAATAGAAGGCAGAGGGAAGACCGAGGGGAGAGAAGTTGGACGCTGACAACATTGCCTGAAAAACTCACAAAAGATCAAAGGGGTACCACATTGTTTACTGGAGAGGATGTATGAAGACTCCAGAGGCGGTGGGTAGAGGTCCAAGTAAGGCAGGGGCACCTCACAGATGAAGGACTCGGAGGGAGGCGCGGGGGGATGATAGGGTTGGTTGAGTCGAGGAATAGACTTCCCCCTGATGTTGGTAGCCTTCTCCCTCTGGGTTGCTGACATCCTGTATAAAGTGGGCTGCAATGTGCAGGACTGGTAGTTAAATATGGCGCCAGGATCTTCAATCCCATCAGCTGAGGGTTTCTGGACAAATCAACTGCCAATCCACAAGGAGAATCAGAGGCGAACATGCCTGTGTGTAATTAATAAGGTTCCAAGTGCAGGATCTGGCAAGGGCTCCCGGTATTCTGGTCAGTGGGATAAGTGCCACTGGAACTGCCAGCCACCGCACTTCGACGTAAAATTGGAGAATTCTGCCAGTAGTTTATAGAATCCATACAGTACAGAAGGAGGCCATTTGGCCCATTGAGTCTGCACCGACCCTCCAAAAGAGCACTCTACCTAGGCCCACACCCCAACCTAACCCCGTAACCCCAATCCACCTAACATCACAACTTCGGGCTGTGGGGGGAAACTGGAGCACCCGGAGGAAACCCACGCAGAGATGGGGAGAAGGTGAAAACTCCACAAAGGCAATCACCCATAGCCGGAATGAACTCTAGCACTGTGAGGCAGCAGTGATAACCGCTGTGCCATTGTGCCATGGGGTGGATTCAATGGGTAATCCCATTGACAAGCGGCAGGAGTGTAGAACCCTGCCACCAGCAAATGGCGCACCGCAAAGAAACAAGGGGGAATGGAGAATCCAGCCCGACATTTAGTTCCCTTATCTGATTAATTAATATATGTTGTGAATAGCTGGGTCTTGGATTGATCCCTGTGGCACCTCATTAGCTACTGCCTGTTATTTTGAAAAAGACCCATTCATTCCGACCCTTTATTTCCTGTCTGACAACCAGTTTTCTATCCATCTCAATACACTACCCCCAATCCCATTCGCTTTAATTTTACATGTTAATCTTTTATGCGGCAATTTTCCAAAAGCCTTCTGAAAGTCCAAATAAACCACATCCACTCGTCAACTCTGCTGGTTACATCCTTGAATCCCGTTGATTTGTCAAGCATGATTTCTCTTTCGTGAATCCATGCTGACTCTGTCCGATCCTGCCAGTGTTTTCCAAGTGTGCTTCTATTAAGTTTTTATAATGGACTTCAGGATTTACCTCACTACCAACATCAGGCTGACTGGTTTATAAATTCCTGTTCTCTCTCTACCTCTCTTTTTAGATAGTGGGGTTACATTAGCTACCCTCCAATATGTGGGAACTATTCTGTAGAATTTTGGAAGATGACCACTAATTTATCCATTATTTCTAGGGCCACTTCTTTAGGGACTCTTTAGGGACTCTGAGATGTAGATTATCAGGCCCTGGGGATTTATCAGCCTTCAATCCCATCAATTTCCCCAATAGTATTTCTCTAATAATACTGATTTCCTCCCACAGGTGCAGGTTAGGTGAATTGGTCATGTTAAGTTGCCCCCTCAGTGTTCCTCCCTCTCCCTAAACCCTGTGTCCACCCTGCATTTCTGGTAAGTTATTTGTATCCTCCTTTGTGAAGTCAGAACCAAAGGATGTATTTAACTGCTCAGCCATTTCCTTCTTCCCCGTTATAAATTGCCCTGTTTCTGACTCGAAGGGACCTGCATTTGACTTCACCAATCATTTTCTCTTCACATACCTATAGAAGCTTTTATAGTCAGTTTTATGTCCCCTATAATCTTACTCTCGTACTCTATTTTCCTTTTCTTAATCAATCCCTTTGTCCCTTTTTGCTGAATTCTGAGTTTGCCATTGCCTACCCACCATCATTGAGTAACGTTCCCCAATCCATCATGGTCAATTCATGCCTCATATCATCGCAGTTTCTTCATTTTGATTCAGGACCCTAATCTCAGAATCAAATAAGTCATTCTCCATCTTGATGAAAAATTCTATCTTATTGTGGTCACTCATTGCCAAGGTCCTCGCACAACTAGATTGCAAATGACTCCTTGCTCATTAAACAATACTCAGTCTAGGATGTTCTCTAGTTGGTTTCTCGACGTATTGGTCCAGAAAACCCTCCAGTCGACACTCCAGGTATTCCTCCTCTATGGTATTGTTACTAATTTGATTTGCAGAATCTATGTGCAGATTAAAGTCACCCATAATTACAAATGTTCCATTATCACTTGCTTCTCTAATTTCTCTAATAGTTAAAGTTATTTAAAAACAATTCCGAATAGGAGCTCCTCACCAACCAATGAATTTACTTCTAACCTGTGATGTCAATCCTGGATTGTTTTTCAAACTCAGCCCTCTGCCCCAGATTATTGAGGGTATGGTTTAGGATGGGTATCTTCAAATATCCAAGTGGGCAGCACAGTGGCACAATGGCTAGCACTGCTGCCTCACAGTGCCAGAGACCCAGGTTCAATTCCGACCTTGGGTGACTGCTTGTGTGGAGTTTGTACATTCTCCCATGTGTTTACTTGGATTTCCTCCGGGTGCTTCGATTTCCTCCCACAGGTGCAGGTTAGGTGAATTGGTCATGTTAAGTTGCCCCCTCAGTGTCCAAAAGGTTAGACGGGGTTAGGGGGATAATTGGGCATTGGTGTGGGCGTCGGTGGGGCTTTATCGGAGGGTCAGTGCAGATTCGAAGGGGTTGAATGGCCTCCTTTTGCACTGTAGGGATTCTATGGTTCTATGAGCAGAGTTGTCACTTGCATGTCCAGTTGCCTCTGCTCCCGCAAGGTGAGTGAAGGCCCCGAGCCTCACTCTGTATTTGTCAGCTGCCCCAGTAGAGGTGTCCCGGGCAGGTCCTGGCTGTCTCTGGTCCTGGAAGGTGAGTGAATAGTGACTCTCTGCATTTGGGTAGTAATATTCAGCAGCGATATCATGTTCATCACTGGGAAATGAAATGAAAATGTTGGCTGTGTGTGCCACATACAAAATTAAATATTGGGAAGACTGAAACCCATAATTTTTGGTCCCCATGCCAAAGTCTATCTCCTAGTTACCTCCTCTAACATCCTCCCAGGCACACCTCTCAGCTCCCCATTTTGCTTTTGTCCTTTAAGACCCTTCTTGAAACCTACCTCTTTGACGAAGCTTTTGTTCACCTGAGCTACAATCGCCTTATATGGCTCACAAGCCTATTTTGTTTTATAATGTTCCAGTCAAACATCTTGGGACATTTCATTATGTTAATTGGTGCATAAGCTGTGGTTACTATTCAGGTTGCTGGGAATGAGCCATAGTCCGAATGGCCATGGGCAATGGTGACCCTGCTAATCTTTCATCCCTATATTGCAATTGTGGGCGTCTCTTTTACAGATGGAAAGTTCTGAAACTATCTACTTATTGACCGAGAGCAAGTTGAGACAGAGGGAGTGTGCTTTCTAGGCTCATTTGTCAGAAATTGCTATGCCCACACATTCTATGGATACATTTTGAGCAGACAGGCTAATATGATTGTTTTGTGTAATTTATTTTAATAACTACCTTTGCCCTGTAATAAAGCAGCTGTCATGAATCAACCTTTAACCCCAGCGGTGCTATATGATTAAAATAAACTTTCTGACACAGTTTGTTCCATTTTTCCAGAATTAATCAAATATTGTTCCCAAGGTATATTTCCATTGTATCAACCGTGGTTCAGTGGGTGACACTCAGATTGCGGGTTCAAATCCCACTCCAAAGACCTTCGTCAAGAATCTAGGCTGATCCTCCAGTGCGGTATGGAAGGACTGCTGCACTACCGGAGATCCAAATGAGATGTCAAACTGAGAGTCCGCACTCTCTGGTGGGTTGAAAAGATCCCATCGCAGAGATTGAAAGAGAGCAACGAAGTTCCTCCCATTGATCTTTGCAATATCACTAAAATAATCTCATGATCCCGTTTTTATTTTTGAAAGCTCGCTGTGTTTTTAAAAAAATTTGTTTACGCGTTTTGTTTATCGCTGGCTGGGCCAGCATTTGTTGCCTATCTCTAATTGCTGGGCCACTTCAGAGGTATTTAAGAGTCAACCACATTGATGTGGGTCTGGAGGGCCATACCAGTTAAGCATGACAGATTTCCTTCCATAAAGATTCCTTTCCTAAAGTGAACCACTTTAGGTGGGTTTTTGAGAGAATCGACAAAGATCATCATTAAACTTTTAAATCCAGATTTTTCTTGAACTGCAATTTCAAAATCTGCTGTGGTGGGATTTAAACCTGGGTCCCAGAACATGACTCTGGGTCTACGGATTACTGGTCCAGTGACAATATCACAAAGTCATTGCCTCCCCGTAAGACCCATTAGGGTGTTGTATTTCCTGTGCACATCTTCAAAAGTTTGCATTTTTTATCATGCAGGTGTACTGAGTATTTCCAGCATTTTCCGTTTCTATTTTGGAAGTACCTAGTTGGGTACAAAGCCTGTGGAAAGGTGCTATATAAATGAAAGTCATTCAAGTTTATTGTACTGAGAAGAAGATTCTCACACCTCAGCAGTGAAGATTGAGCAGGAGCACGTTAAGGAACCTGCTAGGTATTCATCCATTTAAATGAGTGAAAGAAAATAATGGGGACTTCTTGACCTGCATGCAATTCGACAGGAGAGATTTTGTGATATTGGTTATGTCCAGGTGACGTGAGTGTGGACCTCACTTAATGGATTGATGTTTTTTAAAAAATGTTATTTGATACTCACGCTGGTTGAAATAATGGGGAAAAATTCTGCTCCCCTTGACTTTGCTGAGTGCAATTCTAAAAATTAAAGAAAAAAAAGCTGTCATAAGGTTTTTAACCCACAGCCTCAGAGATGACTGCTCATTTAATGATGTAATGAAGAACCTGCAGCACCATACGTTATTATCTGACCAATCTTTTCTCTTCAAATATATCAAGTGGAGTCACCGTTAATATTGTCCTAATGGAATTTGTCCATCAGTTCCTCATAAATTTCTCATTTCTAAAAAAAAAAAATTACTGGAACATATCTGGGGACCCTTGCCTTTATTTCAAAGGGGCAATAATTTCAAATGCACACAGATATCCAAAGTATAACACCAGTGTAGAAATAAATAAAGATGCAAATTCTGCAGGTACCATCGTTGCCTCCTTGATTGCGTTATTCCCTGTGAGATGTCTGGCAGCTGAAAATACAGTCCAGTTCTCTTCCTTCTCTGGTTAATTTCTTTTTGGTTGAAGTTTCATGTTATAAGGTGCCCCTCCCAAACAAAAACCAGTCCAGAAGCAGAAAGGGTATTTTCTCTTTCTGCAAACTGGGCAGTCACAGATTTATGAAGACTGACATCTTCGTTTTAATGAAACCAAAGTGCGGCCTGGCCCAAGTTGCTTTTCATACTCTCCGCTGTGGTTTGAAGCAAAACTGGGCTAATTCGGTCACGCCTAATACCCCAGCTCCCAACCACTCGCCCCCCAACCTCCCCCACCTCCGCCCAACCAACTGTACCCAATTACCTCACTCAAAGTTTGAGTGGGAGTACAGCAGCATACTGCTTATGGTCGAAGTTTTCGCTAAATTTGTCAACGGCTGACAGTGGACAGAAAAGCAATGTTGAAGCCGTCAGCACCAACTTATTTTTTGGGGTTGTGGCTCAGAAACCACATGGAGTCAGCCCTACAACATCACACTGGCGGGGCGGGCTGACCAGTAAATTAATTTTTTGAAAATCCAGGTGCCGTTCCTAAAGACTTCCCTGGTGCAAAATAATTCATCAGGAATCCTTCCCACCCTGCCTACACATCCCACCGCCATGCAACAATCCCCTCCCCCCCTCCCCACATGCAACACCCACCCCCTCCCATGCAAACCCGCACAAGGCATTGTCCTGGTACTGCTTGGGCAGAGGGCAGTGCCCAGGATCCATGACCTTTCACCCCCCCCCTCTTCCCGAGTGATGCACTCGCCTGGGATTCTCTGGGAGGTCTGCTGGTCAGGTGCAAACGTTGGGAGACAAGCCGGGTTTCACTCCTGTCTGCCCTCGCGCCGATGTGAATGGACTTTCTTACTTGGTGGGGGTGGAGGGGGGGGGGGGGGGGCATGAATGATTCAGGCAGAGAGACCTGGGCCGGGATTCTCCCCTACCTGGCGGGGCGGGGGGTCCCGGCGGGATGGAGTGGCGTGAACCACTCCGGCGTCGGGCCGTCCCAAAGGTGCGGATTTCTCCGCACCTTTCGGGGCCAAGCCTTAACCTTGAGGGGCTAGGCCTGCGGCAGAGTGGTTGGCGCCCCGGCATGACAGCAGTGGGACTTCGGCCCACCGCGGGCCGGAGAATCGTGCGGGGGGGGGGGCACCGATAGGCACGGTCCGATTCCCGCCCCCGCCGAATCTCTGGTGCCGGAGACTTTGGGAGACGGCGGGGGCGGGATTCACGCCAGACCCGGCCGATTCTCCGACCTGGCGGGGGGTCGGAGAATCCCGCCCCTGATAACTATATGTTAATGTATGGAAATTTTGTTCCCAACATTGGAAATTGAGAAACGTGTTACGTCATTGGCGGGGGAGAGTGGACAATCACATCATGATTTTACGTCGGCGTGAAACATGATTTGGACTTCTCGCGGGATTTTCCACTTCTGTCGCCAAACTCCCCAGCGAAATCGGGAGGAGACCATCCTGGCCTCTGTTACTGGGCTGGTAACCCAGAGGCCTGGACCAATGATCCAGGGCCATGGGCGAAATTCTCCGACCCCCTGCAGGGAATCACGCCCCACCGATGGGCGAGCCCCCTGCGGCGATTCTCCGGCACGCGATGGGCAGAAGTCCCGCCGCTGAGAGGCCAATCCCGCCGCCGTGGTTTGAACCACCTCTGGTGGCGGTGGGATCGGCGGCGCGAGCAGCCCCCCGGGGTCCTGGGGGGGGCGCGGGGCGATTGGACCCCGGCAGGTGCCCCCACGGTGGCCAAGCCCGCGATCGGGGCCCACCGATCGGCGGGCAGGCCAGTGCCGTGGGGGCACTCTTTTTCTTAAGCCGCTGCCATGGCCTCCACAATGGCGGAGGCGGAAGAGAACCCCCCCAGCGCGCTCGCGCCGGTGGTGACGTCAGCGGCAGCTGATGCACTGGCGCATGCGCGAACCGGCGAAGGCCTTTCGGCCAGCCCCGGCGCCGGGCGGCGGCCGTCAAAGGCCATTGTTGTAGATTTTGGCGCCAGTCGGTGTGGTGCCAACCGCCCCGGCGCAGGCCTAGCCCCTCAATGTGAGGGCTTGGCCCCTAAAGGTGCGGAGAATTCTGTGAGCTCAAAGTTTGCGGAGAATTCCGCACCTTTGGGGAGGCCCGACACCGGAGTGGTTGGCGCCACTCCGCCACGCCGGGACCCCCCGCCCCGCCGGGTAGGGGAGAATCTCACCCATGATTTCCATTGTGCTGGGGAGCACAAATCCAGTTAATTAAATACATCCGGAATACAAATCTAGCAGAAGTATTGTGACTATAAAACTTCTAGATTTGCATTAAAAATATCTGCTTCATTAATGCCGTTTGGGAAAAGATGTCTGTTGTTCTTATCCAGTCTAACTTCAATGTAACTCCAGATCCATGGCATGTGGTTGATTCATAACTGCCCTCTTCAATGGTCAAGCAAGCTATTCAATTGTATTAAGAAGGTGGCTCACCACCATGACCGTCTTCAGGGTAACTAGGGGTGAACAATAAATGACAGTCTTGCCAGTGATTCCCACATTCCATGAATGAATAAAAAAGACACTGAGTTTCCAGTTAGTCATGAAACCAAATTGGCAATTTAGTCAGGGAGCTTATAAGGGTAACTACTGTGGAAAATTGAGAAATTAGTTCTGAGTATATTTCATTATACGACTAAAGAGTGTTATAAATAGAATGCATTATGAGAGGCAATGAAGAATAATTTGTACTACAGACCACAATTCATTCTTCAAACTAACTGGTCAATCTCATTCTTAGGAGAGAAAGACATTTTTAACCACATTGCGTCTCAGCTGTTTGTTTTAATGTCTGCATTGTTACTGCATACTTCTAATTTTGTACATTCCTTCCCACAGTTATTTTTGTAGCACCCAGAGATAATGTTCAATAGCAGTTTTTTTTTAAAGCTAGAGATTGCTGAAGATATTAGAAAAATGTATTTGCAGGATATCCATGTGCCCCTTTTCGCGGGCGTTAATTATCAGTGGGTTTGCGCTTCAACCAAAATAATTGACAGAGAGGCTTCTGCTTGACAATATAGTGAATCAGTGAATTTCCAGCCTAATATTATTATGGAACATATAGCCTAACGTCTTAACACTCCACAACTCACTGCGTTCTTGGCATTGTTAAAATGCCTGCTTTTCACAGACAAGATAGAATCTCATCGTCGGGTGACAGTGGTCGAGAGGGGTCAGATGGGATGTGAAAAAACAGCGCAAATCGAGTCATTCCCTCACCTGTGAGATTCATGAAAGCAGCTTTCTCGTAGTGAGAGAACAATGGATAAGTTTGCCAGACGAGCTGTTCAGATGATTTGACATCAATGAATCTATTTGGTCACTACCTGAGTTCCTGTCGCCTTACAGCCCTGGCCAGTTAGCCAGGAAAAAGCAAATTTAAGGGAGAGTCTGAACACTCTGAGCCCACTCTGAACAGAATAAAGGACACTTTTATGGAGAGGTGTTTAATACGGTAACATTCTCCAGACCAAAGCACCTCATCAATTAACCACAGTAAAATAATTACCACGTACATTAAAGAATAATAGATTAAAAGGCTGTGGCAGTTTTTAGCACTTCAGAAAGCACCGGCTCCCCTGTCCCTTCTGAGTCTTGACATGTTAACTGGGTAGCAACTAATTAGATGTCAAAAATTCATAAGCACTGTTAAATATTGCATATCTCAAGCAGGCTTTTCAATGCACTGAAAGGGGGGAGTGTGTTTGCATTGAAGGGGCACTGCACCAGCACAGCAGGCCAGGAAACCAAAGCAAGAAAAATAAAAGAGTTCTCCTCTTAAAAACCTTCAGAGAAATGTGTCATTGGAAGTCCTCAGTTACATATTCCGAGAGACTCATCTTAATATGATGAAAATGAATCAAAACTGAAGGAAGATGTAGCAGAAGCAAGGATTGTGGAGAAGGTGGGGAGGGGGGGGGGGGGGGTGCGCGGAGAGAGTAAAAGAAAAGCCAGCTCTCCCATCAAAGGACAATGACAGGTAAATACTAATTTGCTATGCGTGCACAATGAAGATGACATGCCTCTTTGACATGAGAGTGCGGGCGATAATGAAAGCCACTCTATTGTGGCATCTGTCATGGGGTGCTTTTTTCTTTCCCTTTGCGAGTGGAACCAAGGCTCAGTGATGTTCCCTGGCAGCTACCTCCTGTTTGAACCATTACAAAAGCTGTGAAGTAATGGGAAGTTTTTTTTTGCATTATGCTAGTCGGAGTTAGTTGTGTTTTTTTTTTGCATGTCGAAATGACAGCTTGAGCGGATAGGCTCTCATTGCCTTGACAACTAAAATAACTCAAAAGAGCAAATCAGCAAATCATTAGACATGAAACAATCATGATTCTCCATGTAAAAATAATAATAATAACAATAATAAATCTCCGCAGTAATTGATTACTGACAAAGAAAATTATGTCTTATTTAAATGTGAGGCTTTGTACAGAGCGAATGTGTGCACCAACCAGCGGCTCTGTTAGAAAAGCGGCGGGCACAAGCACAGCTCTGTGCTCACAGTGTGTCAGGGTCGAGCAGATCTTGTTCCCCTCAGTGTTGTTGGCAATTAATGTACACATTATGCTGGTCGATGAAAAATGAAATCTGAAAGAGAGTTGGAGGTGGGGGGGTGGGGGGGGGGGGGGGGGTGTTTGTGCGGTGAGCTCCTTCAAGGTGATGTCAAAAAACTGTGCGAGGTGGCTGAATGCGCATTGAGCCTTAGATTAATGTCAGTTTTTGGTTGATTTAAGGACCCCGAATGTTTGACTCTGTCAACGTCACTCGAAGAGAAAAGATAAATTTGTGTTAGAACAAAAATAATCAGCTCCTCAATGCCGCTGTGCTCCTAATTTGTTTGCTCCATATATGACGTCTGCCATTTTATATTTACATTACTGTGTTCTGTAGCCTACATTTGCAGGAGAGCGGAACTGGTTGCTATCACCTCCGATTGAACATTCCAGTGCAACTCCCCTCACTCTCCCAAACCCATTCCGACATCAGGTTTGCATGTCTATAATGTCCCTTTGCTTCAAGTTTACTTGCCAATCATGATGTAGTGGCAGGTAACCAACGCAAGTAAAATTGTTCCGGATAATGACAAACCCAGTTTGCTTTTTTTTCCTCGTGGCCCCTTATTATGTAAGGCAGTGGGTCTCACTGACCTTTCAACTCACTAAATTTTGGCGATTGATGATTCATGGGAAAAAAGAACTGAAAAACCCTGACTTTAATTCAAGCCTTTTGTGAATGCTGTTGAGTTATGCATTAATCTGGACCTACCAAAGATCCCAGAGACTTTGGAGGTTATAGCCCAGAGGTCATTTCATTATCTGTCTGTGAAGCCACAGTGTCTGATCTAACAGACAACAATATGCTATTGTTTCTCAATACTTGCATGGAATGCAGCATACTTGCTACACCTATGAACCTCTAATATAACATACTTATCAGTTAATCTTTCAGAGTTTTACTGTGAACACACGTTTTATACAGTCATTGGATGATGTACTAAAATTTCTATTGATTGAGTATGGTGTCAGCTTTGACTCAGTGGGAGCACTCCTGTCTCTAAGACAGAGAATTATGGGTTTGAGCCCCAATCCATAGACTTCAGCCAATAGCCATGCTGATTCTCCTGGTACTGTAATGTGGGACGTGCAGCCTTTTTTGAGATGGACACAAAAGATCTCCCAGCACTACTTTGAAGTGGGGTGAAGATGCCTCTGGTGCCTTAGTCATTATTTCTCACTGTATATTGCATTGCTGTTTGGGGAACTGTGCTTTACGCAAATTTGCTGCTGCAGTACTGCCGGTACAAGAGTCACCATACTTCTAAAGTATTTAATTGGCCATAAAGTGCTTCTTGGAGTTGGCTGGGCCGGGCGGGGGTGGGGGGGGGGGGGGTTCTGCAGTAGGAAAGGCGCTGTTGAAATAAAAACTTTATTTGTTTCGAGCAACACTGTAATAATATATTCGTAAATGGCTTTTCTTACACACCACAACTTGCACATACATTGATATAAAACCTGATTGTGATACACCTCAGCCTGTGATATAACAATCAATCTCCGCACTCATCAATGTGGAACAATTCTCTTGCTTTTTTCTGAGGTAACCATTGTTATAACATGCATTTCTGTATTGACAGCTCCAAAACAAACAAAATCATTCCATAATGGCTTAATTTGCAGTTTATTTTTTAGTTGCGAGATAAGGCTGGTTGACTTTTGTAAATGTTAAGGTGCTTAATTACTTATTTAAAAGAATGGCAGGAAAAGAAGAAACCTGCATTTCTACAGCACCTTTCATGATCTCACTGTGATGCTTTAAAAGTTCAGCAATTGTCATAACTTCTTACGCACCGCAGCCATTTTGTGCGTGGCAGAGAAGAGAGACTCGGGTGAGTATCCCAGCAGGTTTCACTGCACATCTACTGTCGGTTAGGAAGGGGGTACCTCCTTTGGTGGGTCCCCTGTGCCCGTCGGAAGCACAACCTCCCCAAGATTGTACATTCCCTCCACCGCAGCCTCTCAAATCCGTTCCTCCAGCTCCCTCCACCTCCTCATTCGGGTCTGCTAGCCAGGCCCGTCCAAAATCCCAGATGTACCTATCAGTCTAGGCTCCATCATTTCTTCAGGGGCTGACTATAGGCCCGGTAATGGTCCCTACTTGATCCTGGTGCTGAGTTCCCGATCAAGCAAATTAACCAGCTGCTCTCCAGGATGGGCGTCAGCCCAGATGTGGGTGGAGCTCTCACCTTGAAACAATAACGGTGACCCACAGCATAATATCACTGCAGGAAGCCGGGTTTTTGTGGGTGGGCTGACGACCAAGTTTTCGGTTGGTGGGGGGGAGGATTTGTGTGGAGATTACAGAGGTGGCGTTGGGAAGCGGGGTGAGAAGCGGGGGTCCCAGCCCTAAGGATAGTAAAGTGCAGATGAAGAAGAAATAGAAAAGTGATGAAACAAAAATATAAAATCTGTCTTATTAGAAGAGACTTTTCAGAGACAGGTTCCTCAGTACTGGGAAGGTAGGAGTTGATGCACTAGGACTTGAACTGGTCTGGGGGCAGTGCCCTGATGAATGACATAATGAGAGCACAATAGATAGTGCTTTAAACTAAAATATAGGTGGGAAGCGGTCAAGTGAGGGGAAATTTAGAAATCTGAAGAGAAAAATTACGACAATAGAGCAGTATGGTAAGTTGGGGAAAGAGAAGCAGAGTGTAACAGGAACAGTCAAAGAGTTTAATGATAAGAATGTCAGATCAAAGCAGGGAATAATGGTTAAAAAAATTAAAATGAGGGGCTCATTATCCTGAACGTGCCAAGCATTTGCAATAAGATAGACAAATTAGAGACACAAATAAAAATGAACTGGTTCGATCTAATTATTATTCCACATTCATGGTTGCAAGGTGACCAAGGTTGGATACTAAATATTCTAGGATTTATATTTTGAAAATATAGGCAAGTTGAAAAAGAAGGGTGAGTACCCCTGATGACAAAGGGTGTCATAAGGACAGTGGTGAGAAAGGATCTTGGCTCAGGGCAGAAAATAGAATCTGAGAAGGAATGACAAAAGGGGCAGTAAACACTGGTAGAAGTAGTTTACAGACCCTATAGCAGTAGCTATACCATTGGACAAGAAATACTAGAAGCTGGTAAACAAGATAAATCAGGAATCACAGAAGACTTTAATTTTCTGATAGATTGCAGAAATTAAATTGGAAAATGTAGTCTGGAGGACATGTTTATGGAATACATTTGATGAAAAGTCAGAGTGGAAATCGGTGCTCTGGGAGCACCTTAATTTTAGAAATTCGGAAAAAGAGGTTAGCGTCTCCAGTCTGGAGAGTCTCCAGTCTCTGTCCAAATGGGATATGATGTGTGCTTTTGGGGATCAAGAGGTGGATAAAGATAATGGAGATGCAAATTGGAGGAAATATGTCTTTTGAGTTTCAAAACAAAAGGCTAAATTATCAATTTGGAAAGAGTTTGAATTGTATCCTGAATGCATATTTGAAGGAAATTGGTGAAATGATTGGTTTTATTGAATGTAAGGTTAAAAGATGTTCTACAGAGTTTAATCAACTCTTTCAGAGCTGTTGGCAGCTGAAAAAAAAGAACTTGGCAGGATTCTCCATTTCAGAAGCTAAGTGTTGACGCTGGAACTGAGTCAGTGGACTTTTACGACAACTAAATTGGCGGTGGTCCCGAAGCAATTCATGATCCATTAGTGGGCCAGCATCGGCGCCACGTGGCGTCACGAGCCATTCCAATGACAAACAGTGTCTGATTCGCTGGGATTTACACTCGAGAGGCTGACAAGCTGAAGCCGCATATTGGCACTTCCCTCCAAACACAGACACTCACCCCAGCCAAGAAGATGGCAGCACGAAGAGCGACACCCGGGTTCACGGATGCAGAGCTGGAGACCCAGCTGGATGGGGAGGCGGGCCGCTCTGTCCCTGGGGTTGGAAGGAGGCTAGGTGCAGGTGGCAGAGGCAGTAAGCAGCTTGGGCCCCACCACCAGGACCGGACAGTAGTGCAGGAAGAAGCTGCACAAGCTCCTCATGGCAGCCAGGCTGAGTAGGCAGCACCATGCCCCTGGCACCAACCCTGTCCCACACATCTGTAACCACACCCCCGCCCCCTACACCCAAAGGGGCGACCGAACCCCACCCGAAGGCAGTTCGCTCGCACCCCAGCCTGCACCACATGCCAGCACCCTTTCCACCCGCCATGACCACCAGATGCACGCAACAGCTGCACGTTCATGAAGTGGAACCTTTTCGGTTTGTGAAGACCGGCCTGTCATGAGCTGATACTCGCGGGGGAACATGCATCATGTTAATCATGCCCAGGACAAGGGGCATCCCGGTGATGGTGACGAATCCCGTTGCCCAGGAACCCTGGTGGGCTTGGTCCACATTCAATTTGATGCATAGTACTAACCTGACATACAGGGCCTCCGCGGCACCGCGGATGCACCTGTGCACCGAGGTCTGTGAGATCCTTGACACTCGGTGCCAGGGAGGACACCTTTTGTGTAAAGGTCCAGGGCAACCATCACCTTGGTGGCCACCAGGAAAACGAATCCTCCCCCATGGTTCTAGGTGCGCCATGATCCGGCAGATATGCCGTACGGTCCCCCTGCTCAGCCGGAGCCCTCGGCAACATGCCTGGTCCGGCAGTTCCTCAATTGACAGGCACTGCCTGTACACAGGAGGCCTGATGCAGCGCCTCCTTCCCACCTCCTCCTCGGTCTGCTGGGTGGCCAGCTCTCCATTCTCACTGGCTGCCTCCTCTGGGGCAGGCTCTGGTCTGAATGGTCCTCTCCAAGCAGCTCTTAGTTGTGCAGCTTCAGTGCATTCCCGAGGGCTGCGGCAGCTCGGATGAAGGCCACAATTCCTGGTTGGACTCCGAAGTCCATTGTCTGCAGGAGGTGAAATGCAGGCATGTCCAGTGTGGTATGTACCTCCATAGCCAACCAGGTCCAATAGGCTACATGGTGGACCCGGCCTGCACTGCAGTCCCTGCCTCCGCATGTCCCCTTCCCCCCTGCCCTCCTCTCCAATCCTAGCAGCAACACCCGGCCCTTTCTCCAGCAGTCTGCCCTCCGCACCACACCCCTGGCCTAGTTGGTGCCTGGCACCGCGGGGGTCTTTGGCCCTGGCAACCGTCCCAGCTGGCAGGGGTACCAGTGGCTGGCGCCACCCATTCCATGGGTACACTCTGCGGCCCCTGTCCTGTAGGCATACTTTAGGCGTCTCCGTTGGATGGGCCATGCGATGCCCTGCCGGCGGGTGGTGTCCGGTTGTGGGCGTGGGGGTGTTGGTGACGTGCAGTGGGGGTTGGAGTGCCTTGCCGGTCTGTGCCTGGATACCCCAGTCCAGAGGGGAGGGGTTCGGGAGGGTGGGGGGTCTCTCCTCTGGGGACATGTCCTACGTCCTCTCTCTCCCTCAGCAGCCATGGCGCCTGTTACCAGATTTTTAAAACCACAAGTGAAACTCGCCGTCGGTAATTCCTCCGAGAGGAGGCGGAGCATCGTGGAGGCTCCGGAGAATACCGGGTCGGGCCCGTTAATGATAGGCCAACAGCATTTACTGTATGTGTGGAGTAGAACGCCGAAGCACTGGAGCATGACATTCCGTTCAGTGATGGCGCCGGCCACGATTTTCAGCTCACGCGCGATTCTTCGCCCATTTGCGTTTCGTGGTAACGGCATCGCTGGATGGAGAATCACGCCCCTTGTGTTTGTTACATTGATGTTTGTCTGTTTGTGTGTGTGATTCTTCCTTGTCTATGAGTCTGTTTCTAGTGCCTGTGTCATTGAGTTAATCCTCTGTGGTCTGGTTTTGATAGTTATTTCAAAGTTGCTTGTTTAATGTAAGTATGCAGTTGTATTTTGAATTAGGTCGAATGAGGAGCAGGAAAAACAGGAAAGCAATTGTTCGAGTGGGCCAGTGGTGATTCTGGGGCAATGGAAAAGACCTGTGTGGCTGCAGAAGAGTGTTAAACTTACTGTATATATATTTGCAAGATGATGTGACCATCAATTCACTCGAGACACGATAGGAAGTAAACTGGCTTTAATAGACTTACAACTGAGCCTGCCTGCGACCAGAAGAACTGAGGGCAGACTCACAAGGCTGCAGCACTTTATACTTCCAGTAGTGGGAGGGGCCGTGGGCGGAGCAATGGGAGGGGCCGAGGGTGGAGCCCTGTACAAGCTCCTCATCTCCCCCTGTGGGCAGAGCCGCGCAACGGCTCACAGACAGAGCCCACAAGGACACAATACTATACAGTGTGAATTACATTATGTACATTCACCACACAAGAGAATTTACCTTTTCTTTGAGTTTTAATTACAGTTCTTAAGAAAGAAGAATGAAGACTATTATTTTAATCCTCTTCCTTTGTTTTACCTAAAATTCTCATTTTATTTGCAGTTTGCTGAGATTGAATGAAAGTAACATGCCTTGTATTCTTTTTCCTTCAGCCTCTGTGGATAAATGAGCTTGTGTATGTGTACGTTTAATAAAATATTTGTGTGGATTTCCTTTATGGTTATTGTAACTTAACTGTTTTAATGTTGTTCTCCTTAAATGGTGATTTTGCAAAATGGAGTTTTAAATCAAAAGGGAGTTAGAAAC
Source organism: Scyliorhinus canicula (assembly GCF_902713615.1). Lineage (NCBI taxonomy): Eukaryota > Metazoa > Chordata > Chondrichthyes > Carcharhiniformes > Scyliorhinidae > Scyliorhinus > Scyliorhinus canicula. Next base: position 21,401,100 of record NC_052147.1, read on the forward strand.
TGGATTTAAAGTGTAATTTGAAAAGTGTTTGAAATTCTTTAAAAATAAAAAAAATACATAGAGCAAAAATGATCAACATTGTGGAAATTACTTGGAACACATTTCTCAAAAAGTAAATGGAAAACAAAAAAAAAATTAAAGTATATAAATTGGGATTTGGAGATGATTAGATTGAGTTTGGCATAATCCAGGGTGAAAAGTGGAAAAAAAGAAAGGAATCTAAATTGGAACTTGAAGGCGAGTGTTCTTTCTTTAACGAGCTCATGTGCTCGATTACCTCCTTTGTTTTTTTTTATATATTTAGAGTACCCAATTCATTTTTTCAAATTAAGGGGCAATTTAGCATTGCCAATCCACCTACCCTGCACATCTTTGGGTTGTTTGATTTGATTTGATTTATTATTGTCACATGTATTAGTATACAGTGAAAAGTATTGTTCCTTGCATGCTGTAAAACAATGCATACCATACATAGAGAAGGAAGGAGAGACTGCAGAATATAATGTTACAGTTATAGCAAGGTGTAGAGACAAGATCAACTTAATACGAGGTAGGTCCATTCAAAAGTCTGATGGCAGTAGGGAAGAAGCTGTTCTTGAGTCGGTTGGTGCGTGACCTCAAACTTTGGTATCTTTTTCCTGATGGAGGGAGGTGGAAGAGAGTATGCCCGGGGTGCGTGGTGTCCTTAATTATGCTAGCTGCCTTTCTGAGGCAGCGGGAATTATAGATAGAGTCAATGGATGGGAGGCTGGTTTGCGTGATGGACTGGGCTACATTCATGACATTTTGTTGTTTCCTGCGTTCTTGGGCAGAGCAGGCACCATACCAAGCTGTGATACAACCAAAAAGAATGTTTTCTATGGTGCACCTGTAGAAGTTGGTGAGGGTCGTAGCTGACATGCCGACTTTCCTTAGTCTTCTGAGAAAGTAGAGTCGTTGGTGGGCTTTATTAACTATAGTGTTGGCATGGGGGGACCAGGACAGGCTGTGGGTGATCTGTAAACCTAAAAACTTGAAGCTCTCGACCCTTTCTACTTCGTTCCCATTGATGTAGACAGGAGAATGTTCTCCACTACGCTTCCTGAAGTCGATGACAATCTCCTTCATTTTGTTGACATTGAGGGAGAGATTATTGTCGTCGCACCAGTTCACCAGATTCTCTATCTCATCCCTGTACTCTGTCTCGTCATTGTTTGTGATCCGACCCACTACGGTGGTGTCATCAGCAAATTTGAAAATCGAGTTGGAGGGGAATTTGGCCACACAGTCATAGGTGTATAAGGAGTATAGTAGGGGGCTGAGGACACAGCCTTGTGGGGCACCGGTGTTCAGGATGATTGTGGAGGAGATAGTTGTTGCCTATCTTTACTGATTGTGGCCTGTGGGTTAGAAAGTTTAGGATCCAGTCGCAGAGGGAGGAGCCGAGGCCAAGGCCACGGAGTTTGGAGATGAGTTTCGTTGGAATGATGGTGTTGAAGGCTGAGCTGTAGTCAATAAATAGGCGTCTGACATAGGTGTCTTTGTTATCTAGGTGTTCCAGGGTAGAGTGCAGGGCCATGGAGGTGGTGTCTGCTGTGGACCTGTTGCAACGGTAGGCGAACTGTAGTGGATCAAGGCAATCCGTGAGGCCATGACTAACCTTTCGAAGCACTTCGTGCTATGACTAACTTTTCGAAGCACTTCATGAGGATGGATGTCAGAACCACTGGACGATAGTCATTAAGGCACGCGGCTTGACGTTTTTTGGTACAGGGATGATGGTCGTCTTCTTGAAGCAGGTGGGGACTTCAGATTGTTGTAAAGAGAGGTTGAAGATGTCTGCGAATACCCCCGCCAGCTGATCCGCGCAAGACCTGAGTGCTCATCCGGGTACCCCATCCGGGCCAGTGGCTTTCTGTGGGTTGACCTTCGAGAAGGCTGCTCTGACGTCTGCAGTGGTGATCTCAGATACAAGTTCATCCGCGGCTTCTGGGGTGGGGGACTTGCTCTCGCTGACCTCTTGCTCACAGCGGGCATAGAATGGTTTGAGCTCATCAGGGAGGGGTGCATTGGAGCCAACGATTTTACATGCCTTCATCTACATGCCAGTTATGTCTTGCAGACCTTGCCATAGACGGCGGGGATCCGTGTAGCTAGCCTAGGACTCGAGCTTGGTCTGGTACTGTCTTCTGGCATCTTTGATGGATTTCTTTAGATCATATCTGGCTTTCCTGTAGAGGTCAGGGTCGCCTGACTTGAACGCCTCAGATCTAAACTTCAGCAAGCAGTGGATATCCCTGTTCATCCATGGTTTCCGGGTGGGAAACACGTGGAGTTGCTTCTTCAGCGCCGTAGGATGCTGAAGGATGAAACCCACGCAAACACGGGGAGAATGTGCAAACTCCACACGGACCATGACCCGGGGCCGGGATCGAATCAAGGACCTCGGCGCCATGAGGCCTTTGTTAAGGACAGTGGTGGTGTAACTACATTTGAAAACTTTTGTTCTGTTTTTCTTCCCAACTGGTAAAGATTTCACTATTTTCTCTGTCAGTTCACGACACATGAAATTTGCTGACTGGGAATTTTCACATGGCGAAGATTATGGATTTTAATTTTCTTTTAAATTGACAGATACAGGGCGGCACGTGGCACAGTGTTTAGCGCTGGGATTACAGCACTGAGGACCCGGGTTCGAATCCCGGCCCTGGATCACTGTCCGTGTGGAGTTTGCACATTCTCCCCGTGTCTGCGTGGGTTTCACCCCCACAACCCAAAGATGTGCAGGTTAGCTGGATTGGCCACACTAAATTGCCCCTTAATTGGAAAAAAGAAATAATTATTGGGTTCTCTAAATTTATTTTTTAGAATAAAAAAAATTGACAGATACATAGAAACCAAATTAACTAATTTGGCTCCAAGCCGACTTTATCTTTGAGCTTTTGTTTTAAATGCAGATGAATCACGAATCACAGCCAACAGGTCCAGCAGCTTCAAGACTTCCAATGTGACAGAGTGACAATGGGGACATAAAGGCCGGTCCTATTGTGGAAAGGGTTAACTCATTCAGACTTTGCTGTTGCCCTTTGAATTAAAGTGTTTGTGATTAGTCACAATTAACTTCCACACCAATTGCAATGTCTGATCATTTGACTTCTCTAAAAACTACCATGCCTTGATATAATTGCTCTTGAGATCTAATTTATTAAATAGCAATTAAATGAAAATAGCAACTCATATAAAAGTGAATAACAAACAAATTTAAATTTTTGACAAATAAGGGGCAATAGGAGTTGGTCTAGATGGGCTTTTGAATTTCAAAACCTCCTTTGTCGTGAGAAAGGAGATAAATTAAACATTCTCAGCTTACGATGCCACCATTTGAATCTGGGATATTGTATAAAAGTAATATTTGGGGTTTTATTTGTGTGTGTATTACCAGTACTGAGTAAATGCTAACTTGAACATGTAAAATCCATTGTTTTAATTCTGTGTATTTAACTACAAATAGTTTAGAAATCAACGACTTTCTTTAAAAGGATAAGAGGTATTATGTGATCATGAGTGAAGTGATCGACAGGTGGGGAAATAATGTTAAATTTGGGGAGCATCAATGATGGTGGGATTCTTCCATCACTTAATTATCTGGGGTTAGGGAATGGGAGTCAAAACCTTAAACTTGGTGGAACAATATTTGGAAGTGGGGCTTTAATTTGGAAATACATGCTTGGATACAGGTCATGTTGCATATTGTTATTATTACTGTTGCTCTTGTTACCATATATCAAATGTTTATGATGATTATGTTTAAAAGATGGAAAAAAGGCAAATGGAAGTTTGATTAAATGTGGATTCGGTAATGAGACATAATATTCATAATCTTTTATTGTCACAAGTATGAAGTTACTGTGAAAAGCCCCAAGTCGCTACATTCCGGCGCCTGTTCGGGGAGGCTGGTACAGGAATTGAACCCGCACTGCTGACATTGTTCTGCTTCACAACCCAACTGTCTAGCCCACTGAGCTAAATGAATTGGTTTGTACATATGTAATTGAAGAAGCTTTAATATTGTGAGGAAAATATGTATCTTGGACTCACTTTGGGATATAAGGTTACTAGACTAGTGATCCCATGGGTTTCCACTTATGGGATCAGAGGAGGGAATATGGTACTGAAAACAGGCTGACAAGACACACAGGCCAGGAAGAGAACATGCCAACTGAGGTCCTGGCTAGAATTGATACTAGCTGTCTGCAAGAGCGCTCAAGTCAACACATAAACTCATTATCGCTATATGGACTTTGTGATTACCCACTCACGTGTAGCCATCTGGGATGGCCACTTCCAGAATACAAAATGGATGTTTGGAAAGACTATAGGGAACTATGGACAATGCTAAGAAAGCACAGAGCCTGTATGCGTATTGGAACCACAGCCCCTAGACGAGACTGAAACTGTAAGGCAATTAGCATATTGATGGCCCATCTCCGGGAACAAAGGAATGACACTCAAGTAACCGATACTATAGTAGACATCTCAGTGCCAGAAAGACACAAACAAAGCAAGGTCAACGGCCACCAAAGACACGCCCAGCCATCAGGGCACCCACCCCTTTATTGGTCAAGATCAATACGAGTGATCAAGATACGGCCCAATTAATCGGGGCCAAGTTCAAGGCCCGCCCAAAAGCGCGTGAAGCCCCTTTGAGTATAAGAAGAAGCCCCCGAGAGAGAATTGCTCTCTTGGACTCGGCTCTCAAAGCGGACAGACCCGTTCACCAGCTGCACCAGAAGCAGGTAAGTCCAAGGTCAACACTCACCATCAGACAGACGACCTTAGCTGTTCTCCTGTACCTCTTCGAAGCCAACAGCCTCTGATCCGAACAACAGCAATTGTTCCTCTGACTGAGTGGGCGCCCAAAGTTAAGTATAGGCGTTAGCGTTAGAGATAGTTTAGTTTGTGGTATATTGTGCATGGGTAGATATTACTGTGTGTGTAAATAAATAGTATTGACTTTGAACTAACTAACTGGTACATTGGTTCTTTGATCAATATTCGGGTTTGAAATTTGTGGCGGTATCGAAAGATACCTGGCGGCCCTAGAGCAAACGTAATTAGGATTAAGGAAGGCGACCATATTGACCGCTATATTTATAACCAGATAAACAGAGCAACACACGTTTCCACAAAAGTACAACACCATGCTCTGAATATGTAACAAATTTCCAGACACAGGTGATCAACTTTGCAGCAGGACGAAGAACAGACAAAAGAAGCCATCAGACTTCATAATAATCTGTTAGCTGGTCGGACGAGGGTGTTTCAGAGAACAATGGATCTTGATTGAAACACTGTGGATAAACAGGAGTATCCTGTTTTTTCCCATTAACAAGGTGGGAACTATATGGGACAATAACCCATTGTGGGCGTATACCTATGACTCAGTGCTAGCAGATCAGTATAAAGGAAGGAACATTGGAACAGATCCTCAGCGATAACCTGGGAATCCCCCAGGCACAACCATCGCAAGGAGAAGGCACTCTGGGTTTCAAAGCCCAGAGAAGATATCCACATTGAGTGATTGTGACCTGACCAGCCTCCTTCACCAAGTGAGGGTAATACCTCGAGCTCAGCTGTGAGTCTTTGTCATATTTTGTGTGAATGAGAGAATTGTGAATAAAATTGCGTTAAATCGTGAACCTGCTTTGTCCGTTGTTCGTTTTGGAATTAAGGGCACCTGGGTAAAACCATTGAGCAATAAACTGGTGAAAATGTCTGAGCTTTTAAAGACACAAGAGGAAAAACTGGAAAACAATTGCTCCTTGAGAGGAGGTAGCTGTGGAGATCAGCAGCATTGGTGAGCAGAACCTGGGGCAGGATTCTCTGATCCTGAGGCTAAGTGTTGACGCCATCATAAACGCCATTGCGATTCACGACGGCGCCAGCAGGCACCAAGGAGCAGCGATTCCGAGCCCCTCAGTAGGCCAGCATGGCACTGGAACGACCCATGCCACTCCAACTGCCGATACCGGTGTCAAATGGGCGCCGCGGGTCTGCGCATGGGCGCTGCGTCCGGTGCCCATGCGCACATGCGCAGCGCAACTAGTGCGATTGCGCGCCTGCACGGTGGCTTCCTTGTAGCATCGGCCCCGACGAAACATGGCGTAGATCTACAGGGGATGGCGCGGAGCAAACTAAGCCCCCAGCCGGAGAGGCCGGCCTGCCAATCGGTAGGCCCCGATCGCGGGCCAGGCCACAGCGGCGCCTCCCCCAGGGTCGGACACTCCCTTGCCCCCCAACAGGCCGCCCCGGGTGGATGCACGCCGAGGTCCCGCCGGGTAAGACCACACATGGACGGTGCCGACAGGACTTTTCGGATTTCTTTTGCAGCCGGGCGGAGAATCGCTCGGTGGCCCGGGTAGAGCGGCCCCCGACCGGCGGCGCGCCAATGGTGCCAGCGCCAATGGCGCCGATTCTATGCTCTCCGGAGAATCGGCAGACCGGCGTCGGGGCGGCATGGCGCGATCCGCACCCGGCGATTCTCCGGCCCAGCTTGGGCTGAGAGAATCCCGCCCCTGGTCTCAATGCCAGAAAAGGCTCAAGAGCCTCATGAGAATTACCAGAGATTTCCAGTGCGAAGTCCGTGAGTATTTAACGGGTGTAACAGAGAGGTTGCTTGGAGTGTGGAGGTGTCCATCCAAGCCAGAACATGCACTGCCATCACCCACTCTTCAGAGCTCCAAGCTTCCACCATGGACAGACCGGCGACTGGCTTGGATGGGAAAACTGAGTCTATTGCAGATACAATTGTTGGTATGTGCTCCGACCTACACACCATTGCCATGGCTCAGAGGCCCAGAGCCAGCGTGACAGAGGGGGTCCTGAAGCCTGGCCACAGGCCCAGCTCCTGGAACCTCATGGGAAGGCATGGATAATCACACTGACCAAATGGTGGAGGATAAGCAGTAGCTGCCAACATCTGGAAACACTTTCTTTTTCTTTTAAGTATTTTATTGACAGTTTCCATTTTAACAAATAACCGAACAAAACCAAGGAAATGGTACAACTCATCAAAAATTTCTCAACGTTCATAGATACAGAAAGGGACAGGAGAACAGGATTTTAACTGGCCCAGCACAATCGTTCGACTCAACTTGGTGCTTCTATATGAACTACCAAAGAACCAGGGAGAAAAGGCTAAGGCCATGAAAACATGGTAAGATGGTTCACACCTTCCCATACGTCGATTGCTTGCAGCAACCATGAGAATTCAATATAAGATCTTTGCGGCATGTTCTGGTGCTCACCAGAACATATTTCCCTCAACTCCAACAACACAAGAGGCACCAATAACACACTATAACCCCTTACACTTGGATCCCAGACCTGCCTTTACTCTTACAGGATCCAATCATGAATTATTTAAACCCAGCAAGACAAAAATAAAAAATTACAAAGAAAATTTACGGGAACCCCAGTTCCAAAGGGATATTTTAAATATACCACATGACATAACTGTGCGTAGTCTGCATGTTCTCTCCGTGTCTGCGTAGGTTTCCTCCGGGTGCTCCGGTTTCCTCCCACAATGAAGAATCACAATGAAGAATCACAAGGAACCCAGTCCTCTTCAGGATACATGATCGGTCTGGGATCTTCGTAGGAGATGAGCACATATTCTCAAGAATCAAAGTAACATAAAAAGTAAAATAAAATGTGATACAATTAGTCATAACTGGGGGCTTTCCTCACCCCACGTGAGGACTTAGCTTCCACCCACCACCACAGCAACCAGCCACCCATCACCCCGCTGTGGCTCTACTCACCTTCTCAGTAAACGAGGCCACGGGTCCAAAATACACTCCCTCCTCATAAATGCAAGGAATACGGCACATTAAAAAAGGGCAAGACTGTGCACAACCACATATCACTTTACCTACCCAATATGGATTTTACCAAAACAGGATAATAGGTGACCCTTGCCGTCGTGCTCAAATATCGCACACCCTTGTCGGGAAAAAAGACAATACATGAAATCAACAGCATAATCACAAGGGAATAAAGTCCAGGATTATTAATGAACTGCAGGATATTAATGCCATCCATGTTGCTTGGAAAGGCTAAAGCCATGACAAGACTGTTGAGCAACTCTCAGGATCCCTCAAAAGTTCCATCAAACGAAGTGCTTCACCTCCATCATGCCATCACACCAATGCCCAGGCGACTAGGAACCTAGGCCCTAGGATGGCTTCACTGACCAGACACCTCCAATATCTCATGATGAGCATCAAGGACAGAACAAGACAAGACCAGTGGTCAGAGCCACTAACCGACCCCAGGCCTTGAGGACCAGATACAATGCCCTCCATCAAACGTGAATCGCCCAGCCTTCAAATCGAGATTACAAAAGCTTGGCAACCAATTCTCAAAATCAGTCGGGAACTCGTCCCCCACTTCTCGCAAGAGACCAGGCTGACAAACACCTATCGTCCGGCCCCTACACCCCGAGTTAGTCAGGATAGACGTGATACCATACAGCAAGATTTCCAAGGACCAAAGCTGAGCCCCTCCACCAAGGAAATTGTTCTATCAAAAAATAGGATTCTCTCTTGAGCTTCCATTATTTTCTCGAGGATATTCTCAACACCAGCGAGCTGCAGCACAGAGCTCAAAGCACCATCCAAAACATCATTCACAATAACAACCAGGATTCCGACAGGATCATCCAGGGACATAGTGCAAGACATATATCCCCAAAACATATAATTATGGGTTATGCATTAAGATCAAATATAAGACTAAAAGCAAAAATGCAGTTGCTCCTGCGCTCACATCACGTGACCCCCTCCCCACCCGATCGTTGCGGCAACTCCTCCAACTGTTCACCATTGACACAGTCCTCATTCGGTGCCATAGCAACAGAAGCTCCTCCTGTCGTTCAACAGGAGTCTTCTTACGTGGCGGGCTGCCCATGGCCTTGGCCGCACAAATGACACCCACCAAAGTCTCCGAGGACAACGGAGATAACAGATCAGCAGCCTTTCACAGTGCAGTTACAAGAGAGTGAGGGGGAAACACTACTCTGAAGCACTAGGAAATGTCTCAATAGGACTCCACATTCGTTTCCGAGTGCGTCATGTGGCTGAGTGGCTAATGCCTGTGAATGTCATTAATCGTTGTAAGTTTGTAAATAAACTCAAGACCTCATAGTCCCTCATGCAGACCATGGCAGGCCGGCAGCGTGAGTTCAATTCCCGTACCAGCTGCCCTGAGGCGCTGGAATGTGGCGACCTGGGGCTTTTCACAGTAACTTCATTTGAAGCCTACTTGTGACAATACGCGATTTTCATTTCATTTCACGTTGATGTTTTCATGTTACACTGTGGCTGTGGGACTTGTATCGGGAAATAGACGAAAGCTTTATCATTTCAACGCCGGGCAGGATGCTTTGAGCGTTAATTTTTGGACAGGATAAGTGTGTTGACATGATGGTGACATGAGTTGCAGATTACTCGTGGAAAAAGGTTTGGACACATGCCGTGCACACATCCCTGAAGCTGAGATTTTTTGAACTGTTGAAACCTCTGCCTGATTAAGGCATCTGTAGTTTCACAGCTGTCCATGTGATCACATCCAGGGCCTTCCACCTGAACATCATTGTGTGATTTCACCTCATTCATGCCTTCATCCTCAAGGCAGCTCCTCTTTGGATAGCGTGGTTATGGAGGACCCAGCGCACCTCGGTCATCAGCGACACATGAGAAGGAATGCACCGAAATGCCCCACTGAAATGTCAAGGCATCCGACCCTCGATTTCAATACCTCCATGGCTGCCTTGTATCTCCTCTCCATTTATGTTCTGGGCACGTTCACAGACGTCATAAATCATCTCTTCAAGGGTAACCCTTGTCACCTAGAGCCATTCATTCAGGGCTTCAGGGACTCTAAATAGATCTGGCACATGTGTGTCATGCAGAATGAATTAGTCGTGGCTGCTGCCCAGGCACCTGGCACATATCCACATGACCATTGATTGAGGGTTGGCCAATGGGCGGAAAAGTGAGATATTAGACATATTTTTAAGTTGGCACGCAGTGTGCAGGGGCAGGATGTGGTGGGTGATGTTGTTGATGCTAGTAAGGTAAAATCGCCATAGCCCCAGATGACCATAGGCTGCTTTCCCCTTTGAGGGTGGAGAGCTGACTGGCGGTGATTTAACCTGAGGATCACAGCACCTTGGGTGAGGGGCTAAGTTGAGAAGACGGAGCCTTCTTGAATAATCTCAGCCGGTACGTGAATTGGACCCACGCTGTTGGCCTCGGTCTGCATCACGAACCAGCTGTCCGGCCAGGTGAGCTAAACCGGCTGCGATGCTGGTACTGCTCTGGCCTCAGCTATTTAACCTATATCGGTAATTTACATGAAGAGGAAAATACACATGTTTGTTGACGACACTAAACTAGGAATGTAAACTGTGAGGAAGACATAAGGAGGCTGCAAGGGGAGAATGGTAGGTTGGTAATAAGGTGACGGAAGGAGTAGAATGTGGGATAACACTTTGGTAGAAATCATAGAAAATCTGAATATTTTTTAAAATGATGACAAACTTAAAAATGCGCAGAGGGAGTTGTGTGCCCGAGTACAAGAAACACAGAAAGTTAGCGTGTAAGTACAGCAACTAATTGGGTAGGTAAGTTAAATGTTGGCATTTATTACAAGGGTGTTAGAGAATAAGGAAACCTTGTATCGAACTTTGGTGAGAAAACACTTACAGGACTGTGTACTGCTTTGGTCCCAAATCCGAGGGAGAATATATTTGCCTTGAATACAGTGCAACAAAGCTTCACACGATTTATTCCTGGGATGAAAGGTCTTTTGATTAGAGATTGAGTGAAATAGGTCCATACTTGGGTTTTGGAAGAGTGAATGGGGATCCCACTGAAATATATGGAATGTTGAGGGGGCATAACCTCAGGGCAAAGGGTTAATCATTTAAGACTGAGGAGGTACTTTTCGCTCTTGGACACTTTTTTGGGCAATGGGGAGTTTCTCACAGGTTTAGACCACACTTAGAATTATTTCAGCACTGGGGAGCTGAACCCAGTGACTGGGCCGCCAGTCTGAAAGGGTGCCCCGATCTCTAAATGAGCTTGTGGGTCACCTCCAGCCATAGGCAGTGTCCCCCCCCCCCCCACCCCCCCCCCCCCCACCCAACACACATGGGCACCACCACACACACCCACCCTAAGTGAGGACACCCTGCTATGGGGTCCCTGGGGCCCGCTCCAGGACACCCACCCGTCACTCCCCCCCCCCCCAACCTCACAGACGTCCATTCTTACATGCCATGCACCCCCTCACCCGTCAAACTACCCCTCCACCCACCTTTCATGGCCATGGCCACCCTCGCCATTGGCAGTGCCACTGTGGAACACTTGCACTGCCAGTATAGCACCCAGACAGTGCTCCTGCTAGCTTGACAGTGCTACCTGGGCACTTTGGCAGTCCCAGCGTGGTAGTGCTAAGGTGCCAGCTGGGCAGTGCCAAGGTACCCATGTTCCAGGGGGAGGACCAGGGAACCACCCTGCCTTATCCCTGACCACCCAGGAGTCTCCGATGGCCTGGCAGACTCCCCACCACGCCCCCCCCCCCTCCCCGGGTGCCGTTCCACCTGGTCCATATTTGTGTGGACCGGTACTGAATGGCGCCCGGCTACAACCTCGCTCGGGAGGCTGGTAGATCCTGGGAGGTTGGTAGATTCCCGGGAAGCTCGCCTAAGTAGGTTTAAACCCGAATTAGTCATGCGCCATTTGGTCTCTCTCTTTTCGGCGTGATCCCAATTCCGATGCTCTGCGGGCTTGGGTATATCCTGCAAAGTGTGAAGGCTGCTGGGAAGCTTACGAGAGGCCTCTCCCAGGATCTACCAGTCGCATTGTGTGCGAGCGAGAGCACAACGTGGCCGGTCGATCATTCCCAATATGTAAGGTTAGATAATGGCGAGGAAAACGCCGGCAGAGACGGCAGGAAACTCCAAACAAAAGCCTGTCACAAATCACACTTGGAAACATTTCCGTTAGATCATGCCATCAGTCATTGACAATAATCAAAAGGATAGAAAGAGTTTTGGACTTTAGGGGATGCAAAGGATATGGGGATTGGGTGAGAAATTGTGGTCTGAGGATGATCAAATTGAATCTCGGAACAGACTCAAGGGGCTGAATGGTCAACTCCTGTTCCTATTTCTTATGTTCTAAGGAATTAAAATAAACATTGCACATGTTCAGGTCCACACTCTGCAAAGTGTTAATCCTGCCGTTCTGTCCCTCTGTGATGCCAGACAGAGAAAACGCAGGTGTTGTCAGTCCTTGGATCAGCATCGTCTGGTTTTCTAAATAGACCTGAAATGGACAAATCTTTTTAAAATGCATTTATAATGCACCTCATCATTCACTGGTGTTCGGCCACAATATATTCAGTGCCTGTGCTGTCGCGATAACTTTGTTATTTAGTCAGCTTCGAAGCGCTTTGAAGTTCAGCAGTTAATAATAACCAATAAAATGTCCAGTCATTATGCTAATGGGCCAGCAACCCCGAGGTTCTCAATTTTCACCATGCAGATTGTGAGACTGAATTCCTTAAATCTGGATATTTGCACCAGAAAATGACTATGAAAGTGACTGGATTATTGTTAAAAAAAAAACCCAACTCATTGAATAATGTCCTTCAGGAAAGTGAACCTACCGCCTCTCCATGGCCAGGCTTGTTGACTCGATCCCAAGCTAGTTGGTAAACTGTTAAATGAGATACTCACATGTTTCTTAATATTAGGTTTATTTGTAGAATGCGGCATTATATATATCTGCCAACCCAGTGCCCCAACAGTCCCTCTTTCGGAGTGCTCTAGCTACTTAATAAAACAATGCCCTTCATCTATGTAGTTAGCAATATAATTAACATGGCCAATGTCTGGCTCTCATCCTGCACTGAATGTTTTCCATGGCTGTTGTTATGATCATGTAACTTTGGCGTGAGATCCTCACACATCCCAGACAAACACGTTCCCAGGGGTTTCCAAGGACCTCTTGTCAGAGTTACAAATGGCAAGGAGAGGCCATATGGAAATGAAGAGGATTAATATCCTCAGAGAGACTAATCAAAACATATTATGGGCAGCTTGGCAGCACACTGGGTAGCACTGTTGCTTCACAGCACCAGGGTCCCAGGTTCGATTCCCGGCTTGGGTCACTGTCTGTGCGGAGTCTGCACGTTCTCCCTGTGTCTGCGTTGGTTTCCTCCCGGGTGCTTCGGTTTCTTCCCACAAGTCCCAAAAGACGTGCTGTTAGGTAATTTGGACATTCTGAATTCTCCCTCTGAGTACCCGAACAGGCGCCAGAATGTGGTGACTAGGGGCTTTTCACAGTAACTTCATTGCAGTGTTAATGTAAGCCTACTTGTGACAATAAAGATTATTAAATATGTCATCCTCCTGGGATAAATTTACAAAGTTATCTGTGTACGAGCTAGATAGAAAGGAAAAACTGACATAAAAATGAAAGCTGCGAAAAAAATTCAATTATTGGTTAATGTTTCAGGGAAGGAACCTTAATCAGACAGGGCTGTTAAAAGGCCTACACCCAAAATGTTGACTAATCTTTTCACTTTCCAGGTGTCCCAGCAGATCAATTAGATCGTCTGCTTTTCACACTTACACAACCTCCAAATCCCTCTTCACTTGTCCCATACCAATATCTGTTGCCTTCACCTTTTGTTATTGAATCCCTCCTCCCTTATACCCTGTCACAGACCTTGACCTGAATTTTCATCCTCAAGGTGGGAATCACGGGATTGGCCATTTCCCAAGGTTGCAATCCCAACTCCTGATTGGCAGAGCTCACCCGCATTATTTTATTGGTGGGTGGTGGAGAGGGGTTGCCATTGGAGTCACTGCTTCCCAATTCAGACCTAAGGCAGGAACGGATGCCAAGGCGGGCTGGAATATTGGCCCAGGTCCCTACATGCATGTTAGACACCCTAACCCTTACACCTCACCCTCACTCATCCCCTAATCCATCTCCATGCCCTCTTCAAACCCCCTCCCTGCTCATATCCCCCATACCTCCTTCATACCCATGCCCACTCCATACCCTCCATGCCCGCTCACTCAGTATCCGCTATGTACAAAACTCATAAGCCATTTAAAAACATAAGGAAGTCTTTGAGATGCTGAGATGTCCAAATAAACAAATAACCATTCAAAAACCTCTTTAAAAAGCATAATTCTCTGAAGAGCTTACAGATCTCAAACACAGTCATTCAAATTCCACTTGAAAAATATGTAATCCTTTTAAGTAACCATTAAATTGTCAAAATAAACAAACAACCATTTAAAACCCTCTTCAAAAATATAATCCCCTTAGAAGCTCATAAAGCTGTTAATCAAAACAAAACTCACAGTCGCGTTGACAATTGTATCAACAATCCCTGTTCAGCTGAACTCAATCATGGTTTTGGGGCAGAGCTAAGCGTTCATAATGAGATTCCATTGTAAAACTGTGTCAACACAAGTTCTAGAACTAAATACATTAAAACATTTAAGTAGTGGAACTGTTGGCCATCTGTCTCACAACTTCAGAGGCTGAACAGATGGCCAGGCTGTCAATCAAAAAGGGCAGCCATCTTTTCAGCTATTCCAAAAGCTTTGCTTTTGGCTGGGCTGTCAATCAAAGTAAATATCAAAGTACAGATTCCAATTGGTACATCACAATACAGTTGAATGCAGAGGAGCACCTTATCCAGTGGAAAATGTACGCTAATGGATCTGAAGATTTCTACCGTCACAATGGTAGTCAATTTAATGATCGCTTACCTTTCCCCAACAAAACCCTACAATCAATCAATGCACTAAATTATGACATGCAATGTTGTCAACATCTTTTGCAACGTATCTGTCAATAGCTTCCGGACTCCAATGGTTAGGACTGTTATGAGGTACTGTGAACCAGTTTGCCTACAATAATGGGCCCAACACCATGAAGATAACTCGCATTCAGGCTCGCTAACCACACCCTTGTCTTGCACCTGTAACAAATTCACATGACGGAATGGGGGCAGAATTCCTGGAATTGGGTCCTGCCCACCTTTCATAAATCGCACCTGCCTCCATTCAGAAATGAACTGGGCATTAAAACCTGGTCCCTCTTTATTTATTCACCTCTCCCTTCTACTATTCCTGTGTCTGTACTTGCTTAAAACCTGCTACGTCTCCAACTATTTACAGTCCTGACAAATTGTCTTGGGAAGGTTATTATGCTATGTATGAAAATATTGGAACTGATTAAAAAGAAAAGGCTGTTTGATGAAGTACAAAACAGTCTACTCGAATTAGGAGCAGAAATAGGTCATTAGTCCCCTTGAGCCTACTCGGTCATTCAATAGGATCATGGCTGATCTGATTCCGGCCTACCCCAGTAACCTTTGACTCCCTGGTTAATTAAGAATCCATCTTCCGCTACTTTAAAAATATTCAATGACCCTACCTCCACCACTCTGGGGAAGAAAGCTCCAAAGACACACAACTCTCTGAGAGAATAAAAGGTATTCTCATCTCCGTCTTAAATGGAGACCCCTTATTTTTAAAGTGCTTGCCCTAGCTCTAGCCTCCTTTGCAAAGGGGAACATTCACTCTGCTTCCACCCTGTCAACTCCCCTCAAGGTCTTATACGTTTCAACAAGATCATCTCTCAGTCTTTTGAATTTTAATGGAAATAGGCTCAACCTATCCAACATTTCCTCATGAGATAATGCCACCTACCACCCACAACCCTGCTGCCCCCCTCGCAAACCCGCCACCCTCCCCACACCGCCCCCCCCCCCCCACCCCGGCCATCCCCCAGCACCCCATTCCTATCCCAGGTATCTGCCGAGTGAACTTTCTCTGAACTGCGCCTGACACATTTATATTTGCTTTCCAATTGGCCTGGGTAAGCAATGCGTGACCATGTGGACATATTGAGTGACCAATGATGGGGGCATGGTGGGCGGGGGAGGGGCGGTTGGAGGTCATGTGGTGAAATGTCTTTGTATGCTTCCAACCAGAGCTAGTCGTGCAGGGTGATAGGGTGGGTCTGATTCAACATCTGGCAGCTGCAGGTTGGCCTTTCAATCGGGGCTGCTGCTCTTGTCTTTCTCGATGGTAGTCGTCGTGGGTTTGGAAGTTGATGTCTAAGGAACCTTGGTGAGTTACTGCGGTGCATCTTGTAGATGGGACACCCGGCTGTTCGTCGGTGGTGGGGGGGTTGAATGTTTGTTATTTTATTCTTGAGCTGCATTATTGGAGCTGCACTCATCCAGGCAAGTGGAGAGTATTCCATTACGCTCCTGACTTGTGCCTTGTAGATGGTGGACAGACTTTTGGGGGTCGGGGGTGGGATCAGGAGGTGAGTTGCTGACTTTGGGCCTCAGGTAACATTGCGATGGAGCCTGCACAGGCTAGTGCTCTGCTCCAATTTCCAGGTACGAGATGACAGGGGTCTGAAGGAGGAATGTGTGATCTATGATTGGAGTTTGGTGGAGTATAAAGTACCAAGGTTGCAGACCCTGGAATTGCTGGGGGTTCTTTCAGGGATATTGAGGAGTTTGGGGCGAAGACAAAAGAGAGATAATGGGGGTGGGGGGTGGCGGGTTGGTGGGGGGAGGGGTTGAGGCCTGGAGGTTGGAGGCAGGCATGAGGTCAGAGATCTCATGAATGCTAGTAGTAATGATTATGGTAAACACTTGCCTTTATTTACTTACATGGCGTTTAGCATTAGTTTTTCAGAGGCTATCAATTCTAGTTCTCCGGAAAAACAACATAAAGCAGTGACCAGAGGCACGAGTTTGGCAAATGGACACATGTGGGTAAAGGATGGTTCTTATTTGTCCTTTACCAAGATGGCAAGAAATGTGCGTCCATACATCATGCACCATTTTGGTCCTGAAATGGCATCCATTAATGGACACTGCCAATCTCAACTACATGTCCATTGCCTTCAGAAGCAGAATTAATATAGAACTTTCTGGAATGACTTACACAAATGAAATGTTGCACATGGTTTCATGATTCATTATCAGGCTTATAAAAAGGCCAAAAGAAAAGAAAGCCCTCAAATGCTCTTCTTAATCTACACTGTGTCATGGCTCGGAAATTCTGTCAAACAAGACATTTTTACAGTCAAATAATTTTCACGTGAGTCATGTGGAAGGACCGCTTAGCGTGAATTTATTTTCACTGTGAAAACTTCACAGTGCCAAATCATTACAGGAAATGGTAGGCGATTATCATGAAAATTAATTCATGTTTAGTAATAAATAGGGCAGCACGGTGGCACGGTGGGTTAGCCCTGCAGCCTCACGGCGCCGAGGTCCCAGGTTCGATCCCGGCTCTGGGTCACTGTTCGTGTGGAGTTTGCACATTCTCCCCGTGTTTGCGTGGGTTATGCCCCCACAACCCAAAAATGTGCAGGCTAGGTGGATTGGCCACACTAAATTGCCCCTTAATTGGAAAAAATGAATTGGGTACACTAAATTTATTTTTTTTAAAAAATAAAATGTTTAGTATTAAGTATTTCAAATGGCTGGTATGGCTTGACTAACTGTATATCTTCCTCGCCATTCTTTTTCCTCTTCTCCTGAAGGTGATCACTTGTGCTGGGAGATAGTTCCTCGGGCACATCTTCAGACATCGTGACCGGGTCCAACTCAATTCTGCTGCTATCTGCTGACATATCCTTCCACCAGGAATCACTGTACAGTGTCTTTGGATGGAAACCCTGAATGATTTTTTAGCTTCCGTAGCTAGGGAGGATGGGCTGAGGCTAATTTTTAAGCTTATCCAACTGAGATTGACAAACTGGGCACAGACCAGGGATTAATTCTGGCGTAAATGCGGATTTCGTTAGTTTGGTCTGAGTTATTTTAAATATATTTTTTTAAATGTTAGAGTACCCAATTCATTTTTTCCAATTAAGGGGCAATTTAGCATGGTCAATCCACCTACCCTGCACATCTTTGGGTTGTGGGGGCGAAACCCACGCAAACACGGGGAGAATGTGCAAACTCCACACGGACAGTGAACCAGAGCCGGGATCGAACCTGGGACCTCGGCGCCGTGAGGCAGCCTTGTTAATCATTGCTCCACCGTGCTGCCCCTTGGACTGAGTTACTTTAATAGACACCTTCTTGCATAAAAGGTGGAAGACTGAAAGTTGGAGGGCTAGAATCTGCATCTGTGCATTCATGAGGGACGGTGTTTATGTATGAATGACAGGCGTATGTGTATGAATGAGTCTGCATGTGTGCAGAGGGTCGTGGAAACAGTTAAGATAGAATAAAGTGGAATAATGCGCATAGGGCTGCCACATTTGCCTACATAATAATAGTACCTGCACTTCAAAAATACTTCATTGTTTATGAATACTTTTGAAACATTTCAGGGAGACATGATCAGACACTGTGTAATTGAAGGCCTGTCATTTTTATTAATGACACATCAGAGCGCAAAAGCTGCCCCGAGATTGATTGCCAAATAAGTGTCTCGCGCAATTCGGCAAAAAAGTGAGTTCATAAATCTAAACATGCCTCCGTGGGGAGGTACTGAGTTTGAGCTCGGGCACTTTGCCACTGGGAGGATTGGAAATTCAGAGCAATTGTCACTCCAGGCCATTTTTGTGCAGCCAGCTACAAAGTAGCGTGGGAGGATATAATGCGCGAGCCTGGTCTCCGCCCTGTCCACTCAGGCAGGGAAGCTGTTAATCTGGAGGCTTTAAGAAAAAATGGAGTGAAGTTGTTTGGGGGGGGGGGGAACACAACAAAGCCAAAGGAAGGCACAAATTCTTGGCTACTCGTGGCATTTATGTAACAGTTTGTAAATGATCTGGGACAACCCAGATTGCTTCCACGCTGAATGGCAAGTTAATGAGGTCATTCGACAGCCTTGGTAGGACTAATGCAGAGGAAGCAGTCAAACCCTGGCTAGTTTAACGCATTCATTTGTACCAGACGGTGTGACAATTCTCAGCAATCAGGAAGGATACAAGCAAGAACAACGCAATGACTCATTCCATTTAAAATGTACTTACAATCTGATCTCGGCTAGGCGGTGAGGAGGAGGCAATGAGCAAAGCCAAGTGTCTTTGCCCTAAGGGAGGGAGGGAAATCAGAGGGTGAGTCAAGCCATAGCACCTTGGCATTGCTTGTAGCAGCAAGGTAAAGAGACACAGACAAAATTGTGGGATCAGTTTGCCCCTAGACTAAATTGGATCAAATTTGAGAATCCAAGATAAAAGGTGGAGACTCGTGCTATGGGTTAAACAATAAAGTAGCAATTAGACAGGATGAGGAGTATACTATTTAAGCCAAGCTCTATCATTCAGTTAGGTCATGGCTAATCTGTGTCTCCAATTATTTGTCTTGGCTCCATTTCACTTTATACTTTACCTAAACAATTATTGACCTAAGTCTTAACATTTTAAATTGACACATTCTCAACAGTTTTAGGGGGAAGATGTTGGTAAGCGAGCATTTTAAAAGCATGAAGATTGTAGGAGGGGGGTAAAATAGGGGGAGGGAGGGAGGGAGGGGACAAATAGGTTTGGGTGAAAGACTGCAATGAGCAGTCAATTCAATGTTGTGGGACTTTAAGGAGGAGGAAATCTCTGCAGTGTGCACATTTTGGTGTTTTTAAGAGCCAAGGGAAGAGTCAAATTAAACTGAGAAAGCGTAGAGAGCGTGTAGCAAGGAGAAACAATGATGACCCATCAGACAACAGATGATTTACTCTTGTATAAGGGTAAAATACTGCTAATGCTGGGAATCTAAAATAAAGACAGAAAATGTTCGAAATACTCAGCTGGTCTGTGGAGAGAGAAACAGAGTTACTGCTTCAGGTCCTGAAACACAATCAACAAAGTGAGGGAAAGCGTCGTTAGCGGTGCTATCAAGTGGCACTTATCCACTAATAACCTGCTCGCCGATGCTGTTTGGCTCTGACAGGGCCACTCAGCTCCAGACCTCATTACAGTCTAGATCCAAACATAGGCAGAAGAGCAGAATTCTGGAGGTGAGGTGAGAGTAACTGCTTTTGACATTAAAGAAGCATTTCAATGTGCATGACACCAAGGAACCCGATCAAAATTGAAATCAATGGAATCAAGGGGTCGGGGGTGGAGGACGGGGACGGAATGGGAGTGACGAGGTGGGGTCACAGGTAGTTTCCAATGTTTGGAGTCACACCTAGTGCAATGGAAGATGCTTATGAGGGGAATCATCCCATCCCCAGGGGAGTATTAACAGAGTTCAAAGAACAAAGAACAAAGAAAATTACAGCACAGGAACAGGCCCTTCGGCCCTCCCAGCCTGCGCCGATCCAGATCCTTTATCTAAACCTTTCTCCTATTTTCCAAGGTCTACTTCCCTCTGTTCCCGCCCATTCATATACCTGTCTAGATGCTTCTTAAATGATGCTATCGTGCCCGCCTCTACCACCTCCGCTGGTAAAGCGTTCCAGGCACCCACCACCCTCTGCGTAAAAAACTTTCCATGCACATCTCCCTTAAACTTTCCCCCTCTCACCTTGAAATCGTGACCCCTTGTAACTGACACCCCCACTCTTGGGAAAAGCTTGTTGCTATCCACCCTGTCCATACCTCTCATAATTTTGTAGACCTCAATCAGGTCCCCCCTCAACCTCCGTCTTTCCAACGAAAACAATCCTAATCTAATCAACCTTTCTTCATAGCTAGCACCCTCCATACCAGGCAACATCCTGGTGAACCTCCTCTGCACCCTCTCCAAGGCATCCACATCCTTCTGGTAATGTGACGACCAGAACTGCACGCAGTATTCCAAATGTGGCCAAACCAAAGTCCTATACAACTGTAACATGACCTGCCAACTCTTGTACTCAATACCCCATCCGATGAAGGCAAGCATGCTGTATGCCTTCTTGACCACTCTATCAACCTGCGTTGCCACCTTCAAGGTACAATGGACCTGAACTCCCAGATCTCTCTGCACATCAATTTTCCCCAAGACCCTTCCATTGACCATTGACCTCTTGAATTTGATCTTCCAAAATGCATCACCTCGCATTTGCCTGGATTGAACTCCATCTGCCATTTCTCTGCCCAACTCTCCAATCTATCTATATTTTGTTGTATTCTCTGACAGTCCTCCTCGCTATCTGCAACACCACAAATCTTAGTATCATCTGCAAACTTACTAATCAGACCACCTATACCTTCCTCCAGGTCATTTATGTAGATCACAAGTATCAGTGGTCCAAGCACGAATCCCTGTGGAACACCACTAGTCACCCTTCTCCATTTTGAGACACTCCCTTCCACCACTACTCTCTGTCTCCTGTTGCCCAGCCAGTTCTTTATCCATCTAGCTAGTACACCCTGAACCCCATACGACTTCACTTTTTCCATCAACCTGCCATGGGAAACCTTATCAAATGCCTTACTAAAGTCCATGTATACAACATCTACAGCCCTTCCCTCATCAATTAACTTTGTCACTTCCTCAAAGAATTCTATTAGGTTTGTAAGACGTGGGCGGCACGGTGGCACAGTGGTTAGCATTGCTGCCTACGGCGCTGAGGACCCGGGTTCGAATCCCGGCCCTGGGTCACTGTCTGTGAGGAGTTTGCACATTCTCCCCGTGTCTGCGTGGGTTTCACCCCCACAACCCAAAGATGTGCAGGTTAGGTGGATTGGCCACGTTAAATTGCCCCTTAATTGGAAAAAATTAATTGGATATTCTAAAAAATTTGAAAAAAAAAAAAAAAGGTTTGTAAGACGTGACCTTCCCTGCACAAAACCATGCTGCCTATCACTGATAAGTCTATTTTCTTCCAGATGTGAATAGATCCTATTCCTCAGTATCTTCTCCAACAGTTTGCCTACCACTGACGTCAAGCTCACAGGTCTATAATTCCCTGGATTATCCCTGCAACCCTTCTTAAACAAAGGGACAACATTAGCAATTCTCCAGTCCTCTGGGACCTCACCCGTGCTCAAGGATGCTGCAAAGATATCTGTTAAGGCCCCAGCTATTTCGACCCTCGCTTCCCTCAGCAACCTGGGATAGATCCCATCCGGTCCTGGGGACTTGTCCACCTTAATGTCTTTCAGAATACCCAAAACTTCCCCCTCCCGTATGACAACTTGACTGAGAGTATTTAAACATCCATCCCTAGCCTCAACATCCATCTTGTCCCTCTCCTTTGTGAATACCGATGCAAAGTACTCATTAAGAATCTCACCCATTTCCTTTGAGTCCACACATAAATTCCCTCTTTTGTCTTTAAGTGGGCCAATCCTTTCTCTAGTTACCCTCTTGCTCCTTACATACAAATAAAATGCTTTGGGATTTTCCTTAACCCTGTTAGCCAAAGATATTTCATGACCCCTTTTAGCCCTCTTTATTGCGCGTTTGAGATTCATCCTACTTTCCCGCTATTCCACCAAAGCTTCATCAGTTTTGAGTTGCCTCGATCCTATGTATGCTTCCTTTTTCATCTTAGCTAGTCTCACAATTTCACCCGTCATCCATGGTTCCCTAATCTTGCCATTTCTATCTTTCATTTTCACAGGAACATGTCTGTCCTGCACTCTAATCAACCTTTCCTTAAAAGACTTCCACATTTCAAATGTGGATTTACCCTTAAACAGCTGCTTCCAATCCACATTCCCTAGCTCCTGCCGAATTTTGTTATACTCTGCCTTTCCCCAATTTAGTACTCTTCCTTTCGGACCCCTCTTGTCCTTGTCCATGAGTATTATAAAACTTACGGAATTGTGATCGCTATTCCCAAAGTAATCACCGACTGAAACATCAACCACCTGGCCGGGGTCATTCCCCAATACCAGGTCCAGTATGGCCCCTTCCCGAGTTGGACTATTTACATACTGCTCTAAAAAACTCTCCTGGATGCTCCTTACACACTATGCTCCATCTACGCCTCCAACACTACACGAATCCCATTCAATGTTGGGGAAGTTAAAATCTCCCATCACAACCACCCTATTGCTCCTACATTTTTCTATAATCTGTTTGCATATTTGTACCTCTACTTCATGCTCGCTTTTGGGAGGCCTGCAGTAAAGACCCAACAATGTTACTGCAGCCTTCCTATTTCTCAGCTCCACTCATATTGCCTCAGTGCTCGAATCCGCTATCGTGCCCTCCTTAATCACAGCTGTGATATCATCTCTGACGAGTAATGCAACTCCTCCACCCCTTCTACCTCCCTCGCTATCCCTCCTGAAGCATCTATACCCTGGGATATTCAGTTGCCAGTCCTGCCCTTCCCTCAACCAAGTCTCAGTAATACCAATAACATCATATTCCCAGGTACTGATCCAAGCCCTAAGTTCATCTGCCTTACCTGCTACACTTCTCGCATAAACCAGCCAGGGGCTGGTTTAGCTCACCAGGCTAAATCGCTGGCTTATAAAGCAGACCAAGCAGGCCAGCAGCACGGTTCGTATTCCCGTACCAGCCTCCCCGGACAGGCGCCGGAATGTGGCGACTAGGGGCTTTTCACAGTAACTTCATTGAAGCCT
Organism: Scyliorhinus canicula; assembly: GCF_902713615.1. Lineage (NCBI taxonomy): Eukaryota > Metazoa > Chordata > Chondrichthyes > Carcharhiniformes > Scyliorhinidae > Scyliorhinus > Scyliorhinus canicula. The sequence continues at coordinate 21,424,682 of NC_052147.1, forward strand.
ACTCGTGACAATAAGCGATTTTCATTTCATTTCATTTCATTAAAACAAATGCACCTCAGACCACCTTTGCGTTCATCATCTCTTCCCTGTCTACTCTTCCCCTTAGTGACATTGAGTTTATTGTCTCGTACCTTACTGGCTTTAGTTGCTACTTCTTTACTGACCTCTAACTTCCTAATCTGGTTCCCATCCCCCTGCCACATTAGTTTAAAACCTCCCCAACAGTGTTAGCAAAAGCACCCCCTCGGACATTGGTTCCAGTCCTGCCCAGGTGTAGACCATCCGGTTTGTAATGGTCCCACCGCCCCCAGAACCGGTTCCAATGTCCCAAATATCTGAACCCCTCCCTCCTGCACCATCTCTCAAGCCACGTATTCATTCTGACTATTCTTGAATTTCTACTCTGACTGTCTCGTGGCACTGGTAGCAATCCTGAGATTACTACCTTTGAGGTCCTGTTTTTTGACTTATCTCCTAACTCCCTAAATTGTGATTGTAGGACCTCATCCTTTTTTTACCTATATCGTTGGTGCCCTATATGCACCACGACAACTGGCTGTTCACCCTCCCCCTTCAGTATGTCCTGCAGCCGATCGGAGACATCCCTGACCCGAGCACCCGGGAGGCAACATACCATTCGGGAGTCTCATTTGCGACCACAGAAACGCCTGTCTACTCCCCTTACAATTGAATCCCCTATGACTATAGCCCTGCCAGTCTTTTTCCCGCCCTTCTGTGCAGCAGAGCTAGCCACGGTGCCATGAGCCTGGCTACTACTGCCTTCCCCTGGTGAGTCATCTCCCCCAACAGTATCCAAAACGGTATACCTGTTTTGGAGGGAGATGACCGCAGGGGACACCTGCACTGCCTTCTTGCTCTTCCTCATACTATACAAGGCTCAAACATCTTCAGCTGTTTTATCAATTACCTGCCATCCATCAAAATGTCAACGGTGAGTCTTGTATATTCATGTTTATTCCTAGTTGGAACAAGGTCACTTTAAGAGTCCAATCACGCGATGTATTGATGATGTCACCCTTCGTTTGCACAGGCAAATGGGCAGTCTTTCCTAACAGCCTGTAGATTAAACACCTTTCCAATAAAGCTCTTGATTGTTTGTACTTTCGTGGTCTACAAGCCTATCCTTTAAAATACCACAAAGAGAACTGGAGAGAACTATGCTGACAGACTCCCGGAGAAGACAATATCAAAAAATCATCGGTCCCCGCACAGACATCCAAAAAGGATTAAGAAGCTGAGCACCTGCTACCCCAAAGCTTGCGATGGAGTGGTGTTAAGTATTGGTGGCAGTCATTAAAGGAACCAAAATTCAAATGTAGATTTCGGAGGAAACAACACCAATAAGAAGCTCGCCACATGCTCTGCCCGGAAAGATCTGGAACAGTACAGGGAGCACTGTGAGTAGTAAGTGCTCTGCAACAGGAGGCTGTAATAAAACGCAGAAGGAAAGAAGCGAGTTAGTGCTAAAAATTTCATGGCACATCATGCTTATGCCAGCACTTTACATGGTAAAAATGACTGGAACATTTGCGCCATGAGACAATATGATGAGAACACCAAACGGTGCAGCTCATACACTGAAACATTTGATTATTTTGTCCAAGAGAATAAAATTATGGCAGATATGGTAGTACAATGATGGGGGGAGGGGGCATTCAACCTCCTTTGCAGTCTGGTACAGCCAGAAAGAGCAGGGCCACGTCTCACCTAAATCTTTGCTCATCGCTGTGAGGTTCAGGTTCCAGAAATGTAACCAACAAGAAGGTGAATCAATCTCACAATTCATTGATACTTCAAAGAAATTAGCTTAATACTGTGAATATGGAGATGTCTTGAACGACACTATTAGAGACAGACTAGTGTGTGGATTAAGACGCAATGTTATCTAAAAAGGGCCGTTAACAGAATGCAACTTAAACTTGAAGAATGCTTTAGAAGTCACACTCTCTGTGGAATTAGCAACTAAGCAAGCCCAATAATTACGTTTGAGCCCCAGAATCCATGAAATGTCGGCTGAAACCCAAAGTGTATTGAATGGAAAAACAAACACAGACACAGGTTCAAAATTGTCACCGGTGTGCAAAACTGGGCACACAGCAGCAGACTGCTGGTGCAACGCTGCAAAATGCAGGAATTGTGATAAAAAAGGACACACTGCACGTTCATGTTGGGGAATGAAAGAACAGGTTCCAAAGAATAACCATAAAATGCAAGAACCAAGTGTATTGAATGGAAAAACAAATAGAAGGAAAAGGATCTATGTGATACAAAAAAAGGAATGAAAAAGGACAATAGTCACAGTCAGTTGAAAACTGGTGTTGAACGAACTGGCCATTGCAGTCGCAACAAACCTTTACTGGGCCACTCCTTAACTGGAAGGACAACCAGTGAAAATGGAGGCGGACACTACAGCAGAAACTTCACCGGTACGAGCTACGGTTTTCCAAGAGAAATTAAGACAGATCACCTGAAAACCTTCAAAGAGAATACTAAATTCTGTATTGGGGAAATGGTTCCATTGAGGGATGATATCGATGTAAATGTGCAGCGAAGCGGGCAGACCACAGACTTGTCCCTGCACATTGTATTCCATAGAATCCCTACAGTCCAGAAGGAGGCCATTTGGTCCATCATGTCTGCACCGACCCTCTGAAAGCGCACTCTACCCATGCGTACTCCCAACCATTCCCCATATCCTCGTGCATTGATCATGGCCAATCCAGCTAACCTGTACATCTTTGGACTGTGGGAGGAAAACGGAGCACTCGGAGTAAGCCCACGCAGACTCGGGAGAACCGTGGAAACTCTACATAGACAGTCACCCAAGTTGGGAATCCAAGTTCGGAATCAAACCCACATCCCTGGTACTGTGAGGCAGCAGTGCTAACCACTGTGCCGCCATCCAGCCCTATGGGGACAACCTGGCTGGAGGGAATCAAGCTAAACTGGGCCAAGGTGAATCTCATGTCAGAGTCTAAAGCAGGTCTACTGAAGATTTTAAAGAACCATGTCATTATCTTTAATGGGGAGCTGAGAAGCATGAAAGAGATCTGTCAAGCTAAAGATTAAGGACAACAGCCAAGCTAGATGCTTAAAGGGTAGTTTAGTGCCATGCGCCATTCAGCCTAAGATTGAGGCAGAATTACAGAGGCTGGTCAAGTCAGGGTCCTTCAACCCGTTAATGTAAGTAATTGTGCCACGCCGATAGTATCTTGATGAAGAAAGATGGTTTGGTACACACTATCAATCCGGTACTGTGTGCAGAGCTGGACCCTCAACCATTAATTGATTATTTATTTGCTGGATTGGCCAGAGGCCAGCATTTCAGCAAAGTTTACTTTGGTCAATCTTATCTCCAGATAAAGGTGGATCCAGATTCATGACAATATTTGACAATCGTGGCATATAATGGGCTATTCAGATGTAAAAGACTTCCATTTGGCATCATGTCTGCACCTACGTTGTTCCAATCTGTCATGCATCAAATTCTAAGCAGACTGGAAGGCGTTCAGTGCTACTTACATGATATTTTAGTTCCTGGAAAGAAAGAAGAGCCTCTTCAAAATTTAGATGCTACACTCCAGAGACTGGAAGGTTACCGACTACGAGTACGGAAGGATAAATGTGAATTCTTCAAATCGTTTATTGAATACCTGGGGCGCGTCACAGATGCAAAGGGATTGCACACATCGTCTTCAAAAGTAAAAGCCATAAGTGAGGCATCTGGAACTCAAAATATAAATCAACTCCAATTATTTTGGGTTAATTACACTATTATGAAAGGTTTGTCCCTCATCTAGCAACTATTCGCAAGCCTTTACACAATTTATTACATTGAAACAGGAAATGGAAACAGGTGCATCACTGCAAGAAAGCCGTCATTAAAGATAAAGAGGCACTACTAAAGTCAGAAGCCCTGACACACTTTGAATACTGTGTGTTGGTGTTCACCAGTGAGAGGGACACTGTGGGGATAGAAATGAGGGAGAAGGACTGTGACAACATTAAAGAATTTAATATAGACAGAGGAGTTTCAGTGGTCTGGCAGGCTTAAAAGTAGATACATTTCCAGGGCCAGATGGAATGTATCGCAGATTGTTGAGTGAAGCAAAGAAGGAAATAGCAGGGGCACTGGCAATAATTTTCAATTCCTCTTTGGCCACAGGAGAGGTGCTGGAGGACTGAACGATAGCAAATGTGGTCCTATTAATCATGAAGGGGGAAAGGAGAAACCAAGAAACTACAGGCTAGTCAGTCTGACCTTAGTGATAGGGAAACTATTGGAAGCAATTCCAAGAGACAGAATTAATTTTCATTTGGAGAGACAGTGATTAATTGGGGGGTGGGATGTGTTGTGCATTAATATTTGTTCCTAGTTGGAACAAGGTCACTTTAAATGTCCGATCACCTGATGTATTGATGAAGTCTCGGCTGTTTGCATGGGCAAAAGGACGGTCTATCCAAACAGCCTGTAGAGTAAATATCTTTCCAACAAATAGAACATAGAACATAGAACAGTACAGCACAGAACAGGCATCTTTTGTTTGTTTGTACCTTCATGATCTGAAAGCCTATCCTTTAAAAGTACCACAGTGGGGATATTTGTTGATGATCACAGTGCTTGGTTCCATTTGCCTCTCCTCAGATAAGACGTTTTTGCTTGCCTGCAGCAAGAAATGGATAACATTCAGGCATGGGCTGATAAATGGCAAGTAACATTCGTGCAATGACAGTCACTGGCAAGAGAGAATCCAACTATCTTCCCTTGAAATTCAATGTCATTATCGTTGTCGAATCCCCCACCATCTACATGCTGGCAGTTACCATCGATCTAAAACTTAATGGAACCAGAACCTACATGAGCTGGTCAGAAGCTGAGTGTTCTGCAATTAATTCAGCTCTTCTCTCCCCAAAGCCATTTTACTGTCTACAAGGCACAAGTCAGGAGTATGATGGAACACCCAGGACTTGCCTGGAGGAATGCGGCTCCAACAGCACTCAAGACCCAGTTGACACCAGCCGGGACAAATTTGCCCATTTGTTAGCCACTCAGTCAACCACCTTAAAATTTCATTTGCTCCATAACTGTTACACCTTGGCTAAAGTGTGCTCCATCTGAAAGCTGCACTGTAAATAATTTGGAGCTTCCCCGCCAAGTCACTCACCCTCCTGACTTGGAAACATTTTTTTTTATAAATTTAGATTAGCCAATTATTTTTTCTAATTAAGGAGCAATTTAGCGTGGCCAATCCACCTACTCTGCACATTTTTGGGTTGTGGGGGCGAAACCCACGCAGACACGGGGAGAACGTGCAAACTCCACACAGACAGTGACCCAGAGCCAGGATCGAACCTGGGACCTCAGCGCCGTGAGGCGGTTGTGCTAACCACTAGGCCACCGTGCTGCCCCTGACTTGGAAATATATCGCCGTTCCTTCATTATCACTGGGTCAGAATCCTGGAATTGCCTCCATAACAGCACTGTGGGTGTACTAACACCTCAGGGACTTCAGTAGTTCAAGAAGGCAGCTCACCATCATCTTTACAACTAGGGATGGCCAATAAATGCCAGCTTCGCAGCATTTATGAATTCTTTTAAAAATTGCATTGCACTGAAATTATTCATGAGTTTTAGAATTGGCCTAATCCAATCCTTGGGTTATTAAGCTGTATGGGGTGTATGAAATGGCACGTTGAGTGATTTTAATTTTGGAATATGTTGGTGGTGAGATTTTCCACCAATGTGTAGTTGCGGGAATAGGCCTACCAAGAAAAAGATATCAAATAGCTCATGAGGCAAATATTAGAGGATGTTTATCTCTTGCACAGAAAAGCATAGCCCACCTTGATTTAAACCACAAGACTTCTTCAGCAATACCTTCCAAACCCATGAACCTCAAGCGCCAAAAGAACAAGAGTAGCAGGTACATGAGATCACCACCCCCTGCAGGTTATCCTTCAACCACACCCCGTTCTGACTTGGAACTATATCGCCATTGCTTCACTATCACTGGGTCAAACATCTAAAACTTCCTTTCAGAATTTTCCTTTTGTACTACCTCTACCAGACAGACTGAAGCATTTCAAGAAAAGGCCTCACCGCCACAAGGGCAATTAGGGGTGCGCAATAAATGCTGGCCTTGCCAGTGGCTCTCATGTGCTTGTTGAATACCAAAAAGAAATACCAGAGATTCTGAGCATTGTGAGCAAGAAAGCTGTGGGCTGCAGAGTGGATTGGATTTTGTTTATTGTCACGTGTACCGAGGTGCAGTGAAAAGCATTTTTCTGCGAGCAGCTCAACAGATCATTAAGTACATGGGAAGAAAAGGAAATAAAAGAAAATACATAATGGGGCAACACAAGGTACACAATGTAACTATATAACACCAGCATCGGGTGAAGCATAGATGGGTGTAGTGTTAATGAGATCAGTCCATAAGAGGGTCATTTATTTTAGGAAGAAGCTGTTTTTGAGTCTGTTCGTGCATGTTCTCAGACTTTTGTATCTCCTGCCTGATGGAAGAAGTTGGAAGAGTGAGTAAGCCGGGTGGGAGGGGGTCTTTGATTATGCTGCCCACTTTCCCCAGGCAGCAGGAGGTGTAGATGCAGTCAATGGGTGGGAGGCAGGTTTGTGTGATGGACTGGGCTGTGCTCATGACTCTCTGAAATGTTTTGCGGTCTTGGGCCGAGCAGTTGCCATACCAGGCTGTGATGCAGCCAGATAGGATGCTTTCTATGGTGCATCTGTAGCAGTTGGTAATAGCTAATGTGGACATGCCGAATTTCCTTAGTTTCCTGAGGAAGTATAGGCACTGTTGTGCATTCTTGGTGGTAGCATCGATGTGAGTGGGCCAGGACAGATTTTTGGAGATGTGCACCCCTAAGAATTTGAAACTGCCAACCATCTCCACCTCGGCCCCGTTGATGCTGACAGAGGTGTGTACAGTACTTTGCTTTCTGAAGTCGATGACCAGCTCTTTAGCTTTGCTGACATTGAGGGAGAGATAGTTGTCGCTGCACCACTCCACTAGGTTCTCAATCTCCCTCCTGTATTCTGACTCGTCACTATTCGAGATCTGGCCCACTGTGGTCGTATCATCAGCAAACTTGTAGATGGAGTTGGAACCAAATTTTGCCATGCAGTCGTGTGTGTACAGGGAGTATAATAGGGGGCTAAGTACACAGCCTTGCGGGGCCCCGGTATTGAGGACTATTATGGAGGAGGTGTTGGAGGAGGTGTGGAACTATTAACAAAGTGAATGGATTGAATGAACACCAAGTTGATGATGCCTTTGATATGAAGAAGGAGTGGAGTCGAAGAGTGTGTAGAACCAAATTGAACCAAATAAAGAGGATGAGTCAAGACTTGGAGGGATTTGAGAAGGAACTAAATAACAACACCTTGCTGAGAGATACATCATGGTAACTTATTTTGAAGCATAATGTGCTCAATCAGCCAAATGGTTCAGAAGTATCTCAGGCATCCAAGATGAATGACTTATTCATGAGTAGAGTTCTGTAAGTTGCACCATGTAGAGAGCAAGATCATGCTGAAAACTATACTGGAGGCCATAGATTAGCTTACATGGTGGTCAAGAGGGTTAACAGCAGTTTTCATGGCACTCAAGGATATTGATATAAAGAGAGTGTGATAGGAGTTACAAGAGTTTGACATGGAATGATCTCAAGCAAAATTTGAAGGGTGAAGTGAGATGTGACAGGCATTGAGAGTAAGTGACAATCTTTAAATCACATTGGGTTGTCTGGTTTGAAAGCACACATCTCAATTACAATAGGAGGTTACAGGATCGTAAATTTTACTGGAGGTTAGAAAGTGGATGCTTTGACCAACTTGGCAGTAGTAAGACATGTATTGAATTAGGATTTGTCAGTTTGGCTCTGATGGTGGCAGTTTTGTTTCTGAGTAAGAATGATCCCCATTCTCGGACCCGAGTGCTTAATCTTTGCTGGGATTTCAGTACAGAAATGAGGTATTAAGCTTTCCATGCTGGTTAGGGTAGTATCAGTTACTTCACTGGCACAGATGAAAAAGTCAGAAAAATGAAAGAGACAGTTAGATTTCTTCGTGGGTGGTGGTGATACTGGCAAGGTTTTGTTTACTTCCTATGTCTCATTGCGCTGAGATGATGACGTTGGTCCTTTATTGGGAGCTGCTACAGTCCTTGAGGCAATGATGCTCATTGCAGTAGTGTTAGGTATGGAAGTCCAGGACCTTGACCTAGCAGTGGTGAATTTGGGCGGCACGGTAGCACAGTGGATAGCATTGTTGATTGACAGCGGCAGGGTCCCAGGTTTGATTCCCGGCTTGGGTCTCTGCCTGTGCAGCGTCTGCACGTTCTCCCCGTGTCTGTGTAGGTTTCCTCTGGGTACTCCAGTTTCCTCCCACAAGTCGTGAAAGACGTGCGTGCTTGTTAGGTGAATTGGACATTCTGAATTCTCCCTCGGTGTACCCGAACAGGCGCCGGAGTGTGACAAATCGGGGATTTTCACAGTAACATAATTGCAGTGTTAATGAAAACCTACTTGTGACAATAATAAAGATTATTATTATTATTATGAATGACATGTCCAAATTAGGATGGTGTGTGACATGAAGAGAAGCCGGGTGGTGATATGTCCTTATGAATTTGCTGCCCTTCTCCATCTCAATGGTAGAGGCTGTGTGGCTGAGGAGTGATGTTGAACTATGCTTGCCAGGTCGCGGCAGTGCGTCTTGTGGACGGTACATGCAGCAGTTGAAGTTTTTAGCAGTGGTGTTGTGTTGGTGGTAAAATGCAGCAGGCGACCCCACCCATTTTAGAGCACCAAGCATTTTCACTGCTCTTGTAGCCATGTGTTTATGTAATTAGTCCAGTCAAACTTCTGGTCCATGTTGGCACCCCATATGTTGCTGGCTCGAGATTTAGTAACAATAATGTTATTGAAGGTCAGGAAATGCCGCAGAGAAGATGAGACTGATTTCCTTGGAGAAGAGTAGGTTGAGAGGAAATTTGAGGAAAGTATTTAAAATCATGGTGGATGGGATAGACAGGGAGAAACTGTCCCTGCTGGTGGAAGGGCAGAGATTTAGGGCAATTGGCAAAAGAAGGAATGAGGAGGAACGTTTTTTTAATGCAGCATGGGATTAAGACCTGGATGCACTTCCTGACAGCGTGGTGCAGGCAGGTTCAATGGAGGCATTCAAATTGGATCATTATCTGAACAGGAAGAAAGTACAACGCTGCAGAGAGAAGGTGGGGGGAACAGCACGAGGTGAATTGCTCCTCCCGAGGGCCAGCACAGACACGATGAGCTAAATGGGCACCTTCTGAGCTGTAATCATTCCATGAACATGATGATTGGGTTTCCTTTGTTGGAGACTGTCATTACTTTGCACTGATGTAGCCTGAAAGTTATCTGCCACTTATCAGCCTAAGAATCAATGTTGTCATATCCTGCTGAAAGCTGGTTTGGACACTTTAGTATTAGAAAAGACTTGGCAAGGGCAGCATGTGGCGCAGTGGATAGCACCGGGACTGCAGCACAGTGGATAGCACCGAGACTGCGGCGCTGAGGACCTGGGTTCGAATCCCAGCCCTGGGTCACTGTCCGTTTGGAGTTTGCACATTCTCCCTGTGTGTGTGTGGATTTCACCCCCACAACCCAAAGATGTGCAGGTTAGGTGGATTGGCCGCTCTAAATTGTCCCTTAATTGGAAATAAAATAAGTGGGTACTCTAAATTTATATTAAAAAAAGAAAAGTCTTGGCAGACTTTCTCCACATATGTTTGATGGTATTTTATTCATTGTACTAAACATTTTTTTTTAAGCAATATTAATACATATATATAATATATTCATTATGTGGTGAATTTGTGTTACATGCTCCCTGGTGGTTTGTTCTGTAGAAGAGGGTATCAGTTGTTAACAGTCTAACGATAGACACGTTATATAGGTTAAAATATCCATTCTAACTTTACCGAGCTGCAAAATATTACAATCCAGCAATAACTCTGCTTTCTTTGTGGGAGTAGTAAGTATTTTGGACATAGTGGCACTCTCAGAGGATTCGTTGGCTCCTTATGTAAGCAGATTTAAACCCCTGCAAATTTCAGTGAGTGCGTCAGTAAAGTTTCCGAAGGTTCAAATACTCCTCAGCGTCACCTTGGACTAAGCTCCACAGTACTAGTTAACTGTCAGCATCTACAGCTTATTCTTTGATAGCTTCATCCTTTAGATTTCACACTCCGACAGCTTCCCACTCCAGGCTGCCTTTGACAGACACTCCAAGCTTCCTGTAACAAATGCTCCAAGTTTCCTGCGACTTTTGCTATAAGCTTTGTATGATGGACGCTCCAAACTTTCCACAGCCAATTCGTTAGGTTTGCTGTGACAGATGCTCCAGGCTCCTCATGACTGACACTTCAGGCTTCATCTGACAGACACTCCTAGGCCCCGCACCTGAAGGATATTACAAATTCCATCTCACACGATTTTCTGCTCTTATGGGATTTTTGACAAACCTGTAATGCTTTTGCGAACTTAATATGGGCAGAAATTTTTTTTTTTGTTTGGCGTGAATAAACAGAATATTCTTGAAAGGGCCATAACCGAGGCCACAGGAAAATCTTGAGCTTTGACCTTTGTCTGATAGACTACACATGTTTGTCGAGTTTAAATTTGTACTGTAGCATTTTGCCCCAAGTTCTCGTTAGAGGAATAAGATCGAGATCGGCTCACAATCAGGGCAATCAGCTGATCATAAGGGGCAACAGAGGAAGGGGTGAGGCATTTTTGAAATTCGGGAAAATATTTCAAATAACCTTCTTGAGCAATGCTGGATTTCAACCGTGTCATTCATTCAGCCTTAAGAAAACAGCTTTCAGCTGTTTGATCACATCAAGGAAGAGGTTTTGCCCGAGGAACTCAACTGTGACCTGAATATAATGAAGATGGTTGAAAATGGAAAACTGGGTGGCGCAGTGAGGCAAACAATACTATTACTCAGGTAACTGAATTTGAATTCAACTCTAACAACCAGGATAACACTCCTTTGCCTGGGAAATGCTGGTAATTCAAAGCAAACATTTTTGGATATTTTGTCATTTTGAATTGGCGCATATCTCAGTAGGTCTTCTGCTTTTTTAATAGAGGTATCATAGCATTTATTCTAAGCAGATTAATGCCATTGTTAAAACTGCGGAGAGACAGTTTTGTCGATGTGTTTATACTCTGTTACTCAGAGCATGGGTTGAAGTGCACTGAAGCAGCAGAAATGCTTTCCCTCCCTTCCCATGGGGAACTGCGTGCCCTTTGTTTGGTGTCTCCCCCTGGTGGCTTGGCTGAAACAGTGAACCTACCATGTTGAACGGTGGGAGGGAGTGGTGAATTTAGGGGTGGTTGTGAGGGGGGGGGGGAGGGGTGGGGTGGTGTTGGGGGGGGAGGTGGTAGGGGGCCGGGGAAGGAAAATACAGTCGGAATACTTTTGAACCTGAACCTCGGAATGACGAAGGAACAAACATTGTGTTGGGTTGTGCGGCAGTGACCTTCCCCTCCTGGGAAGCCCATGATGATAACTCATGAAAAGACAGTGTTAATGCACCATCACCGGTGTGATATCTTACACACAAACAGACCACGCAAATACCCTTCAGAAAGCTGTCTTGATAAGAAGAGCAACCTCCACATGACCTGTAACATGTCTCCAGTGCATTGAAGATGCAGGACACTACCAGCATGTAAAACATTGGCAGGAATACAGATCCTTTGAATGTGATCTTGAAGCTTATTCATTATCCTGTGCTACCTAGCTTCTCCAAAATTTACACTATCTATCTATCTATCTATCTATCTATCTATCTATCTATCTAGCTATCTATCTATCTATCTATCTATCTATCTATCTATCTATCTATCTATCTATCTATCTATCTATCTATCTATCTATCTATCTTCCATCAATCAATCATCAGTTTGTCTAAATATCTATTAGAAGTCTTAAAAAGAATATAAGTCAATTACTTGCATTAAACTCCAGGCAAATGAATCGTTTTATTTAATTCTCATAGCTTTTGACATTAAATGCGGGAACATTAATAATTGAGCCAGAAATGAGTGTTTATGGTATTAGCGGGCACTTGACATTCCTTAGTTTCCCATTTCAATGCAAATATTAATCTATTCATTTTGATTGAGCTAATCCCTCGGCTAAAGTATCAGACAATGGAATGTTATGTGAAAGCATTAAACATTCTTCTGTTACTCAAAATGAGCAAATGTTCACCTGTTGATTCAAACGGGTTTTTAATGTGTCGGTGCAGACTCCACGGGCCGAAGAGCCTTTTCTGCACTGTGTTTTCTGTGGATACCTTCTTGGAAAGAACGATTTTGCAGTGGTATTGGGAAAGACTGAGGGAGTAGGGCTAATTGGGAAGTCTTTCAACACACCATCACAGGCACAAATAAGTTGAATTTTCTCCTTCTGTGCTGTAATGTTATCTGTTAATTAGTCAGATTTAGCATGTGAAAGACAGGCAACAAGAATGAAGCAAATACCAGGAAATGTTGGATCAGTCGTCACGGTAAATGGTCTCTTTTCAAAATATTAATGTCTCTTTTCAGGTGCCAGTTAATCCATCCTGTAATTGCAACATTTTCTGCTGTTGTTGCACGTTTTCAGCTGTTAAAGTTAATCATTTTATCACTTATCTGTGACAAGCTTTAATTGTGGCAGTGATGACCAGTGCTGGGGCCAGAGGCATTCTCACCATGCTAAGGAGCCCAGGTACATGGACTGGTTTAGCTCAAGTGGGCTAGACAGCTGGTTTGTGAGGCAGAACAAGGCCAGCAGCGCGGGTTCAATTCCCGTACCAGCTTACCCGAGCAGGTGCTGGAATGTGGCGACTAGGGGCTTTTCACAGTAACTTCATACTTGTGACAATAAAAGGTTATTATTATTACATCCGTGGTTGGGGTTCCAGGCGAGCGGTTGAGGGGAGTGAGGGGCCAGCTTCAAGAGGGGGAAGGGTTAAAGAGAGGGAGCCAGGTGACATTGGAGTGTGCCTCTAATGGGACCTGAGGCTCCCCAAAGGAGACCCCCTTCTTTGACCAACACCAGATGTATCACTATCCCCCCCAGGGGGGAAATACCATTAATCGGCAGCATAAAGGCTTCAATAGACGAGGTGCGGGTCTCCATGCAACCCCATCCCCCAATATAAAATTTTATACTGCTCATTGATGGGAAAGACACCCGTTTGATTTTGCATGATCCTCCGGCCTCCAATGTTGTTGGCAGCGAGCGTAAAATCCAGCCCAATTTTTGGAAAGGAGTTGCAGACTTTCTTTTTGTTAGTTCATTCTTAAGAAGAAGACATCACCAGCATTTATTGTCCATCCCTGTGAAGGTGCTCATGGAATCCCTACAGTGCAGAAGGAGGCCATTGAGTCTGCACTGACCCTCCAAAAGAGTACCCTAACCTAAGCCCACTCCTCTGCCCTATCTCCATCATCTTTGGACTCTAAATGGCATATTTAGCATGGCCAATCCACCTAACCTGCACATCTTTGGACTGTGGGAGGAAACCGGAGCACCCGGAGTAAACTCACGCAAACATGTGGAAATGTCACACAGATAGTCACCCAAAGCCCCAGCGTTCAGTCCGGGTTCCTGGTGCTGTGCGGCAGCAGTGCTAACCACGGTGCTAGCATGCTGCCCATAAGACAATGACCAAAGTGGGGCCATTATCTTGGGCCTGCTGCTTGATGCACCTGACAAATAAGTCAGATAGGTGGGAGGTGTCCTGACCTAAAGGACATGGTTATCAAAGGACATGGTCTTTATTTACTAAGTTGGTTAAAAACACAGGATAAGTTTTAAAAGAGACTGACAAGATTACTTTTGAGTGACCTTAACAGCAGTTCTCAAAATGAATGAATATTTACATAAAGTAAAAGCCTACCGGAAAGGAGTCATACTGTCTGGAAGTAATTTATCAGGGCAACCAGCTTAACCAAGTTTGGGTAGAGCTGAACTATTCAGAGACAGCCATACATAATCTGTTTATTCAGTTAGGTGAGAATCAGGCCGTTAAGCTCAATCTCTTTGGACAATGGACATTAACTGAGAAGGAGACCACTGTGGCCATTTAACCGAACCACTTCTGTTACGACACCCTGGGTAGTGTGCGGTCGATTCCAGTCCCACAGACCTCGGGGTCCCAACAAAAGTGAATTGACCAATAATGTGTAAAAATTCATAGAATCTTTGGCCTTTTCATGCTCAATAAGTTATAGCCACCAGTTTTGAACACAATATCTGTTCATTTATAACAGAAATAAAGTTGAATTATGCAGTAGTTATAATGGAATAACGGCCAGCCAATCTACTATTGCCCCCCCTTTTACCATCCCACCGTCTACCCAAACAGACACAAGGGGCGGGATTCTCCCCTACCCGGCGGGACGGGGGGTCCCGGCGTAGGGGAGTGGTGCCAACCACTCCAGGGTCGGGCCTCCCCAAAGTTGCGGAATTCTCCGCACCTTTGGGGGCTAGCCCCGTCCCGGAGCGGTTGGCACCACGCCGACTGCCGCAAAAACCGGCGCCAGCGGCTTTTCAGGCCCGCCGCCCGGCAGCGGGGCTGGCCAAAAGGCTTTCGCCGGTTCGGGCATGCGCCGGCGGTGACGTCAGCGGCCAGCTGCTGCTGACGTCACCACCAGCGCATGCGCGCTGTGGGTTTCTCTTCCGCTTCCGCCATGGCGGAGGCCGTGGCGGCGGCGGAGGCGAAAGAGTGCCCCCATGGGCACTGGCCCGATCGCAGGCCTGGCCACCCTGTGGGCACCCCACGGGGTCCGATCGCCCCGTGCCCCCCCAGGACCCCGGGGGGCCCGCTCGCGCCGTCGATCCCGCCACCACCAGAGGTGGTACAGACCTCGGCGGCGGGAGAGGCCTCCCAGCGGCGGGATTTCGGCCCATCGCGGGCCGGAGAATCACCGCAGGGGCATCGCCGATCAGAGTGGCGAGATTTCCGCCCCCGCCACTTCCCGGGTGGCGGAGAATCTCTGCCACGGCGGGGGCAGGATTTTCGGCGGCCCCAGGCAATTCTCCGACCCTGCTGGGGGTCGGAGAATTTTGCCCAAGGTCCCCAGCATCACTGATGCCAGTCTTCAGCCAATTCAATCCACTCCACATGATACCAAGAAACAGCTGAAGGCACTGGTTACAACAAAGGCTGGGATTCCTAACCAAATTACAACAATAGTACCGAAGACTCATGTTCCAGAACTAACCTTGTCCCTAGCCAAGCTGTTCCAGTACAACTACAACACCGACACCTACCCAACAATGTGGAAAATTGCCCAGGTGTGCCCTCTCCACAAAACTGATGACAAATCTAACCTGGCCAATTATTGCCCCATCGGTCTAGTCTCAATCATCAGCAAAGTGAGTTTTCAACAGTGCTATCAAACAACATTTACTTAGCAATAACCTGCTCACTGACACTTATTCTTTTTGCCAAGGCTACTAAGAACCTCATTACAGCCTTGGTCCGCCATGGATGAAAGAAATGAACTAAAGAGGTGAGGTGAGAGAAACTACTCTTGACATCAAGGCAGCACTTGACTGAGTATGGCATCAAGTAGCCCTAGCAAAACAGGAGTATTTGGGAATAAGGAAGAAAACTCTCCGCTGGTTGGAGTCATACCTAACACAAAGGAAGAAATGATTGTGGTTGCTGGAGGTCATTAATCTCATTCCCAGGACATCACTGCAGGAGTTCCTTCAGATAGTGTCCCAGGCTCAACCATATTCAGCTGCATCATCAATGACCTTTCTTCCATTATAAAGTCAGAAGTGGGGATGTTCACTGATGATTATACAATGTTCAGCACCACTCACTTCACCAGATAGTGAAGATGTCCATGCCAAAATGCAGCAAGACCTGGACAATATCCAGGCTTGAGCTGACAAGTGACAACTAACACCTTCCAGCAAATGGCCATCTCCAACAAGAGAACATCTAAACATTGCCCCTTGACATTTAATACCATTACCATTGCTTAATTCCCCCATTATTAACACCCTGGGGATACCATTGACCAGACACTGAACTGGATTAGCCATATAAATACTGTGGCTACAAGAACAGGTCAGAGGCTAGGAATCCTGCGGCAAGTTACTCACCTCCTGACTCCCCAAAGCCTGTCCAACATCTACATAGCACAGGTCAGGAGTGTAATGGAGTACTCTCCACTTGTCTGGGTGAATGCAGCTCTAACAACACTCAAGATGTTTGACACTATCCAGCACAAAGATCTCCACTTGATTAGCACCCCTCCTTACCTTCAGCATTCACTCCCTCCACCCCCAATGCCCAGTAGCAGCAATATGTTCCATCTCCAAGATGCACTGCAGCAACTTACCAAGTCTCCTTTGACAGCATCTTCCAAACGAACTGTACCACCTATTATATTACTCTACGTAATACATATATTACTCTTTGAACCAGCCGAGTTGATATTCTGTGAGTCCTTTGTACTTAATACTCAACTAGTAAAAGAAATAAAATACAGTAAAGATAACTAACTAACTACACAATGTAATAATGAAATAACTTATAACTTCTCTCTCTAGCTAATCTATGTCTTGACTGTTCACTCTCCTGAAGCACACTCCCCCAGAAAGAGCGGGAAAGTCTTTCTTATAACATCTAATAGTGAGGCATCTAGTGTTGAAATTACTGTACTACATTTACATACATTGATCATGTATATTCATATACAGAGATCACTACACCACCTAGAAGGAAAAGGGCAGCAGATACATGGGGACACCACCACTTGGAATTTCTCTTCTATGTCACTCACCGTGCTGACTTGGAAGTATTTTGCCGTTCCTTCACTGGAGCTGGGTCAAAATCCTGCAACTCCCATCTTAACAGCACTGTGGATCACTGACAACACTAGTTGTTAAAAAAGGTGGCACACCACGACCTTCTCCAGGGCAATTAGGGATGGACAATAAATTCAGCCCTGGCCAACGATACCCACACCCTATGAATAAATGAAAAACCACACATTTTCTGCATTACTAATCAAATTGAACAGACTATCTTTTTTGTGCTTTGACAAAAGGGGGTAGATTTTCCATTCTGGTGGGATTCCAATGGAATTGAAGATATGGTGATCTATTAATCAATCAATCCATCCCATTTATCCTGGACTCTGGTCCACTTTTCAGTTCAGGATAATCATACTAAATGTGATGGCTTCCAAACAAATTTTCTGTTCCGTCTGCATTTCGGTCATGAACCACGCTGACGTTATCTGGGAGCGCATCCCAACTTGGAAAACCCGCTTGTGGAGGTGTATAGTTCTGTTTGTGGAATTGTGAGGACTTAAGTGAAATCTCAGTGAGAATAAATTAGTCCAGTCATCGTGTAACAACTATTAAAGGATATTTATTGAATTAAAGAAAAGACAATACACACAAACAAGGCTACAAAATTCGAAGACAATGAAGCAAATGAACCATTAGAACCCACACGCAGTTTATGTAGAACATACCCCATGTTCCAAAATATATCTGTGATCCCTGAACTCCTGAAGACTTCCACTGTTCCCCAAACATAGAACATAGAACAGTACAGCACAGAACAGGCCCTTCGGCCCTCGATGTTGTGCCGAGCCATGATCACCCTACTCAAACCCACGTAACCCGTATACCCGTAACCCAACAACCCCCCCGCCCCCCCTTAACCTTACTTTTTAGGACACTACGGGCAATTTAGCATGGTCAATCCACCTAACCCGCACATCTTGGACTGTAGGAGGAAACCGGAGCACCCGGAGGAAACCCACGCACACACGGGGAGGACGTGCAGACTCCGCACAGACAGTGACCCAGCCGGGAATCGAACCTGGGACCCTGGAGCTGTAAACAATGTCCAAATTAAAGAGATCTCTAAGTTAAATCCAGCTTACAATTACCACACAATACAAAGATGATGGTCAAGTCTGGGAAACATCTTTTCCTGGTCCACTGAAGATATTTAAACTCCCTTTACGAAGGTTTCTGCACTGCCTTGGCTCTAAAGCTTAGAGACTGTTAGAAGTGAACCTTGACCTCCAGGCTGCTAGTTCGGAAACTGACTTGCCTGCTGCTGAGGCTTCTAAATGTCAATTAGCCTCCCTTGCTTTTGAGGGTCCTGGCAATTCTACCTTTGTATCCATTTTGTTCGGCATTCTGTGCATTTTGCTGTCTGCTCCCCTCGAATTCCTTGACTCTAGAAATTATCATGTGTATGTCTCTGATCTCCCAATCGTCTAAACTGTTTCTACTAATGGGGGATTCACACCTGATTCTGTCTGCTAATCCCAATACTGGAAAAGGCGCATCTCATCCTGCCTTTTGTAGACTGGCTACTGCTGTTGCTAGGCATTTTTCTACGTGTTGCTGGGCCCATTGCATCCGACTATGTCTTGTTAAATTCATGTTACCAGGCAAATCCATGACACTGGCTTTTCCACCTGGGTGGCAAAGCAAAAGTCACTGAGACACATGTATGCCACATTATGTGGCCAGGATTGTTGGGTCAAGGCTGAATAAAGGGGTTTTGTTTGTCGTATTGAAAGAAAATTAGTGTTTCACCTCATACTGTTGTTCTTTCTGATTTGTCACCTTTTAAATTTTGACCCTCTTTCCCCACACAAATTTAGACGTGCAGGTTAGCTGGATTAGCCATGCTAAATTACCCCTTAGTATCCAACGATGTGCAGGCTAGGTAGGGGTACGGGGATAGGGCCGTGGGTAAAGGTAGGATGCTCTTTTGGAGGATTGGTGCAGACCCAATGGACTGAGTGACCTCCTCCGCACTGTAGGGAGTCTGTGGATTCTATGGTTCTGCGTTCCAGCTGTGCTCCAGAAACTTGAGTATGAAATATCTAAGGCTGATGCTCCAACCCAATACTGAGAGTGGAGGTGGGGGGAGTAGGGAGTGCATGGGTTGCATCACTGTTGGAATTGATGTTTTATGTCGGTACTGTTTTCATAGATACATAGAATCCCTCCAGTGCAGAAAGAGGCTATTCAGCCCATTGAGTCTGCATCAACCCTCTGAAAGAGCACCCCACCTAGGCCCACTCTGCCATCCTATTCCTGTAACCCAGTAACCCCACCTAACCTGCCCATCTTTGGACTGTGGGAGGAAATCGGAGCACCCAGAGGAAACCCACGCAGGCACTGGGAGAAAGCGCCAACCATGCAGAAACCCAAGGCCAGAATCTAACCTGGGTCAGTGGCTCTGTGAGGCAGCAATGCTAACCACTGTGCCACCCTGCCGTTTTGAAGAAGAGTAAGGCACTTCTCCCTGGTGTCCTGGTCAACATCTATCCACCAACCAGCATCATTAGAAGTAGCTCATCTGGTCACCACCTCATTGCTGTTGGCAGGAACATACTCTGCATAAATTGGCTGCCTCCTTCCCTGCTTTCCTG
Organism: Scyliorhinus canicula; assembly: GCF_902713615.1. Taxonomy (NCBI): domain Eukaryota; kingdom Metazoa; phylum Chordata; class Chondrichthyes; order Carcharhiniformes; family Scyliorhinidae; genus Scyliorhinus; species Scyliorhinus canicula. The sequence continues at coordinate 21,444,197 of NC_052147.1, forward strand.
TTGTGCTTAGTGCTTTCAGACCGCACCAGAACACTATGGAAACATGTACACTCACAACCAGCACTTCAGATTTCAGTGACTCCACTTAAAAAAGTAGTTAGTTGTGGTTGGAGTGTTGAACCTGCTGCTACCAAGTGTAGTTGAGACGATTGATTGATTGATGGATTGATTGATTTGATTTATTGTCACATGTACCAAAGTACAGTGAATAGTATTTTTCTGTGTCCGTGGGAACGTACACAGTACACACATAGTAGACAAAAGAATAATCAACAGAGAACATTGACAAATGGTATATCGGCAAACAGTGATTGGTTACAGTGCGGAGCAAGCGGCCACATTAGGTGAAGCCAGATAAGCTCATGGGGAGGAAAGAATAGAAGGATGTGCCACTGGGGTTAGATGAAGGAGAGCGGAGGAACTTTTTGATGAACATAAGTTTGGGGAGGACCGATTGGGACAAATGATCTGTTGCTGTGCTGTAACTATGCAAATACTACACAGGGGCCGGTTTAGCTCAGTTGGATGGACAGTAGGTTCATGAAGTAGAATGAGGTCAACAGCGCAGGTTCAATTCCCTTACCGGCGGATGTTTTTCCTGACGAACCGCTTTCTCAACCTTGCTCCTTGCCTGAAGTGCGGCGATCCTCAGGTTAGACCACCATCAGTCAGCTCTTCCCCTCCAACGAGAAAGCAGCCTATGGTCACCTGGGGCTATGGCGACATTACTGTGTAAAATTATTTTTGGAGTGGTGTATTGCTCCCCACTGGCCTCCCATCTTCACTTTGAGCTCACTGATTTTAAACCAATTTACCCTGCAGCCAAGCTGCATTCTAGGTGGCCTTTTAATGACGTACGGGTCAGATCTCTGCCCCTCAGTTGCCCTTGGGAGCTGCCAGTCAATCTGATTGGCCTCATGGTTCCAGCAGACCCAGTAGTGCTGGGACTCAGCAGTGAATTCTGTTGGGGCTACAAGCAGGCCCATGAAGGAGATTGATGTTGAGCAGAGGAAGTGACTTCCCAGGCTTTTCGAGAACTGGCATCCAGGGAAGGGAGACGATGGGGGATTGGGGTGCGGGCTTTGGTGACCAGGCGGGAATGCACAAATGGCGGAGGTTGCATACATACAAATTAGGAGCAGAGCTAGGCCACTCGACCCTTCAAGCTTGCCCCAGGGAGTGGTGCCCATGAAGCACAGAGGGTAGCCACACCTCCCTGAAAGATATACTCCACATCCCTCCCACCATTTAATCAGCTATGTTTAAGAATGTACTTCTCACTCTCATCTGTTTGTCACTCCTGGCATTTAAAAAAATTCCTTCATGGGGCACGGGGATCGTTGGCTCGGCCAGCATTTTTCTTGTCCCCCCCCCCCCTCAATTTCCCTTGAGAAGGCAGTGGTGGGTTGACTTCATGAACTGCTGCAGTCCATGTTGTATTATGATTTTATGGTGATAATACCATAAGGAGGCTGAGTGAGGGTCTCAGTGAACAATTAATTGCCTGTGGGTGGGTGACCTAGCCTTAACCCCGCCCCCACCCCTTCCCCTCCCCCCAAGTATTCTTGTGACCAGGTAGGGAGTAGGCAGGAAGGAGGTAGGCTGGTCACCTGGAGAATTTTATATGCACTAGTCCCCCGACCCCCCCCCCCACCCCCCCCAACCCACCCCCTGCCAAAAGCATGTCCAGCACGGGGGTGTAAAATATAGCCCTTTGAACTCGGGTGGCATGGTAGCACAGTGGTTAGCACTGTTGCTTCACAGCTCCAGGGTCCCAGGTTCGATTTGTGGCTTGGGTCACTGTCTGTGTGGAGTCTGCACATTCTCCCCGTGTCTGTGTAGGTTTCCTCCGGGTGCTCCGGTTTCCTCCCACAGTCCAAAGTTGATTTGGAGATGCCAGTCTTGGACTGGGGTGGGCACAATAAGACATCTTACAACACTAGGTTAAAGTCCAACAGGTTTCTTTGGAATCACTAGCTTTCGGAGCGTAGCTGATGAAGGAGCTACACTCCGAAAGCTAGTGTCATGTGAGAACACCTTTCAGAAATGGGTGTTTATTACTACAGTGATGTCAGAGAGTGGGAGGAGCTGGGCTGTCTGTCAGCTTTTTACTTTCATTTTAGGCTGTTTGCTGCAGGGTGTGTTTTAGTTTAGTTTTCAGAGCTGGATAGCTGCAGTCACAGCCAGAAGGGGTATTAGTCTCTCTCTGCAATATAAAAATTATAAATCAATCTTTTGGTGATTTAAAACTAATAACTGCTCTCAGCAGTGACTTTAACCTGATGTGCTTCTGTTAAAAGTTCTTTTTTAAGTCTTATGGATTTTAAAAGGACAGCTTAAGGATTACTTAGTGTTGTATTCTTTGGGGGGTGTAATTGAATTAATGGTTGCTAAGATGTTCACTGTTTGTTTTAAAAAGTTTAACTTGAGTTCATAGAATAAACATTCTTTTGCTTTAAAAAGTACTTTTCCATTTCTGCTGTGCCACCCCTGTAGAGTGGGCCGTGTGCTCCCATACCACACTCTATTAAAAGTTCTGGGTCAGATGAGCTCCATGGTACACCTTGGGATTCTCTAAACCCTGGCCCATAACACTAGTGATTCCAAAGAAACCTTTTGGACTTTACCCTGGTGTTGTCAGACTTCTTACTGAGTCCAAAGATATGCAAGTTAGGGTGGATTGGCCATGTTAAATTGCCCTTTGTGTCCAAAAATGTCAGGTGAAGTTACTGGGGATAGGGTGGAGGTGTGTAAGTAGGGTGCTCTTTACAAGGGTTGGTGCAGACTCGATGGGCCGAATGGCCTCCTTCTGCACTGTAAATTCTATGATTCTATGATTCGTAGCTGTAAAATATTTTGGGACATCATGGGATTATGAAGTACACTATGTATCAATAAATCAAGTTGTTCGTTTAGCAACATTTGGCAAGAGTACAATGACATTGCTACTGCCCAGCATTGCTGAGGTGTTAATTATGGAAAATGCTCTAGATGAGGTATCTCCATTGCCGATCTTTAATTTAGAACATGACCTTTCAATTATGGCCAGGCCTATTTAGTGTTCACCTTTTCTCCTGCTGGGTAAACATGGCAGTAACAGCAAAGATCAGAGAAAACAGTGTGAGAGTATTCCCTGTGCTCATCTAATCATAGTAGATTTAAGGTAAGAGACAGGAGATTCAGAGGTGGTTTAAGGTGAAACTATTTTACCCAGGGGGATCTTGAACTCACTGCCTGAAAGCTTGGTAGAGGCGGGAACCCACACAACATTTCAAGTGTATTCAAATGAGCACTTGAAATGCCATAGCATACAAAGCTACGGGTCAAGTGCTGGAAAATACAATTAGAATAGATGGTTACTTGACGGCCGCCAGGGACACGATGGGCCGAAGGGCCTCTTTCTGCGCTGTCAATCTCTACCACTCCAGTAACTGATAACATTGTTCAAATTTCTGGGGCGGAATTCTCCGCTCCCGTGATAAATCGGGAAGGCCGTCGTCAAACTCGGCCGAGTTTCACGACGGCCTCGGAGGCCGCTCCTCTCACCTTATTCACCCCCACTGGGTGAACACCCCCCGGCTAGGAGCGGCGCTCCGTCATTCTCGGCCGCTGGGCCTTGACACTTGCATCAAGGCGGTGCGCCGAGAATGACGCGACGGCGGCTCCTCAGTGACGTCAGCCGCGAATGCGCAGGTTGGCCGGCTCCAACCCGCGCATGCGCGGCTGACGACACAACGGCTGACGGCTCAAACCCGCGCACGCCCGGTTGCCGTCTTCCCCTCTGGTGCCCCGCAAGACGTGGCGGCTTGATCTTGCGGGGCGGCGGAGGGGAAAGAGTGCGTCACTTTGAGACGCCGGCCCGACAATCGGTGGGCACTCCCCTCTCCGCCACCCACAAGCTTCAAACGGCACTTTGGCGCCCATGTTCACGACGGCAGCGACCAGGTGTGGTTGCCGCTGTCGTGAACCGGTCGGGAACGGCAGGCCGCTCGGCCCATCTGGGCCGGAGAATCGCCGGTCGCCGTGAAAAACGGCGAGCGCCGATTCTTCCAAGCGGGGGGGTGGGAGAATCGCGGGTTGCGCCAGGGAGGTGTGTCGTTAGTCGCCTGGCACTCTCGCGATTCTCTCACCCGACGTGGGGAGCGGAGAATTCCGCCCCTGAAATCTGAGCTGAAAACTTAAAAAACAAATGGGAATAATTGCTGCTTTGTCATGGAAGAGTGGGTCTTGACAAACAATAAAGATGTAAAATTAAGAGAATAATGGGGCTTTTTCCATTCAACCATTTCCTCCTCCTCCGTTTCTTTCCTGAAGATTTTTATCAACCCTTTGGGGTGCAGTTCCATTGTTGCTGATGGTACCTTGCCTGTGGAGCGTGCAGGGCGCTGAGCTTCAATCCTTCAGTGGCCCAATCCTGAGTCTCTTCGTGTTTAAAGTTGTACCCGTGCCAAGCAGGTGGACCTGGATAGGGAATTCGGGCGGGACCCCTCGCCCATTTTCCCCGGGCCAAACCAATCAGATGGAAAGCTATCGTATGACACCAACTGATGACCTGGTGAAAGCACCACAGCTAAGGGGTGAACTGGAAAACTGACGTGTAAGGTAGCGACATGAATTCACTGTATTTCACGTTGTGGTACATTTCCATTCTGCCCACCGGAGCAGAGGATTACACTGTAATACATTTTAAAGGTTAAAGTGAAGGTAAATAAATGACAACAGATAGGTCACAAATTAGCTGGAGCCAACATGAGAGAAACATTAATAAAGATATACATTTAAATGAAGCTGAATATAATTAACTCTCAAGGACTTCAGGAAACGCATCACATTAAAATTGAACCTTCAAGTAGGAGATGCACATCGGGCATTGCTGAGCATTTCCTGGAAATAACTAAAATGTTGTGAGTTGGTCTTTCATCATGTCATGGATTTTATGGAGTATAAACTGAGTGTTCCTTTTGCAGTTGAATATGTGCATATTTATGATGTACCGTAGTAAGGTGTTAACTTTGAGCAGGTCTGTGATTTGTCTGATAAACCTTTAATTAAAATTGAGATGTACGACTTGAACTGTTTGATTCCTGACAGACCTCGGTGAGGGATGCCTTCAAATAGTATTACTTTCTCTCCTGTTTTTCAGAGGAGCTTGAAACCCTCCCAGTGCAGAGTATTTAGGGAATCCTTGGAAATAAATCTTGAGGGCTGGAGGACGAATGTCAATAGAAGGATGTATGAATATAACCTGTGATTAGCTGGCCCAATAAGTCCCAATGTATCCAGCAGGTAAAACATTATGGGACAAGGGGAGGACAATGAAGTACCTAAAGAAACATTCTGGGCAGGCTTCACCATAATCGGCGATCGGGCGGGGAATCCTTTTTGACGCGAATATTGGGGCGGCGCCTGTTTGACACAGACCTTGTATGCTCCGCCCCTCTGAAATGGCATCATTGCGTTGCACGCCGCATGCCGTTGGAATGGCCTTAGCGCGTCATCCGAAGGCCTTCCCCCAATGTTCCACCACCGATGGGCCGAATACCCGACCGTGTGGTTGATGTGTGGTCACATTGGTCGGGAACCCGGCGTGGCAGCTGCGGACTGTGTCCAGCGCCGCCACAGTCAGGCCAGGCCGTGCTGCTCCCTGGGGGGGGGGGGGGGGGGGGCTTCCATGAGGGCTGGGGGGGGACTGGCGGGGGTGACCAAGAGGTAGCCAGGGGGACACTATCTGGCAGGTCGGGGTCGCGCACGGCCGGCGCCACGTTCTATGGCGCGACCGCTGTAGGTCGTCACCGTGCGCATGTGCGGCCACGGACCCAGCCATTCTCCAGCCGTTTTTATCATGGGAGCTGGGAGTTTTCGGCGGCACGGCTGCTAGCCCCTCCCTGCTTGCAGGACCGGTGAGGGGGGGTGCTGCTGATTCTTTTGCTGTTAAACACCACAGATCCTCCGCACATAGCCTCACAAATAGTGAATCCAGCCCTCAGTATGGCTTTACAGAATATCTACTACAATATCTTATAGATGCAGAATTTAAAAAAAATAATAATTCAGGCCCATATGGCGTAAGAGCAGGGAAGTGCAAATAGTTGGATAGCTGTATCAAAGTACCACTCCAGACACGGGGTCCTGAACAGCCACTGTGTGAGTTGTAGGATTCTGCCGAGGTAATCATCTGCCATCTGAGCGTCTCCTCCACCAACATGACCATAGTACCACCCGCTGATAGGATCAGCCAGTCCCGCCCAAAGTCAATGGACTTTTAGAGTCATTGAATTTTACAGCACAAGAAGAGGCCTTTCAGCCCATTGTATCTGCGCCGGCCATCAAGCACCTGTCTTGGCCTATAGCCTTGTATGCTATCGTGTTTCAAATGCTCATCTAAATGTTTCTTAAACCTGTGAGGGTTTCTGCCTCCACCACCTGGCAAGACAGTGAGTTCCAGATTCCCGATGGAGTGGCGTGTACCACTCCGGCGTCGGGCCACCCCAAAGGTGCGGAATCCTCCGCACCTTTAGGGGCCAAGCCCTCACCTAGGCCCGCGCCGGAATGGTTGGCGCGCCGCAGGCCGGCGGGAAAGGCCTTTGGCGCCACGCCAGCCGGGGCCAAAGGGACTCCACCGGCCGGCGGAAGTCCGCGCATGTGCGGGAGCGTCAGCGGCTGCTGACGTCATACCCGTGCATGTGCAGGGGGGGCTCACCTCCGCGGTGGCCATCGCGGAGGCTGATGCCTGACGTGGAAGGAGAAGAGTGCCCCCATGGCACAGGCCCGCCCACTGATCGGTGGGCCTCAATCGCGGGCCAGGCCACTGTGGGGGCACCCCCGGGTCCAGATTGCCCCGCGTCCCCCCCAGGACCCCGGAGCCCGCCCACGCCGCCTGGTCCTGCCGGTAAATACTTGTTTAATTAACGCCGGTGGGACCGGCATAACAGCAGCAGGACTTCGGCCCATCGCGGGCCAGAGAATTTCTGGCGGGGGTGAGGGGGCCTGCCGACAGGCACGGCGTGCTTCCCGCCGCTGCCGAATATCCAGTGCCAGAGAATTTGGCGGCCGGCGGGGGCGGGATTCACGCCGGCCCCCGGTGATTCCCCACTTTTGAGTCTTTTATCTCCACTCAAGCAAAACCCATCTCAGGTCAAAGTCCACTGTTAAATACAGTTAGCCAACCCAGGACTACTTGTTGTAAAGAGATATCTTGGATAAACCACTTTGAGAGAGAGATCCTTCGAGAACTAGCTTGCAGATTCTTTTCTGTGTTAGGCTACTGTTAAAGATCCCAACATTTGGCAAAATGCTGCTTGTCTGTTCATATCCTCAATCTGAACTGAACTGAATCAACATCTGACTGCTTCAGCCCCTGACTCCTCCCATAAAATACATCACCTTACTAAAGCTAAACACAATATCGCTAATTATCTACTTTGGAAGGAAACCTTCCTTACATAAACAAAATTCCATTAACCCAACTTTTAGCATGCTTTGCTATCCCTTCTGTAGCCACAAAGTCTGGCTGACTTTCAAACCAGGATTTTTAAAAACATGACTGCAGCAGTCACACACTAACCCTGGCTTTTAACCCTTACAGCATCAAATACACATAATACAATACATCTGAAATTTCTACATTCATCATACTATCTATGTCCCTCATAATTTTGTGCACCTCGATCATGTACCCCCTCAGCCTTCTCTGCTCTAAGGAAAACAACCCCAGCCTAGCTAGCCATAGCTGAAAGGTTCCAGCTCAGGCAACATCTTGGTGAATCTCTTCTGCACTGTCTCCATGCAATCATGTCCTTCCTATAGTGTGGCAACCAGAACTGCACACAATGCTCTAGCTGTAGCCGAACGAGCATTTTATACAGCTCCAGCATAACCTCCCTGCTCTTATATTCAATGACTTGGCTGACAAAGACAAATATCCCATATGCCTTCTTAACCTCGGCCGCCCAATCTTCCATGACTGCTCCTGTCACAAGGGAACTGGCAAATCCGGGCCGCAGTCATTTCTCGAATCTATGAGAATGTCACTTTGGTTTCAGGAACCCAAATACGTGAGTGGTAGTCATTCCAAACAAATTTCCCACCGCCGTTGAACCCTATTACACTTCCAAATTCATCCCAACATGCACCTCATTTGCAGACAAGTTCATCGAATTCAGTGAGTACAACTTTGTTAATTATTTCCCTCCTTTGACATTTTTCTTTTTCACAACTCATCACATCTCGTTCGGGGTTTTAATTTCCTTGGAGGGCCTTTTAAATGAACCTCATTGCTTCAGATTGCTTGTTAAGTGGATTGACCATTAAGGGAAATTACATGACCAAAAATAACCTCCGTGAGTGTGCACCCACAACTCATGTAACTCCAGATGGTGTGAGGTTTTGATGCCTTCAACTGCTCCTCTTATCTTTACTGGAATGTCCATAGGAATGGTCCATTCTGAATGTGGTTGTCACAGACGGCAATTAGTTGCTGATTTCTCCTTTCCGCATGTGTCATCAGTACACATTTAAAAGGAGTATATTGAAGTGGTAAATATAATTGCTGCATAGGTCCCACTCTTCTCCAGGCGCAGGATTAATTCAAAGCAAAAAAACAGAAAATGTTGGGAACACCCAGCAGGCCAGGGAACATCTGTGCTGTGAGTAAAAAGGGGTAATGGTTCAGTCGATGACCCTATGCCAGAATTTGGAGAAGTTGGAGGTTTAAGAGTTTGTAAAGCAAGTCTAGAGCCAGCGTAAAAGTAGGGTGGTAGTGAGGGAGAGTAGGGGGAGGAAGCAGCCAAAGGGAAGGTAAGGCCACAGGGTGGAGGAAAGGAAAGATTAAATAGGTAAAAAGGGATGATTGTGCAAGGCAAAAGGGAGTACTACTAGGGCAATCAGGGGAGATGGTGGCGTAGTAGTATTGTCACTGGACGAGTAATTCAGAGTTCCAGGGTAAAGCTCCGGGGTCCTGAGTTTGAATCCAAACACGGCAGGCAGTGAAATTTCAGTTCGATAAAAATCTGGAATTAGAATTCTAATGATGACCATGAAACCATTGCTGATTGTCGTAAAAACCCATCTGGTTCCCTCATGTCCGTCAGGAGAGGAATCTGCCATCTTTACCTGACCCACACAGTGATGCTGTTGACTCTTAATTTAGAGTACCCAATTCATTTTTTCCAATTGAGGGACAATTTAGCATGGCCAGTCCACCTACCCTGGGTTGTGGGAGCAAAACCCACGCAAACACAGGGATAACATACAAACGCCACACGGACAGTGGCCCAGAGCCGGAATCGAACCTGGGACCTCGGTGCCATGAGGGAGCAGTGCTAACCACTGCACCACCATTCTGCTCTCACCAATGATGACTGAATGGGCATTAATACCCAAGGGATCCATCTCACTTTACCCCATCCTCCAGTCTATGTAGTAACACTGGGGATAATTTTGCGAACCAGAGTATATTGTTATTGAACCGACTCGATTTTTATGATATAATGGGGAGACAATTATTTATGCCAGGTTACTGCCAAAAGGTGAAGTTGGAAATGCCGTTCACTACCACTGACCAATTTAAATATCACTCTCTTATTCTACTGTTAATGTCTGAAAAAATGACCCTCGTAAAAAGACATAATAATATGTGAACCCACACCGTAACAAACTTCTAAAATGTTTTTTCTAACCTTGATTTTTTTTTAATGCATTGGGAAGTAAAGCACAGTTTTTAAAAGGATCCTGTGGATAGTCTAAATCTGAATTTCCATGTTCACCTTTCTCAGTCTTTATCATGCTTAATACCCTCGTAAATTGAAGTCATGTTCAACTATATGGATTTGATTAAGGACACTGTAATAAAGATTGAGCTTGTAAACAGATGCCAAATGACAAAACACTTCAGGAAGCATATGGCTCCTGAAGCCTCTCAGGCCATAGTTCGTTTTTTGTGCAGTGAAATACAACTTTGTCATTGACTAACTTCACAGTCATGGCAGGGAGCCATAACCTGTGCCCTGCAAAGCCCTTCAGGCACTCAGAATATCTGTTTTTCATTCAGCAAGCTTGCAAGAGAAAATAAAACTGTCCAAAAACCCATACGATTTTTTTCTTTTCCCTGTGAGTAGGCAGTCACCGCATAGACCAATTCTCTGTGAAATCTTTGTGTGGTAAAGTAAGAAGAAAGCATTCCTTTCTCTTTGAAAGACAGTCGCGCAAGGGTCTGAGCGCCCTGGCAAACATTCCCCTAAATGGGTTGCTGCTGAGAATTAGTTCTATTTGAGTACCCAGCTGAACCATGATATTTAATCTTAGTTCTCAAAGTCTCTATTTGGCCCTTGCATTCTAACTTATGTCCAAAAACCCTAATGCCTGCTGTCATTGTAAATCCAGACAGCCAAACAACGGATTCAAGAGGAGAAACAGAATGGAAAAGTGGCCAATTCTGGTCCCTAACTTTCCTTCATACTATGCTGCCCTCAATGGTGAGGTCTCTGTCAATTTTGTTTTTTTTTTCTTTTTCTTTTTAAGGTGGGGGGGGAGGGGTCAATTAATGATGTGCTTCATAATGTGTTTTATATATAAGCTCATTTTGCAGTCCAGCTGTTGCAAATTCTTGGATCAGGTACGTTGATGGCAAATACTGACATCTAAACCTTGAGGCTTTCGTCAGTCTGACTTTGACCTGACAAGTATTGTTCAAAAGATCCTATTTCTGACAGGTGCATGCCTGTAGGCTCTGCCATATCCTCTGTGTCACTTGAGGTATTCAGTACTTAACACTTATATTGGGTGGTGGTCAACCATAGGTCAACAGTTCAATCGGTCATAAATTACTTGGCATATGGACCATGCCAACCTTGCAGATTGTTCCTACTCTGTTGCCCCTTGTTTTCCTTGACTGGGAAACTCAGTCAGACAATTGCTCATGACAAGAAGTCACATAATCATCACTTTTATTGGAGTTGAATTGTGTTCCCTCTTGCCTCAGGACGAAGTAACTCAATTCTGTTTCCCCTTTTACCACACACTCTTAAGCCTAAAGTGCAATAGAATGACCTGCACAGCTGAAAAGGCACTTCACCATTGTGTGGTAAGGCATCCCATGACAGAAAGATTTTAGCTGACACTTGTAGTTAACTGCATGCACTGCTTTTGTCCTGACTGCTTAATTGACATCCAGATGAGAAAATGTGTGGCTTCCTCCTCAAACAGAGTTAGGGCTCCTATGGAATCCCTCACTCATGTTTGCCCTTATAGATCTATGCCTATAACAGAACACTTGTTCAATTTTAAAGCATTACAATGTCCAAACAATATTCCGGTCGGTAGGTGACACAGATGAGCTGGGTCCTGCAATGGACGACTTTGTGCCTCGTGTAGATTGTGAGTCAGATGTTGTACGTCTCTCCAAATTTTTAATTCCAGTAATATGAGATCCTTTATATTCGAACTGACAGATTGATTGTTGACAATATTGCACTTTCTCAGGGCCAGTCTATGTTACAGGCTGAAAGCCTTAGTGGGGCTTGAGCCAAAATATTTGTGGCTCAGGTGATAGCTGAGCCAAGCGGACACAGATAACACACCACAAAAATGCCACATTCAGCCCCTCAAACCTCTCTTCCTAACAATAGTTTCCCATCTCTGATAGCAACCCATTGGGCCCACACCACACAACCTGTACTGGAAAGTTTTGATCTCTGCTCTATAATGGAGTGCCCAAAACTGCACACAAATAATTAAGCTTCACTCCTGACATTTACAATTGTATTCACCCTTTCAACCAAATTGCAGGTTTCTCCCAATCACCTGAGTTGTGATCAGTGAACGTCAGAGGAGCTATGCTATTTTGCACTTAATATATTTTGTAGGCTCCATCCATGAACAATTTTGTTCTGCCTGATGCACAGTAGCTTTATAGCTATATACAACCCGGATGTTGAGACACCTGTGTCACCCGGGAAAATCCTTTGAATTAGTTGGACAGACTGTAGTTGTTAAACACGTGAAAATAAACCAAGAACCGAAGTAAAAAGCACACTTTAAACTCAAATTGCATATAAATTGGAACTTAATAAACTTTGAGAGATCTGAAGACTGTGATCTACTGTTGGAGACTTAGCCGATCATTATGAACTAGCCAGTCTTAACTTGCATCACTTACATGTAAATTGAACCCTTTGGGTAATTACGTCCTTATATACTGGATTGCCATTTTTGTCTTGCGGTTCACTATCCAAGCAAGCTTTTATGATAATATACAAACCTCTCAATATGTGAGGTCCGATGTCATACAATACATAATCTGTCAGGTCCTTTGTCACTACTGTTATCTTCAAAGAAAGAAACTCCTGAGATCAAAAGAAAATGTCAATGCAAAGACAGAAAACTGATTTTATGTGAAGAATTCACCGTCTTGTACATATTACAAATAATACCAGACGCTGCTCACAGAATTTAAGGCAATTATCCAATTTTTAGGTTTGTGAAATGAATAGAGACACCTAAGCTTTGTTCTCACAGTTTAAGGCGTCATCGCTAGCCCCTCAATTAATCTATCTCTTTGAGGTGCATTTCATATCTTCTGTGTTCACTCTCAGGAAGTCCAGTGTTTTCTAGGTAACAAGGAAGGAGTTAAGATTGCCCAGAATATACTGTTAAAAATACCAGATTTCGAGCATAACACAATGCAGAACAAAACTCTTGTAAGAGAACATTGTTAGATATGATTAGCAGTCAGAAATAGGTCTACGATACTGCTGTCCCAATTCTTTGGTCTGAATTTAGAGGGCAGTTTGTCCCTTATGTTCCTCAATATGGACTCTAACCTTTATCCTACTCTGTGCTGCATCACTCTTATTACCAAACATGACTAGAAAACATCCCTTGCACACAAAGGGATCCTCAGACTTCAATATGTTGTGGTCTAATTAACATCCTTCAATCAATTTATTGGCCACATAGGATTGGATGACCTCAAGCAAGCTGACATTGATGGAGAAGTTGCTACACGTTGCTACTACTACTCAATTATTATGATAGCTCTGTGACTTCATCCAGAGTGCCATACAGACCCGTAAGGCTCCAGGTTAGGCCTTAGGTATGTGCTGAATTAGCCAAACTCAGTGGTATGGATGCAGGGATGTTGCAATTAGTCCCAGTGCCTTTGTCCAGAAGGAAGAAAGTGGAAACGCATTTATTTTACATCAGTAATTCATTTGCTGTTTACTCGTTTTAGGATGGTCATGTTGCTTGAGAAACACCTTTAAATATTTTGAAAGTACACATTTTAAACAGGCAGCAGCAGAAAACACATGCTTTAAATAATAAACTGCAAATAACCTAAAATAAGTTAAATATAAAATAATACTAAAATAAATATATACTGACAATTTAAGAATGTGAATATAAATAAGTTGCTTTAAATATTGACAGTATTTTAGGGAAATGCAAATGGTGGATACACCTATAATTTCCAGTCTCCCCAGCTGCTGGGGAATGCTCCCTCACTACACCCCACCCTACACCCTCACTCACTACACCCACCTCCACAACACCCCCACTCTACACCCTCACTCACTACACCCACCTCCACAACACCCGCACTCTACACCCTCTACACCAATGAATCCCATTGCTGAACCAAGAAAACTTTCTTCCTCTTCCCCCAGTCATGCCTCCCTTTCTGTTTGGAGTTGTTCTTCAAACTCTGGGCGAAATTCTCCGCACCCGCGGAAAGTCGCAAAACCGTCGTAAAAATCGGGACCGTTTTACGACGGTCTCGAAGGCTTCATTTCCCGACGGATTCACTTCCTGGAAATGGGCTAGTAGCACGGCCGCGTCAATTACGTGCGTGATGACGACGGAACGCGACGACGACACGAACACGCCCACGTGACGCCGCCCGACGCCGTAAAAAGGCGCGGGCGACCACAGAATCTGTCGGGCAGGATGTCGGAGCCGAGGAGAGCTGCTCCTCGCTTTGTAGATGCTGACGTCGAGGCGCTGCTCGATGCCGTGGAGCAGAGGAGGGGCATCATCCGCCCGCGGAGAGGGCATCGCCAACCTGCCAGCGCGGTACGCCAGGCCTGGCGTGACGTGGCTGCTGCCGTCAGTGCTGTGGGGCAGACCCCTCGCTCAGCAGAGCAATGTAGGAAGAAGCTACACGACCTCACCAGGTCTGCCAGGGTAAGTGCCATGAGGGTGCCCCCTAGTCACAACCATCCCTCCCCCTTAACTTAAGCACCCCCCCCCCCCCCCCCCCCCCCCGGGCACGGGAGGGGGGGGGAGAGGGATTGGGGCAGAGTTATTCGAGGGTGGTTCACAAAGTTGTCGCAGACCCAGCGCTCTGGCCCCGAGGAGAGATGCAATCGTCTTATGACAACTTGCCCCCCCCAAACTATGCCAGTATCTGAACGGACTGCTGATACCTACCGTTTTGTAATGATCTACCTATGTTCCCTCCCCCAACAGGCCAAGGCCGCTCATAACCACCGTGAGCGGCACAAGACTGGAGGGGGTTCGCCCAACCTGCACCCCCTCAGCACCTTTGAACAGAGGGCACTGGACCTTGTTGGGGGGTCTGCCACCCGCGATATCGCGCAATGCGAGGTTGGCGGAACTGCAGCAAGTGAGACAACCCTCCCTGACAAACACTCACCCCTCACCCATCCTCTGTCCCTTCACACACCCTGCCCACTGGGACACCTCCCCCATCCTCTGTCCCTTCACACACCCTGCCCACTGGGACACCTCCCCCATCCTCTGTCCCTTCACAAACCCTGCCCACTGGGACACCTCCCCCATCCTCTGTCCCTTCACACACCCTGCCCACTGGGACACCTCCCCCATCCTCTGTCCCTTCACAAATCCTGCCCACTGGGACACCTCCCCCATCCTCTGTCCCTTCACAAACCCTGCCCACTGGGACCGTCCAGCGGCCTGCCGAGCAAATCGAAATAACCCGTCTCATTCTCTTCCCTAGGACGTGATGCCGAACGACCAGGGCCGTCTGCCTCCAGACGGAGACAGGAATCTGCCGCCACCTCACCCGGGGCCTCACAACAGAGGGTGCCCGATCAGCGGGCAGCCCTATCCGCCCCAACCCAATCTGTGGACCAGGACGCACAGAGGGTTCGAAGTCCACCACCACCACCAGAAATGGCCAGGGACAACCCTCCTGTCGCTGAGCAGCCCCACACCATGGATGAGGCCCTAAACATTGAGAGCGTCGGGCTTGCGGCACTGCTTTCTCCCACCACATCCATCATCCCAGAGATACACACCCCGGCGGGCCTATTTAGTGATGAGTCTCCTGGGGCACAGTCTGGTTGGCACATCACAGCTGAGCAGGTACAGCAGGTGGAGGTCGGAGCAACAGAGGGCCCGGACTCGCGGAGGCCAGACCAGGCCCAGGATGCAGCTGGCTCCCAGACGTTTTCTGAGTTCCTGGAGTTTATCAACCCACCCGCACAGCCGATGCCTCAGGAAACCCAGGGAAACAATGGCGGGAGGAGGGCAGCCTTCCTGGCTCTGCAGACGCTGTTAGAGGAGTCGAACCGCGTCCAAGAGCAGGGAGTGGTGCCGCTCATGGCAGAGACCCAGTCCGACACCGCACGGGTGGCATCCGCGGTGGAGGCAATGGGTCAGGTTATGCAAGACGTTGGGGTTAATGTGCACGCGTCATCCTCGGCCCTGGACAGGGTTGCCCTCTCACAGGCAGCAATGTGCCAGAGCCAAAACGACATTGCCGGCGCCCTGCGGGCCATGGCACAGTCCCAGCAGTCGATAGCACAGTCCCAGCAGTCGATAGCACAGTCGCAGCAGTCGGTCGCGGAGACCATCAACCGCCTGACACATGTGCTGGATGGCGTCGTGCACACACAGGTTGAGATCGCACAGTCCCTGGCGGGAATGTCTAACTCCCTGGACTCCGTCTCTGCAAACCTTCGGATCCTGGTGGATACCGTTGCAGGCCTCCAGGACTGGCAGCGCCAGGTGTCGGTGGTGCGACGGGGAACCTCCCCGCTCGCACCTCTGTCCCAAAGTGAGGCCCGGGGGCCACCGGGCTCCCCGAGGGAGGAGGAGGTTTCGGGGCCCGTCCCATTAACTCCATCACGGGACATCCCGGAATTCTCGGCCTCCCCCCGTCCCATCCCTGGTGCATCGGGTGGGCAGCAGGCAGAGCAGGGTGGCACAATGTCACCCGAGACGCCCGCAGAGCAGCCTGGCCCATCAAGGCCGGGTCGCCCCAGGAAACGCATAGCCAAGGAGAAACGAGTCGAGGGGGGCGATTCGCAGCAATCCTCCTCCACTCCTGCTGTATCATCTGGGGATTCACTTAGACGTAGTGGTAGGGCCCGTAAGGCAACTAAGATAGACACTGAGTAAGTTGGCACGGGTGAAGGGCACAGTTTAGTTGTAGGGGCTAGGGCACCTGTAAATAATTGTTAATATTAAACGCACTGTTCCACCTTACTTGTAATACCATGTGATTGTTCCACAGCCACAGGAATCGTGATGGTGACCGAGTGTCGCTGGGGGTGACGGGTGGTGAAACCTCGGTGCCGGGTGTGCAGTCCCTGCCCCTACCCCCCTCCCACAGCTAGCCCACGCGGGCACGTGATGGAGTGTCAGTGACGAACTCAGCGGCCACCAAGGTGGATGGTTCAGCTATTGCCATGGGTCAGACTCTCTCTAACGATTCTGAGCTCACAGCTCTTCGCAGAGCGGGCTGTCATCATTCCACATGGCACTGATCACACCCGCTGACACAGCCATCAATGTTGTGCCATTCCGTCTGTACCCAGTGATAAGCGTGATGTCGAAGTGGAGCAGTGTACACTGAGAGGGGGGGGGGGGGGGGGGGGGGGGGGGTTGTGGTGGTGGCAGTTGTGTGGTGACTAGCGATGCAGGTGGTGGTTTGGTGTTCATCGGGGACGTCACATGCGATACGTGAACCGTGCTGCCACCAGGGCGTCGCGTGCCCGCCGTCCTTGCTGGGTCCGTCGTGCCGCCTCCTGGACATCACCAGCACCTGGGTCGTGTCTGCGTTCTGCGCCCGCCACTCTGCCAGCGTCCTCCTCCTCCTCCTCCTCCTCCTCCTCTGTGCTGGCACCACTGCCACTAGCTTCTCCCTC
Source organism: Scyliorhinus canicula (assembly GCF_902713615.1). Lineage (NCBI taxonomy): Eukaryota > Metazoa > Chordata > Chondrichthyes > Carcharhiniformes > Scyliorhinidae > Scyliorhinus > Scyliorhinus canicula. The sequence continues at coordinate 21,461,326 of NC_052147.1, forward strand.
CGCCTCCTGCAACAGGTCATCTCCCCTCTGCATCGCGATGTTGTGCAGCGCACAGCAGACCACTACAATGCGAGCGACCCTGTCGGCCTGGTACTGCAGGGCCCCTCCGGAGCGGTCCAGGCACCTGAATCTCATCTTCAGGAGGCAAAGGCAGCGCTCCACCACACCCCTGGTTGCTGCATGGGCCTCGTTGTATCGTGTTTCCGCATTGGTCTGAGGCCTCCGTATAGGCGTCATCAGCCAAGACCTCAGCGGATAACCCCTGTCACCTAGCAACCAGCCCCTCAGCCGGGGGGGACGTCCCTCAAACATCGCAGGGATGAACGACTGCGCTAGTATGTAGGAGTCATGCACACTCCCTGGGAACCTTGCACAGACGTTCATGAACCTCATGTGGGGGTCGCATACCACCTGGACATTAATGGAGTATGTCCCCCTCCTGTTTGTGAACACTTCCTTGTCCACAGCAGGCGGGCGCATGGGGACGTGAACACAGTCGATTGACCCCTGAACCCTCGGTATCCCGGCCACACTGGCAAATCCACGGGCTCGTGAGTCTTGACTTGCTTGGTCCTCGGGAAAGGTGATGTAGCGATCGGCGATGGCATAGAGGGCGTCGGTCACATTCCGGATGCACCTGTGCACCGATGACTGGGAGATCCCGGAGACGTCCCCGCTCGGAGACTGGAAGGAGCCGGTAGCATAGAAGTTCAGAGCGACCGTCACCTTGATGGCAACCGGGATCGCGTGTCCTCCCCCCGTTCCACGTGGGGCGAGGTGCGACAGGAGTTGGCAGATATGTATCACCGTCTGCCTACTCAGCCGGAGTCTTCTCCTGCAGGTGATGTCCGGCATTGTTAGGAAAGAGACCCGGACACGGTACACCCTCGGCTTTGGTCGTCGCCTCTGGCGCCGTGGCTGCACCCTCACTCTCTCCTCTTCCTCTTCCTCCTCCTCCTCCTCCTCCTCCCCCCCCCCCATGCTGCTCGACGACTGGCAACTCCTCGGCCCTTCCCTCTGCTGCTGCAGCTGGCCCTGCAGCCACTGCGGGTTGTGGGTGTGGATGCTGCTGCATCTCCAAATCCAGTAGAGCGGCCCCAACCACTGCGCAGAACATAGGCGTTCTGTTCACAGACATTGTGCTAACCTACAGAAGGGTGGTGGGGGGCAGAGAAACGGGACATGTTAGACGGAGGTTAGTCAACACCTCGGCAGCCGCCAGCCATGGGATACCAGTGTGTCCCGGTGGCCTGGTCGCGCTGCTGACACGCGGTCAGCCTAACCCCTGGTCACTTTCTGCATCCAACGGCCAGTAAACTATGGCCTCCTCACGGGTGCGTCAGTGGCCTGTGTCCGGAAGCCACAGGGGAACCAGCAGCCGTGTCCTCGTCACCGGCACACCATGGCATGCTGGCAGACATTTTGTTACGGGGTTGGACGGCTCACTCTCTACCTAACCCCCCCCCCTCCGTCGCCCCCCACTGCCTCCCCGTCGCCCCCCACTGCCTCCCCCGTCTCCCCCACTGCCTCCCCCGTCTCCCCCACTGCCTCCCCAGTCTCCCCCCCCACTGCCCCCTCCGTCTCCCCCCCACTGCCCCCTCCGTCTCCCCCACTGCCCCCCTCCGTCTCCCCCACTGCCCCCTCCGTCTCCCCCACTGCCTCCCCCGTCTCCCCGACTGCCTCCCCCGTCTCCCCCACTGCCTCCCCCGTCTCCCCCACTGCCTCCCCCGTCTCCCCCACTGCCTCCCCCTTCGCCCCCCACTGCCTCCCCCTTCGCCCCCCACTGCCTCCCCCGTCTCCCCACTGCCTCCCCCGTCTCCCCCACTGCCTCCCCCTTCGCCCCCCACTGCCTCCCCCGTCTCCCCCACTGCCTCCCCCGTCTCCCCCACTGCCTCCCCCGTCTCCCCCACTGCCTCCCCCTTCGCCCCCCACTGCCTCCCCCGTCGCCCCCCCACTGCCTCCCCCGTCTCCCCCCACTGCCTCCCCCGTCTCCCCACTGCCTCCCCCGTCGCCCCCACTCCCCCCGCTCTGGACCCCCTCCCGTTCTCAGGGATGCCTTCCCCGTTGTGGCCAGACTCGAGCGGTGCGCTGAACGGTGCGCTGAGCGGTGCGCAGAGTGGTGCCCTGACCTCCTCCAAGCTGTCGTCAGCCAGCACGACTGGTTGACGAATTTAAAAAGCAGGTGTGTTTCACGACGTGCAAACAGGGCGCCATGACGTCGGGACTTCGGCCCATCCGGGCCGGTGAATAGCAGGGGGTGCTATCAGTGGCGATTCTGGTCGTGTCAGGGGCGGGAAGGAGGCGTTTGTCGGGAATGGCGACTCCGACATTTTGCGGGGTTCGGAGAATAGCGGGAGGGCGTCGGAACAGCGTCGCCGTAAAAATTTCCGACGCCCGCTATTCTCCGAACCGTCGTGAGTCCGGAGAATCTCGCCCTCTGTTCTTCAAACAAGGCACAGGGTCTGAGCATCCAGGTTACAGCCTGGTCAGCCTGCCTCAATCCCATCTGGTCTACGGATGAAGTGCATCGGAGACCACGGCACTACATACAGATCATCCCAGTTTTGAATGACCTTTCCTTGTAATGCACTTTCAGTGTAAAGTGCATCCAAATGCAAAGGGAATCTTTCTGTTCTCACTGAACAAGGATTTGTTTCCTTAAATTCAAAAGTGAGGGACAATTTTGAAATGTGCCCTGCAAGCAGTGGCCACATTTGTTGCTCTAATTGTGTAGATGGCTTGCTAATGGAGGTGGGGGGGGGGGCACGGTTTGGCTCACTTGGCTAGTCAGCTGGTTTGTGATGCAGAGCAAGGCCAGCAGCGTGGGTTCAATTCCTGTACCGGCTCGAATTATTCATGAAGGCCCTGCCTTCTCAACCTTGGCCCTCGCCTGAGCTCAACAAGACACTTATAGGTAGGATGACAACACAAAGTGGAATGCGAGACGCTTGATAGTAAATCAGGCTATTTCAAGGATAGTGATAATGAGAATGCATTGTGGGCTGGATTCTCCGCAGCCCTGTGCCGAAATCGCGGCCAACGAGAATCCACTTTCAGGCCACAATCGGGCCCAGCTCCGGTCCAGCGATTCTCCGGGCCCTGAAAATCGGCGTGATCACAGAGTACGCCGTGCAGCCGGGGGCACATTGCCAGAGGCCTGGCCAGCAAACCTCCGCTCCCAACCGGCCGAGTTCCCGGCAGCGTGGAACTAACCACCTATTGCCGATCGGGAAGCTGGCGTGGCGGTTGCGGACTCAATCCATGGCCGCCCTGGTCGGGGGCGGGGGGGATTGGAGACCGGGGGGGGGGGGCCTTATAGGCGGCCGGGGAGTGCTGGTGTGGGGTTAGATGGGGAGGGGGCTCCTTTCTCGGTGTGGCTCAGCGATCAGAGTCCGCCATGCAGCTCGGCGTGGCCGCTGGAGACCGCCGCTGTGCGCATGCACGGATTCCGAACCGGAAGTGCAGGGGCCCGTATCCGCAGATTTGGACACTATGGGCAATTTATCATGGTCAATCCATCTACCCTGCACATCTTTGGACTGTGGGAGGAAATCGGAGCAGCCGAAGGAAACCCACGCACACACGAGGAGGATGTGCAGACTCCGCACAGACAGTGACCCAAGCCGGAATCGAACCTGGGACCCTAGAGCTGTGAAGCATTTGTGCTATCCACAATGCTACCGTGCTGCCCTAATTATGGTGTGTCAGATGACCAAAAGATGGAAGAAAGTTGGGACAGGATATTCTAGCCTCACTCACCACAGGGCTCGTCTAGTCCTGCTGAAAGTTAATGGACTTTTGGCTGGACTGCCGACTTTTCAGTGGTCAGTGCCACCATGATGTGGGTTAATCCCGGCCTTAGGTTTTAAGTAGTGTGTTAAAGGTGGAAAGTGAGGTAGAGAGGCAGAGAGATGTAGAGGGAGGGTACCCCAGGCCTTAAGGCACAGGCAGTGAAGGCAGGGCCACCATGCAATTAAAATCGGGCCTGCACAGGAGGTCTGAATTAGAGGAATGCAGATATCTCAAAGAGTTGTGGCGTTGGGAAGATTACAAAGATAGGACATGGATTGTTCTGAAACATGGATGAAAATATTAAAATCAAGATGTTGTTTGATTGGGAAGGAATGTAGGTCACTGAGCACAAGGGGGATACAACGTGCTCTGGGTTAAGGCATGGGATGCAGACTTTTGGATGAGCTCAAGTTTACAAAGGGTAGAAGGTGTGAGAGCAGCCAGGAATGTGCTGGAATAGTCGAGACAACGTTGGCATGAATGAGAGTTTCGGCAGATGAGCTGAGGCGGGTGAGGGTGGGTAATATCACGGAGGTGGAAATCGGTGGTCTCAGTGGTGGCGTGAATATGTGGTCAGAAGTTTATCTCAGGATCAGATTTGACAACCAAGGCTGCGAACAGACTGGCTTAATCTCAGACCGTTACCAAGGAGATGGGTGGAGTCAGTGGTCAGGCAACAAAGTCGGAGTGATGGCTGAAAACGATGGCTTCAGTTTTCCCAATATTTAATTGCAGGACATTTTTGTGCAACCGGCACTGGATGTCGGTTGAGCAATCAGCATTCTCTGTGTCTGCGCCTTCTCAAAGGTTCTCGGCTGTTTGAATTGAGGAAGTTATTTGAGTTATTTTGAACCATGTGTTATCGCTTTAAGGCAACACTGCATATTCTACACCTTTACTTGTTTCCCCACAGTTTAGGGAGAATATTAAGAGATGAATATTCATTCTGAAGGGTTAACCTCCCCTGTTTATATTTCAATCATTGTTCCGAGTGAAAGATTGAACACAGCCGAATATCTCCTTGTCTCTTTACAGGGTCTTACCTGAGTAAGTACACTGGACTGTATTTCTGAGTATTGTTTGCGTACATTTGACTGTGTTTGTGTGCGAGAATGTGTTTGAGCGAATGTGTTCTGAGAATCACTGGCAAAACAGCATTTGTTGCCCATCCCTAATTGTCCTTTAGAAGGTGATAATGAGCTGCCTCCTTGAACAATTGCAGTTCATGAGGTGTAGGTGCTGGTCAGAAGGCTGTTCCATCATTTTGATCGAGTGTCAGTGGAGAAACGGTGCAATATTTCCAAGTCAGGATGGTGTGTGGCGTGCAAGGGAACTTGAAGTTGGGGTTTTCCCACATATCTGCCACCCTTGTCCTTAAACTTTGCAGAGGTTATGGGTCAAAAGAGCCTTAGCGAGTCACTGCAGTGCATCTTGTAGACAATACGCATTACTGCCACGGTACGTCAGTGCTGGAGGGAATGGATGTTCAAGCTGGTGGATGGCGTGCCAATCAAGCGGGCTGCTTTGTCCTGGATGCTGTCCAGATTCTTGATTGTTGTTGGAGCTGCACTCATCAAGTGAAGTAGAGATTATTCCATCACGTCCCTGACTTGTGCCTTGTAGATGGTGGACAGGCTCTGTGGTGTCAGGAGGTGAATTACTCACCCCAGAATTCCCAGTTTAGTTTCCGGTCAATTTTAAACCCCAGTCGAGGGAGGGGGATTCAGTGATGTAACGCCATTGAATGTAAAGGAGAGATGTTGGATTCTCTCCTGTTGGAGACGGTGACTGCCTAGAACTTGTGTAGCGTGAATGTTACTTGTCACTTATCAGTCCAAACCTCAATGTCATTCAGGTTATGCTGCACTTAGGCACAGACTGCTTTTGTATCTGAGGAGTCGCAAATGGTACTGAACATTGAGCAAACATCAGCAGACATCCCCACTTCTGACCTTATGATGGCGGGAAGGTCATGATGAAGCAGCTAAAGATGGTTGGGCCTATGGAACACTAGCCTGAGGAACTACTGCAGTGGCGTCCTGGGACTGAGATGATTGGTCTCCAACCACCACAACCGTCTTCCTTTGTGCTAAGTATGACTCCAACCGGAGGAGAGTTATCTTCCTGATTCCCATTGACTCCAGTTTTGCTAGGGCCAATACAGACGAGAGCCAAGTACTTCTGGAGAAACTCAAATTGGGCATTGGTAAAACAAATGTGACTTTATAGCACTTGCCATTTTCTAGTGACAGAGGGTAGACGGATGAGGCAATAATTGACCAGATTAGACTTTTCCTGCTTTTTTATGGACAGCTTAGATGTGGGGCAATTTTGCACTTTGTTGGGTAAATGCTGATATTAGAGTGTGTTCGGGTCATGCACCTGAATGTGTGTGTGTGTCTGTCTGAGTGTGTGTTTGAGTGTGTTTGTGTGTGTTTGAGCGCATGTGTTCATATGTGCACTGAGAAAATATACGGTTGTCAGGTGCTCTGAACAAAGTGAATTTCTGATTTATATGACAATAAGAATTCCTTTTAACAGCCGTGAAGTGGCTTTGGAGTGACAGGCATAGCAGGCAGATGCAAGTTTCTGCACTTTTCTCTGTATGTGATTATGAATCTCAGAGCCTGGGCTGCTTGGTTTAATAATATACACGAGGGGCTGACTCCGCCGCGGGGGGGCTGGGGGGGTTGGGTGGGGGGGGGGGGGAGTCCTTCTGGTAAGTACTACTGAGAGGCACAGTGCCAGTTAAACAAATAATGAGGGTTCCTGAACTGGCAGCCACTGTTTATACGACGATAGCACTGTTCAAAGGTTTACTTTTATCTGGGTAAGTGTGGATGTTCACATCAGTTCAAATTGGCTATTTCTTTTTCTTATGCGGTTGATCTTCCAGTGAAGGACACTCGCCTCAGCACTATGATAGCCTCTATCTGCCTCTGCGTCTGTACTTCTGCAAGTGAAATCAGGCATTGTCTTTCCTGCGACTTCTGTTGGATTAGGAGAAACAAAAAGTTCTTTTCGCCAGTCAAAATAAGAGGGTGACCTTTGTAACGATTGACTGACCTGTATCGCAGGTGTCACAGCCAGGCATTTTCAAGATAGGGGCTTGCAATTAAGCTAATCACTTAACAACAATAACAATAGCCCTTTGACGTCACCAGTTTGAGTAACAGACCTCGCTAAGGATTGGCACTCGGCCAGCTCGTTAGCCAACTGTTCCCACTTTGAGCCCTGTCTCCCAAACAAGTCTGTTTGAATCCATAAATCTGTTTATAAATCAGACCTTTCGCATGCACTTGTGGCTTATGTCACTGCAGCTACCTCATTGAGCATTTGATTCCTTTTAGCTAAATCCTCGGGATTGAGGATGACTGGCTCGGGCTCCCACCCCTGTTCAATAGGTCCTGAGATGGCTGATAAGTCCAACGTGTGATCTGCAGACTCTGTGACATTTGGGGTTTGAAGGATCGGTAGATGTGTAGTTTCGTCATTTGTGTGTTCCCTCCCACACCACGACTTCACCTATGCACCTTCTCGGCAAAGGTTCTCGATGTGTCTGGTGACACCCTGGGCGAGCCTTCTCCACTTTGACCAGTCACAATCCAGGGTCTCCCATAAGTCGGCAGGTACGGTTGAGTTCTTTGGGGATGCTTTATTCCCTAACGTGATTGCTGCTGTTATCCTGGGTGATTGAGTTCTGGGTAGGTCAGTTGCTTCGGGAGCCTGGTGTCAGGCACACCCAAGTGCCATGTCCCACCCAGCAGAGCTGGCTTTGTGTGATTAGCCTCTCGATGCCAGGCACGTTGGCTTGCATTAGTACAAGAGCAACAGTGCCACATGGCCATCAACCTTGTATTTTTTAATTGTGTGCTTTGATTAGGAGTGGTGAGAGGGGAGAGGAAAACGGATTGATGTTTTGGGTGCACGCCATCATCAGAGTTCCAGTTCCTGAATTAGCTCCACTTCGGGGCTAAATTTCCACATGGATTCTCCTGACGATTCTGCTAACTCCAAGGGCAAGATCCACACTAATCCCAGCAAAATGACATAATAATAATCTTTATTGACACAAGTAGGCTTACATTAACACCGTAATGAAGTTACCGTTAAAAGCTGCTAGTCGTCACATTCCGGCGCCTGTTTGGGTACACAGAGGGAGTATTTAGAATGTCCAAATTATCTCACAGCACGTCCTTCGGGACTTGTGGGAGGAAACCGGAGCACCCGAAGGAAACACACGCAGACACAGGGATAACGTACAGACTCCGCACAGACAGTGACCCATGCCGGGAATCGAACCTGGGACCTTGGCATTGTGAAGCAACAGTGCTACCACTGTGCTACCGTGCTGCCCACACTTATGCAATTCCTCACGGATTTCCATGGCCTTTGGTGGATGTCACTACAACCGCAGCAGAGTTTCAGCCCTTTTACCTTGATTCAGTTGGTAAACAATTTTGAGAGCGACATAAAAAGGGTGATGAAATGGGATTACCTGAATTGCTCTTGCGTGCTGTCACCATCTGATGATTGTCTTTCTGAAATGGAAGGTTGTGGTTTGAGATTCCGAAGCAGAACCTTATGCTGATAATGTGACACTCTACTCCAATACGTCAAGTGAAACGCCCGACCTTGCAGGTAAGGGGTCACAGTTACATTTGGGCTCCTTTTCAGGTGCAGACTTGGTGCGGCACAGGCTGCTTGTGTCCAGAACAATAAGCCAAGGCAGGCTCAAAATTGGACCTCAAGCCTCATAGCAGTTTATGTGGGAAGAATTGGTACCTGCCAGGTCTCCATGGGCAACCCGTGCACAGAATGCTTAAAAGTTTTCTTCATGAGAGTGGGCCTTGCTGGCAAGGACAGCATTTATTGCTCACCCCTAAATACCCGTGAGAAGGATACACAGGATATACACCACAGAAACAGGCCATTTGGCCCAACCAGACAATGCTGGCGCTTATCCTATGCTTGAACCTCCTCTTAACTTTCCTCATCTAAAGCTATCATCTAACCATCTATTTAATTCCCCCTCATATCATTGTCCAGCTCCCTCTAAAGGCATCTATAATGTTCTCTTCAGCACTCACTGTGGTAGGTAGCGAGTTCCATATTCCCGCCACTATTTGGATCAATGTAGGGTGGTCAGATTTCTTGCTGGATTCTTGAAGATTCCTTCCCACATTGATGGTGTCTATTGATGCTCTTTCCCACAAAGGAAACATTGTCCCTTTTTCCACTCTATTCAAACCTTTCATAATTTTAAAGACGTATATGAAGTTACACCTCAGCCTTTATTCAAGAAAGAAGAGGTTTACTTTGTTCCTGATACTTTATCCCTCACATTTCTGGTATCACCACTCCAAATCGTTTTGTTGCATCATCCCTCATACCTCTATATCAGCCATGGCAACCTAGGCCACTGAGTGGGCTGCAAGAGTGGCCGACCTTCATCTCAGTGGGCCGCAAGATTGAAATCGGACTTGTTCACTAACCATGACCCCATAAATAGGATTAAATGCATTCAATACATGCTGAATATTTCATAATACGTTATAGAAGATGCTTAATTATTTATATATCAATAGAATACATCAAATGATAAAAGCTAAAGAAGTATTTGCACTTTGGAAGCATGGCTAGAATGTAGGACCTCAAAGGTAGTAATCTCAGGATTGCTATGAGTGCCACGAGCCAGTCAGAGTAGGAATGTCAGGATAGATAGGGCGAGTGCATGGCTCGAGAGATAGTGCAAGAAGGAGGGATTCAAATTCCTGGGGCATTGGAACCGGTTCTGGGGGAGGTGAGACCAGGACAAATCAGGCAGGACTGGAACCGATGTCCTGGGGGGTGGGAGGGGAGGGGGGGGGGGGTGTTTGCTGGAGTTGTTGGGGAGGGTTTAAACAAATATGGCAGGGGGATGGGATCCGATATAGGAAGTCGAGGGAAGTATAACAGGGTCGCAAACAAAAAGCAGTAAGGAGGAAAGTGTAAGGCAGAGAAGCCATAGTCAAAAATCAAAAAGGACCACATTACAGGGTACAATGACCTAAGGAGAGTGTGAAAAGGGAGCTGACCAATGCAGGATTGATGGTGTTGTACCAAATGCGCGCAGTATACGGAACAAGGTAAATGAGCTTGTTGTGCACATTGAAATTGGCTGGTACGATGTTGTAGGCATCAAAGAGACATGGCTGCAAGGGGATCAGGGCTGGGATCTAAATATCCAAGGATATATGTCCTATCGAAAGGGCAGGCAAACGGAAAGGGGGCGGGGTTGCATTGTTAGTAAGGAATGAAGTTAAATCGATAGCAAGGAGCGATATAGGATCAGACGGCATAGAATCTCTGGGTAGAGTTGAGGAATTGCAAAGGTAAAATGACCCTGATGGGAGTTATGTACAGGCCCCCTAGCAGTAGTCAGGGTGTGGGGCAGAAAATAAATCAGGAGATAGAAAAGGCATGTAAACAAGGCAATATTACAATAATCATGGAGACTTCAATTGGCAGATGGAATGTGAAAATCAAATTGGTAGTGGATCCCAAGAAATGGAATTTGTGGAATGTCTAAGAGATGTTTTTTTGGAGCAGCTTGTGACAGAGCCTACTAGGGAACAGGCAATTCTGGATTTGGTGATGTGTGATGAGGCAGACTTGATTAGGGAACTGAAGGTGAAGGAACCCTTAGGGAGCAGTGACCACAATATGATAGAATTTACCCTGCAGTTTGAGAGGGTGAAGTTGCAATCAGATGTAATGGTATTACAATTAAATACGGGTAATTACAAAGACATGAGGGAGGAGCTGGCCAGAGTGATTGGAAAAGGAGCCTAGCAGCGAAGACAGTGGAACAGCAATGGCAGAGGTTTTTGGGGGTTATTTGGGAGGCACAACAGAAATTCATCCCAAGAAGGAGGAAACATGCTAAGGGGAGGACAAGGCAGCCATAGCTGACGAGGGATGTCAAGGACAGCATAAAGGCTAAAGAAAAGGCATACATAGTGGCGAGGATTAGTGGGAAACCAGAGGATTGGGAAGCCTTTAAAAGTAAGCAGAGGACAACTAAAAAAGCAATAAGGGGGAAAAAGATGAAGTATGAGTGCCAGCTAGCTAGTACTATAAAGGAAGACAGGAAGAGATTTTTTCAATATATAAAAGGTAAGAGAGAGGCAAAAATAGATATTGGACCAGTAGAAAATGTGGCTGGAGAAGTAATAATAGGAAACAAAGAAATGGCAGAGGAACTAAATAGTTACTTTGCATCAGCCTTCACGGTGGAAGACACCAGGGGGGTGCCCGAGCTCCAGGAGAACCAGAGGGCAGAGGTGAGTGCAGTGACTTCTAAGGAGAAGGTTCTGGGGAAACTGAAAGGTCTGAAGGCCACCTGGACTGGATGGACTACACACCAGGGTCCTAAAAGAGATAGCTGAAGAAATTGTGGAGGCATTAGTGATGATCTTTCAGGACTCACTGGAGGCTGGAAAGGTCCCAGAGGAATGGAAGGTGGCTAATGTGACACCACTGTTCAAGAAGGGAGGGAGGCAGATGGAAAATTATAGGCCGGTTAGCCTGACTTCAGTCATTGGTAAGATTTTAGAGTCTGTTATTAAAGATGAGATTGCGAAGCACTTGGAAGTGCATGATAAAATAGGACTGAGTCGGCACGGCTTTGTCAAAGGGAGGCCGTGTCTGACAAATCTGTTTGAGTTCATTGAGGAGGTAACAAGCAAGTTAGACAAAGGAGAACCAGTGGATGTGATTTATTTAGATTTCCAGAAGACCTTTGACAAGGTGCCGCATAGGAGACTGTTAAATAAGTTAAGAGCTCATGCTGTTCAGGGTAAGATCCTGGCATGGATAGAGGATTGTCTGACTGACAGAAGGCAAAGAGTGGGGATCAAGGGGTCTTTTTCCGGATGGCAGCCGGTGACTAGTGGTGTGTCTCAGGGGTCTGTGCTGGGACCACAACTTTTTACAATATACATGAATGATCTGGAAGAAGGTACTGAAGGCACTGTTGCTAAGTTTACAGATGATACAAAGATCTGTGGAGGAAAAAGTAGTATGGAGGAAGCAAGGGGGCTGCAGAAGGACTTGGACAAGCTAGGAGAGTGGGCAATGAAGTGACAAATGAAATACAATGTGGAAAAGCGTGAGGTTTTGCACTTTGGAAGGAGGAATCTGGGCATAGACTATTTTCTAAATGGGGAAATGCTTCAGAAAGCAGAAGCACTAGGGCACTTGGGAGTCCTTGTTCACAATTCTCTTAAGGCTAATGTGCAGGTTCAGTCAGCAGTTAAGAAGGCAAATGCAATGTTAGCATTCATGTCAAGAGGGCTAGAATGCAAGACCAGGATGTACTTCTGAAGCTGTATAAGGGTCTGGTCAGATCCCATTTGGAGTATTGTGAGCAGTTTTGGGCCCCATATCTAAGGAAGGGTGTGCTGGCCTTGGAAAGGGTCCAGAGGAGGTTCACAAGAATGATCCCTGGAATGAAGAACTTATCGTATGAGGAACGTTTGAGGACTCTGGTTCTGTACTCATTGGAGTTTAGAAGGATGAGAGGGGATCTTATTGAAACGTACATGATACTACGAGGCCTGGATAGAGTGGACGTGGAGAGGATGTTTCCACTTGTAGGAAAAACTAGAACCAGAGGACACCATCTCAGATTAAAGGGACAATCCTTTAAAACAGAGATGAGGAGGAATTTCTTCAGCCAGAGGGTGGTGAATCTGTGGAACTCTTTGCTGTGGAGACCAATTCACTGAGTGTCTTTAAGACAGAGATAGATAGGTTGCTGATTAATAAGGGGATCAGGGGTTATGGGGAGAAGGCAGGAGAATGGGGAGGAGAAAATATCAGCCATGATTGAATGGTGCAGCAGATTTGATGGGCCAAGTGGCCTAATTCTGCTCCTATATCTTATGGTCTTATGGCTCTCACAGTCAATGTGGTGAGCAATCAGCACACACCTCACTTTGCACACCCTGCTTTACATGCATATCACTTCAGTCATACCGAAATGAAGAAAATGTGGCGGCACGGTGGCACAGCGGTTAGTGCTGTTGCCTCACAGTGCCAGAGACCCCGGTTCAAATCTGGCCTTGGGTCACTGACTGGAGTTTTGTACGCTCTTCTTGTGGCTGTGCAGGTTTCCTCTGGGTTCTCCGGTGTCCTCCCACAGTCTAAAGATGTACGGGGCAGGTGGGTTGCCCATGCTAAATTGCCTCCTAGTGCCCAGGGATGTGCAGGTTAGGTTATTGGGTTGCAGGGATAGGGCGGGGTGTGACGGGTGGGCATGGGTGGAATGTTCATTATAAATCGGTGCAGACTCGGTAGGCTAAATGGCGTCCTTCTGCACTGGAGGGATTCTATGATGAAAATCAGCAGAATGTAGCAAAACTGCACATGGACAACGGTCAACAAAATTACTCGTGGGTCGTACTCAGAACCCAGATGGGCCGTATGTGGAACCCAGGCTGCAGATTGCCCACCGCTGCTTCTTTATAATATGACCACATATGCCTGCACTAAGGGGCTGTTTAGCACAGGGCTAAATCGCTGGCTTTGAAAGCAGACCAAGCAGGCCAGCAGCACGGTTTGATTCCCGTAACAGCCTCCCCGAACAGGTGCTGGAATGTGGCGACTAGGGGCTTTTCACAGTAACTTCATTTGAAGCCTTCTCGTGACAATAAGCGATTTTCATTTTTCATTTCATTTTCAGTACTGTCAGTGTGGTCTAAACAAGTTTCAACACAGATTTAGCTTTACTTTCCCACGAACCAATTGTATTCCTCTCGCAACAAAGCCCAGCATTTGGTTTATTTTTTTATAGCCTCGCTAATCTACGGTACAATTTTTCGTCCTTGAAGTATTTGTACTCCAAGATCTTTTTGCTTCTTTGCCCCTCCTGGACTCACACCTTCCGAATAATATTCCTGTAAAATGTACTACCTCATATTTATCTGTGTTGAACTTCAGTTGCCAACTATTTGCTCATTCTGGGAGTCTTTTAATGTCCTCCTGTAATTTATTGCAGTTATCCCGAGCATTGACTCTCATTCCCCCTCCCAACCCGCCTCTCCTCCCCCCCTCCCCCCACCCACCCACCCACCCACCCCCGCCACCCCCACTTTCCAGTTTGTTGTCATCCGTGGGTACCTGCATGTCATGGATGTTGAGCCTTGTGCCTTGGCAACTGTAGTCCAAAGACAAAACTTAGAGTGGGGTTGAGGGTGAGGGTGTTATAACGGGCCATGGTGACAGGGGTTGGTGGGGGAAGGGATTTGCAAATGAATGTGCAGTCACAGAAACACTGATGCTCTGCCTGGATCCAGTGGATGGTTATCGTTTTCATAAAGTTAAAAACAGGTGAACACAAAAAGTACCTTTTATCGCTAAATGCAGCGATTCCTGAGTGGACCATCTTGCAGTCATCTGAAACAAAGCTTGCAGAGGGATCCCTCAATATGCATTGGATGCCTAGTTATCATCTGCAAAGTTTCTAGATGCCTGCTTTAGATGGGAACTCAAGTATCTTCATTGCAGTGTTAATGTAAGCCGATTTGTGACACTGACAAAGATTATTATTATAAGATGGCGAAGAGATTTACCTGATCAACTGAACAACTAGGATGAATGTCTGCATAACGAATGCCTGCATAGATTGAGCAAAGGCCATTCGGCTGATGAATTGGTCAGTTTTTGCCTCTTTTACACATGGTAAAATCGACACAAAGTGCATCGTTTAAAATTACTGCAAGATATTCAAGCCAAAGTTCGCTTTTTCTCTTCCATTTTTTTCCGTTCATTTTTACGGGATGTGGGCTTTGTTGGCCGGACAAAAGTTTTTTGTCTATCCCTAATTGCCTTTGAGATGGTAGTGGTGAGCTGCCTTCTTGAACCGCTGCAGACCACATGGTGTAGGTACACCCACTATGCTGTTAGGAAAGGCATCCAGGATTTTGACCCAGTGACAGGTAAAGGAACAGCTCCAAGTCAGGATGGTGAGTGACTTGGAGGGGAACCTCCAGGTGGTGGTATTCCCATGTATCTGCTGCCCTTGTCCTTCTAGATGGCAGTGACCATGTGTTTGGAAGATGTTGCCTCAGGTGAGTTCCTGCAGTGCATCTTTTAGATGGTACACACTGCTGCTACTGTGCGCCAGTGGTGGAGGGAATGAATGTTTGTAGAAGGGTTGTCAATCAAGCGGCTGCTTTGTCCTGGATGGTGTTGAGCTTCTTGAGTGTTGTTGGAGCTGCACTCAACCAGGTAAGTGGGGGCGGTTCCATCACACTCCTGGCTTGTGCCTTGTAGATAGTGGACAGGCTTTGGGGAGTCAGGAGGTGAGTTATCACTGCAGGATTCCTAGCCTCTGACCTGTTGTTGTAGCCACAGTATTTATATGGCTAGTCCAGTTTCTGGTCAATGGTAAGCCCAAGATGTTGATTGTGGGGAATTTGGTGATAGTAATGTCATTGAATGTCAAGGGGCAATGATTTGATTCTCTCTTATTGGAGATGGTGATTGCCTGGCACTTGTGTGCTATTTTTGCCGGACCTCCTTACTTGCCACTTGCCAGCACAAGCCTGGAGAATGTCCAGGCCTTGTTGCATTTGCATGTGGACTGCTTCAGTGTCTGAGAAGCCGCGAATGGTGCTGAGCATTACACAATCATCAGAGAACATCCCCACATCTGACCTTATGTTGGAAGGAAGGTCATTGATGAAGCAGCTGAAGATGGTTGCCCCTAGGACAGTACTCTGAGAAGCTCAGGACATGAGTGGACTGACCCCCAATCACCACAACCATTTTCCTTTGTGCAAGGAATTACGTCAACCAATGAAGAGTTTTCCCCTTGATTTTCATTGACTTCTGTTTTGCTGGAGCTTCTTGATACCACTCTCTGTTAAATGCTGCCTTGATGTCAAGGGCAGTCACTCTCCCCTCACCTCTGGAGTTCAGCCCTTTTATCCATGTTTGAACCCAGGGTGTAATGAGGTCACGAGCTGAGTGACCCTGGCAGAACCCAAACTGACCGTCCAGGGGCAGGTTATTGTAGAGCAAGTGCTATCTGATAGCATAGTTGATGACTCCTTCCATAACTTTACTGATGATTGAGAGCAAACTGATAGGGTGACAATTGATCGGATTGGATTTGTCCTGCGTTTTAAGTACAGGACATACCTGGGCAATTTTCCACATTGCCGGGTAGATGTGAGTATTGGAGCTGTTCTGGAACAGCTTGGCTCGGGGTGCGGCAAGTTCTGGAGCACAAGTCTTCAGTATTATTGACAGAATATTGTCAAGGTAAATAGCCTTGCAGTATCAAGTGCCTTCAGCCATTTCTTGATATCATGTGGGGAGAATTACGGTAGCACGGGGCAGCACGGTAGCATGGTGGTTAGCATAAATGCTTCACAGCTCCAGGATCCCAGGTTCGATTCCTGGCTGGGTCACTGTCTGTGTGGAGTCTGCACGTCCTCCCCGTGTGTGCGTGTGTTTCCTCCGGGTGCTCCGGTTTCCTCCCACAGTCCAAAGATGTGCGGGTTAGATGGATTGGCCATGCTAAATTGCCCGTAGTGTCCTAAAAAGTAAGGTTAAGGGGGGGGGGGGGTTGTTGGGTTACGGGTATAGGGTGGATACGTGGGTTTGAGTAGGGTGATCATTGCTCGGCACAACATTGAGGGCCGAAGGGCCTGTTCTGTGCTGTACTGTTCTATGTTCTAATTCAATTGGCTGAAGACTGGCATCTGTGAGGCTGGGGACCCCTGGAGGCGACTGAGATGGATCATCCACTCAGTACTTCTGGCTGAAGATTATTGTGATTACGTCAGCCTTGTCTTTAGCACAGATGTGCTGGGCTCCTCTATCATTCAGGATGGGGATATTTGTGGAGCCTCTTCCTCCAGTGAGTTGTTCAATTGTCCACCACCATTCACAGCTGGATGTGGCAGGGTGGCAGAGCTTAGATCTGATTGTGGGCTGATTGTGAGATTGCTTAGTTTTCCCTGTCCGTCACTTAACTCCTTACATTGTTTGACATGCAAGTAGTCCTGTGTTGTAGCTTGACAGGTAGTCATTTAGCATTTCATGCTAAAGGTGCATCACTATTCAAATAAAGGCGAGGGATCAGCTCATACCTGAGCAATGTTCCTCTCTCCGCCAGTATCACCACAAACAGTTTAACTTTGCGTTTGTTATTGGTGAGATTTTGCTGTGCACCAAATGACTACCGTGCATTTTAATGGTCACAGCCGCCTCAGCAACGTGCTCTTTCTGAGGTAGTTCAAGGTAGTTCAGAGAAATTCATAATTGGGAGCATGGAGTACAAGAGCAGAGAAGTATTTCTGAAGATTAGAAAACTTTGGTTGGGCCACAGCTGGAATGCTGTGTCCACTTCAGGACGGACCTTGAGAGGATGCTGAGGGAATATAGCAAAATGGTGTGCATACTGAGGAAATTTAGTCACAAGGTTAGGTTGGAGAAGCTGTGGTTGTTCTCTAGGATCTAAGTAAATTGGTGGGGAGATTTGATTGACTACACAAGATTGTGACAGGTTTAGATAAGGTAGGCAAAGGAAAGCCGTTCACATTAGCCGATGGCACAGGAATTAGAGGTCACTGGATGAATGTTTTGAGCAAGGGAGAACATTTTTATGCAGCAATTGCTATTAATCTGGGACTCACTGTCTGCCAGCATGATGGAAGTGGAGGTGATCAATGATTTTGGAAGGAAATTGGATGGGCACTTGCAGGGCTACAGGGACAGAGCAGGGTAATGGGGCTAACTGGATTGCTCTAAGGGGAACCAGCATGGATTTGATGGGCGGAGTGGCCTCATTTTATTCCTCAATGACACCATGGCTCTATGTGATCAGGGATACGTGAAAGTAATTTTTAGACTTTAATTCTCCTATAGAATTATAGGATTCAGAATCATTAAAAGAAATTGCCTAATTTAAATTGAAAATTTGGTCCTCTCACATAAGCTTTGCTTGCAATGCTGGCTCATTTTCTAACAATTCCTATTTGCGATGAAAAACCAGGGCAGCTCTTTAAAAAGGTTAAGTTGTGCATATCCACAGTCATCTTCCACGGTGTTTCATGTCATAAAGTTTCTTCATCGCCTGAGGCGCACATTGTTCTCAGCCCAATTTTAGATACTTTATTTGTGATTGATAGCCAGGTAAAGGACACTGAACCTGAGCAGCAGATTACACAACCTCAGCATCACCTTGGAAGTGCTCTGAAGGGCAGTAATGAGCTGGTAACTTTCTTGAGCTGCTGCAGAACATTACTCTGAACCATTTATCCAGGAACACTGTACTGCACGTCCGTGGTTTCAGTGGGGCCGTGTGTGTGTGTGTGTGTGTGTGTGGGGGGGGGGGGGGGGGGGGGGGTGAGAGTTGGGGAGGGGGGTTGTATCTTACTGCTGGTACATTCTGTAATAATCCTGACCCTCGTCACAATATACCATCGGTCGGGTACATGGAGGACTTGTTGCTTTCGGTATCTGCTATTCAGAAAAGTTTGATGTAACAGTGATTGACAGTCTTGATGGGCGCACCAGAGATCATCGTTATATAAATAAATGTCGTCAAAAACAACATTTATTTACGTAACACCCTCAAAAGACAAGGCACCGAGGCATGAGGAAGGAAAATGGATGCTGAGGAGATTTTGTGGTGGTTTCGGGGAAACCAATCGTGCCGGCACATTGGTAGGTTTGAAGGAGTTTCAAAGAGGAAGTGAGGACTATGATGAAGGACAGGGGTTTATAGAGGGAATTCCAGGATTTGGTGCCCAAATGTCTGAAAGCCCAACTGCCAATAGTTGTAGGAGGCAAAGAAAGGAGTGATGTGTACAAGGATAAGGGTCAGAAGAACGGAGAGTTTGGAGCAAGCAGAACAGATTTCAGAGATAACATGGAGTGCGGCCTTGAAGGGATTCTAATGTGTGTTCGGATCCCTGCAGATGTTAACTTTAAAAAAAAGATATGAATTTCCCAGTGAACACCAAATAGAATTGCGTGCCAAGGTTTCATGTTTTATGACTCTTACTGTAGCAAATAAACTAAAATCAATGTGGTCCAAACATTACTTAATCAGCAATTAATATGCTTAGCCATAGGAAAGCATTCCCCATTAACATCTTAACATCACTGAACAGCCCGCATCACACTGTACCCTCTTACACTGCTGCCTTCAGAATGTGCTCACCTCCTTTGCCCCTTCTGACTCTACCTTCATATACTAGCCTAGACCCAGGCCTTTCACAGAAATTCCAGTTGCCGAGGTTTCAGTTCATGGGCGGGATTCTCCCCTACCCGGCGGGGCGGGGGGTCCCGGCGTAGCGGAGTGGCGCCAACCACTCCGGCGTTGGGCATCCCCAAAGGTGCGGAATTGGGGCCAAGCCCTCACATTGAGGGGCTAGGCCCACGCTGGAGTGGTTGGCACCATGCCGACTGGCACCAAAACCGGCACAACAGCCTTTGACGCCCGCTGCCCGGCG
Source organism: Scyliorhinus canicula (assembly GCF_902713615.1). Classification (NCBI taxonomy): domain Eukaryota; kingdom Metazoa; phylum Chordata; class Chondrichthyes; order Carcharhiniformes; family Scyliorhinidae; genus Scyliorhinus; species Scyliorhinus canicula. The sequence goes on from NC_052147.1 coordinate 21,480,633, forward strand.
CCGGGGCTGGCCGAAAGGCCTTCGCCGGATCGTGCATGCGCCGGTGCGTCAGCTGCCGCTGACGTCACCACCGTTGCATGCGCGCTGGGGGATTCTCTTCCGCCTCCACCATGGTGGAGGCCGTAGCGGCGGCGGAAGAAAAAGAGTGCCCCCACGGCACTGGCCCGCCCGCCGATCGGTGGGTCCTGATCGTGGGCCTGGCCACCATGGGGGCACCCCCCGGGGTCCAATCGCCCCACGCCCCCCCCCCAGGACCCCGGGGGCCCGCTCGCACCGCCGATCCCGCCACCACCAGAGATGGTTCAAACCACGGCGGCGGGATTGGCCTCTCAGCGGCGGGACTTCGGCCCATCACGGGCCGGAGAATCGCCGCAGGGGGCACTCCGACCGGCGGGGCGTGATTCCCGCCCCCGCCAATTCCCGGGCGGGGGCGGGATTTTCGCCGGCCCCGGGCGATTCTCCGACCCTGATGGGGGTCGGAGAATTTCGCCCATACCTTCATTGCACTCTTAGTAGAAGTACAATCTTGTGTTTAAAGTTCCAAGCTCCGACTGGCTTTAACAGGATCTCTTTTTCCTTCCCCAGCCGGGTGAATCTTCCAGTCACCTTTTAAAATAAAGCCCCCTCATCAAATCTTCAGGACATAATCAAATAAACTTCCCGCAGGAAAGCACCCTCTAGCAACTCTTTATGCTTAACTCTTCACAAGCTTTGTTTCTTCGAGCATAGGGACTGTCCTCACCAGCAGTTTAACCTGAAAAAAACGTTATTCTTCTGCCTGGAATACCGGCACCTGACTTTGGCTTCATCCACTTCCCTCTGTCTGACTGACCAAGTCTGAATGTAACAAGAACAGCTGCCTCCTCTTCTTTGTCCAGTTGTTAAAACCAGAACCTTACTTCCAATAAGTTTTGGCATTGGACCCTGTCCCCTCCTGTCCTCTTGGCAACCAGATCACATGGGCTTCTCTTCAAGCAGATTTCATAGGAGGCCCTCTCTCCAAATTACTCCATTTTATAAAGGAGACATTTCAAAATTTATAAAGCCCAGCAAGGTGGCACAGTGGTTAGCACTGTTGCCTCACAGCACCAGGGACCCCGGTTAGATTCCGACCTTGGATGACTGTCAGTGAGGAGTTTGAACTTCCTCCCCCTGTCTGCGTGTGTTTCCTCTGGGTGCTCCGGTTTCCTCCCACAGTCCAAAGATATGCAGGTTAGGTGGATTGGCCATGATAAATTGCCCCTTAGTGCCCAAAGGTTAGGTGGGGTTACGGCGATGGGAGAGTTGGCCTGTGTAGGGTGCTTTTTCAGAGCAGATTCGATGGGCAGAATGGCCTCCTTCTGCACTGAAGGGATTCCATGATATGTGACAGACAATTTTGAGTTGAGCAGTTGGGGAAGTCGGTGGAATAAGTGGATTTTGGAAGTTCAAGCATAGTGGTATTAGAACAGACAAGTCTGGAGGTAAGGCTAGTATGAATGAGGATTTTAAAGAAGATGGTCAAGGTAAAGATGGAGGCAGGCGGGTGTCGATGGTCTTTGTGAGGAAGAGGCTAGATTTTACATTACTGCCATTAGACACTTCTGTCCCACACTGTACTTCAAACTGTGAGCCCTGACACTGCCCCTTCAGACTGGATCCATCTACACCGCCGCTTTAATCTGGGGCAGAATTTTACACCGGACGTTTACACCAGAATTTTACACAAGTGGATTTCATGGCTCCCCATTTTATGACCCTTCCCCCCCTATTACTGGGTCCTCCCAGCCTGGGTCTCCACACTATCATTCAAACTGGTCCTCCTACAGTATCCTTCAAACTGGATCCTCCTATGCTGTCCCTTCAAACTATGATGTGGAGATGCCGGCGTTGGACTGGGGTGAGCACAGTAAGAAGCCTTACAACACCAGGTTAAAGTCCAACAGGTTTGTTTCAAACACTAGCTTTCGGAGCGCAGCTCCTTTCACCTGAGGAAGGAGCAGTGCTCCGAAAGCTCGTGTTTGAAACAAACCTGTTGGACTTTAACCTGGTGTTGTAAGACTTCTTACTGCCTTCAAACTCTGTCCTCCTTCAATGCCCCTTCAAACTGGCCCCCTATACTGCCCCTTCAATCTGGGTCCCCCTATACTGTCTTTTCAAACTGGGTCCTCCTATACTGCCCCTTCAATCTGGGTCCTCCTATACTGTCCCTTCAATTTGGACCCTTCCTATACTGCCCCTTCAATCTGGGTCCTCCTATACTGTCCCTTCAATTTGGACCCTTCCTATACTGCCCCTTCAATCTGGGTCCTCCTATACTGCCCCTTCAATCTGGGTCCTCCTATACTGCCCCTTCAATCTGGGTCCCCCTATACTGCCCCTTCAATCTGGGTCATCCTATACTGCCCCTACAGTCTGGGTCCTCATATACTGCCCCTTCAATCTGGGTCCTCCTATACTGCCCCTTCAATCTGGGTCCCCCTATACTGCCCCTTCAGTCTGGGTCCTCCTATACTGCCCCTTCAATCTGGGTCCTCCTATACTGCCCCTTCAGTCTGGGTCCTCATATACTGCCCCTTCAATCTGGGTCCCCCTATACTGCCCCTTCAATCTGGTCCCCCTGCACTGCCCCTTCAGTCTGGGTCCTCTTATACTGCCCCTTCAATCTGGATCCCCCTATCCTAACCCTTCAAATTTGATCATCTTACACTGCCTCTTGAAATATTGTCCTTCTACACTGTTCCTTCAAACTGGGCACAGTTAGAAATGTTACAACACTAGGTTAAAGTCCAACAGGTTTGTATCGAATCACTAGCTTTCGGCGCGCAGCTGATTCCTCAGGTGAATGAAGTGGTGGGTTTCACAAACACATATTATAGACAAAGTCAATGGTGCAAGATGATACTTTGAATGCGAGTCTTAATTACTTAATTACTTGCAAAGACTCGCATTCAAAGTATCGTCTTGCATCATTGACTTTGTCTGTATATGTGTTTGTGGAACCCACCTCTTCATTCACCTGAGGAAGGAGCTGCGCTCCAAAAGCTAGTGATTTGATACAAACCTGTTGGACTTTAGCCTGGTGTTGTAAGACTTCTTACTGTGCCCACCTCAGTCCAACGCCCGCATCTCCACATCATGCCTTCAAACTGGGTCCTCCTTCACTGCCCCTTCAAACTGGGTCCTCCTTCACTGCCCCTTCAAACTGGGTCCTCCTTCACTGTCCCTTCAAACTGGGTCCTCCTTCACTGCCCCTTCAAACTGGGTCCTCCTTCACTGTCCCTTCAAACTGGGTCCTCCTTCACTGCCCCTTCAAACTGGGTCCTCCCTTACACCCTTCAAACTGGTTCCTCTGAGATTTCCCCTTCAATCTGTGTCCTCTTACACTGCAGCCATCAGAATGTGCCCCTCCTTCACTGTCTCTCTTCTGCCCTTTCAGACTCTGCCTTCATATGCTACCTGAGCCCCAGCCCATCCACAGAAATTCCAGGCGCTTAGGTTTTAGTTTGAGACCAGCCATTTAAATTCCCCTCACCTGCCAGGGAGATGTTCAGCTGGTATAACCTGCGATACTCATCAGCAAATATCAGGGATGGAAACGATTTCCATTCCTTGATGTTGATTGCAATCCATCCAAGACAAGAGACTTATATTCTTGACCACGTACACAGCACTAAGCATCAAATTGGGAAGAGAAAACGTTGAAAGTTTTGAATAACTTCAGCAGTAAATATTTACTATGTGCCCAAATAACTCTATAGCCAATACCTTATAATCACTGTTGTAATGTAGAAAACTTTAACAAAAATCTTTTAATAATCCTTTATTGTCACAAGTAGGCTTACATTAACACTGCATTGAAGTTACTCTGAAAAGCCCCTAGTCGCCACATTCTGGTGCCTGTTTGGGTACACAGAGGGAGAATTCAGAATGTCCAAATTACCCAACAGCATGTATTTCAGGACATCTAGGAGGAAACCGGAGCAGCCGGAGGAAACTCACGCAGACACGGGGAGAACGTGTAGACTCCACAGAGACAGTGACCCTTGCCAGGAATCGAACCTGGGACCGTGGAGCTGTGAAGAAACAGTGCTACCCACTGTGCTACCGTGCTGCCCAATATTTATTAAAATTAATAAAAAATATCACAGGCTTTGTTCAATCTTCAGCTCAGTCCTCAACCTTTTATCCTCTTCAACACAATAACCACCTACTTACACCTCCGTAAAATCCCCAAGCTTTGCCTCTTTTACTATCTCCAGCTATAAATAGGCAACCTGTGGCCTCCTATCACTTGTTTCCCAAAGTTTACCAGTGACATTTCATTATAAGAGATCTGTACATCAATTCCAAATGTTTTTTTTCATTGAGGGATTGACTGATCTGAGATGAGAAAAATTGTCTTCCATTGGATCTTAAGCCAAATGTAGAACAAATATGCAAACTTTTGAAAATGAGATTTCCTTCTCCTGTTCAATAGCAAGATGAAAAGTGACTCTCCTCAACATTTCCATTCACCCCACTGAGGAATTATTCAGGCTGATCTCAGAAATGGACCTAGTTCTAACAAAGAGCTTTGAATAGAATGAAATAAGTTTTTTTCCGCAATGTTGCCTTGTTGTGTGTTCTATTTATTGTTAATATTAATGCCAACCACCAAGAAACAATTTTGCCTCAGGGTGATATGGGTAGAGTAAGTAATGCATTTCTGGGTTCAAGCCTTGCATTATTGTTGCAAAACAGAACACCATTAGACTGTCATAAAAGTATTTTCTCCTTTTCTCTTCCTCCATGGGCTTACGTCTATTCCTTGGAACATGTCATTAGCTGATTGCCAGAGGCTGTAGCTTGAGGGCCACCACTCTCCATCAAACATGGCTGACTAGGAGATTCTCCCACTCTTGTTGTGTTGGAGATATTTGCAGGTTGCTACTCAACCTGTTGGGCTGTGTTTTGAATGCACCTCCCTTGGCCATCAAGTCAAGCCTGATGCCTTTTCCTTTTTATCGTTTTGCTCTGGCCCCCGATCAGCATCTTTCATGTTCTAGCTTTGAGTAGATAATCTTTTCTGCAGCCACTGTTAATGTCATCCCATGATTGGGTGACACAGTGGCACAGAGGTTATCCTGCTGCCTCACAGCACCAGTCTTGGGGGACTGAATGAGTTTGCAAGTTCTCCCTGTGTCGGCGTGGGTTTCCTCTGGGTTCTCCGGTTTCCTCCCACAGTCCAAAGATGTGCAGATTAAGTGGATTGGCCATGCTAAATTGCTCCTTAGTGCCCAAAGATGTGCAGGTCAGGTGAGTTTACGGGGATAGGGCGGGGCAGTGGGTCTAGGTAGGGTGGTCTTTTGGAGGGTCGTGCAGACTCGATGGGACGAATGGCCTCCTTCTGCACTGTAGAAATTCTATGGATTGACCAGTGGAAGGTCCATTTGGTGGGAATAACTGAATAGAAGGGTTTCAAAAATATCCTAGCTGAGAGTTTGAACATTTTTCCCAGTGTAACTCAACAGAATTACTGAATACGGAGCTGATTGCTGAATTGGGAGTGCAATGCTGTCGCACAGGATTCACCCAAGTGCACAATGCATTCCTAAGCGTATTTTTCACTGTTCGACGGCGAAGAATGTAGAATCCTGTTGGTTCTCAGAACCTGTTTAGTATGAGTCAGATGGATGAGAACACGTGAATTGGGAGCAGAAGTAGGCCATTCAGCCCCTTTAACCTGCTCCTCCATTGAATAAGATTGTGGCAGATCTTGTGTTTTGAATTCCACACTCTCCTCTACCCTGGTAACCTTTGATTCCTTAGCCGAACAGGGGAATCTATCTACCTCTGCCTTAAAAAGTTCAGTGACCCCACTTCACTGCCTTCTGATCAAGGCAGAGACTTCCAATGTAGATATTTTCTGGGGTATCCTTACCAGCGCTGTAGACTCCCACCGTATTTACACTGTACCGCAGCAGCTTTTCTCATCTTTTACCCCAGACTCTCACTGCTCCCTGCCACCTGAACAAGGCATAGGATGCTGATGAAGCTCATGCTCAGCAACACCGTATATCAGACAGAACTGTAACTCAAACCTCAACAGTAGAGAAGACCATACTGAGGTGAATTATGCATTATGTCCAGTTAAAGGTTCATCTCGTTCTATTGAGAGTAAATAACAGGAGTCTACTTTTGTGTCTATCTGAGAATTATTTTTCTCGACTTTGAGAAATATTGCGTGGCACAGTTTAACGTAAATCTTTTTCCCGTTTGCCACAACAATAAGTATTCGTGAGTTACAGGAGAAATAGGAGAGAAACCTCTGTCCTTTGAAAGGCCCAAGGCGCAGACGCCACCATACACTCACTTCTTAAAAGTATATGGCCAATATTTCTGGACTGAAAGAACATGAAACAGAAGACCGTAGTACAATAACATATTTCATTTTATTTAATACTGTAACCCGTTGCATTTCCATTTCCTTTCAGAACTGCTTTGATTCATTTTGGCATATTTCCCACTCATTTCTGTGGCACATCAATCTTGGGCTTGCACCATTGCCCTGTCAGGAACAGGAAAAGGTTCCTTGGTAGAGGCATCCATTTTCTGACCCACTGTTCAAATTCATCTTCCAGATGTTCTTCAGCCTTTCCCAATTAACCGTCTCAGCGCCAGCCATGGCTTGGCAATCCCCGATTTCCTTCACTCCGCTGTTAGTGGACATGCCTTCAGCTGGTTAGGCTGGACACATGCTAGCCAAGGGTCGGGCCCTACCTTTTGGAATCCCCCCCCCCCCCGAACCCCCTCCAAACCTCTCCATTTGTCTACCACTTTTTCTTGCTTTAAGAAGCTCCTTAAAACCTAACTTTGAGCATGTTTTGGGTCACCATCCTAATATCTCTTTCTTTTTCTCAGTGTCAGTCATTTTGACTGATTACACTTCCTGTTGTGAAGGACCTTGAGATATTTCACTACGGTAGCGCATGGGTTAGCACCGTTGCTTCACAGCGCCAGGTCCCAGGTTCGATTCCCAGCTTGGGTCACCGTCTGTGCGGAATCTGCACGTTCTCCCTGTGTCTGCATGTGTTTCCTCCGGGTGCTCCGGTTTCCTCCCACAAGTCCCGAGATGTTACGTGAATTTGACATTCTGAATTCTCCCTCCGTGTACCCGAACAGGCGCCAGAACGTGGTGACTAGGGGCTTTTCACAGTAACTTCATTGACGTGTTAATGTAAGCCTACTTGTGACAATAAAGATTATTATTATTATGTGTGAAAGGTGCTGTATAGATATTAGCGGTTGCCTTTTTTTTTTAAAAACCTCTCTTTGTCCATTAGTAATGTAATATCCCACAGGGGACTTAGGGGGTGGGAATTATTATCTTCTCCATGATCCTTGCAGACTACGAGCTCCCCCACGAGGGGTGAGGGAATCTCCATTACCCATTGTATACATCTTTCTTCCTTGCTTTATTCGGTGTGGACTCCCCGTGTCCTTATTAAAAGTACATTTCTCAGTTAAATGCGCGGCAAAGATTTTTTTGAAAGTCAGGATCTCTTCCACTCAGCTTGATGGGTAGCAACTTTAACAAATTGAATTCTGAGAGATATTTTTTTAACTGGATGCTGGAAAACTGAAAGAATGTCCTGAAATTGCACAGGAGGGTCAGCATCTGATAGCTAAGGTAGAAATTTTGTTGGGGCACAATCTTTAAAAATAATGGGGGACTGCAGCTTGTTCATGCACTTGACCTGCCATTGTGGAATGCAGCCTTTGTAAAGCATTTCATTTTAGTATGACCCCTACCCCCCTTACCCGACTCCAGCTGCAATGCTACCACAATGTACGTCGACAGACAAAATAGGCCGATTATAATTTGCACACAGACACGATATTAGACAAGCCAGAGGGAATGGCTATTTTGGGTTAGTCACAACTGGTGAGGGGCTCGAAGTCAAGGTGGCGGAGCAGGGAGATTCCGTTGTTTATCTGTTGATTACACTGGCGAGCAATCAGCAACCTTTCCTGCAAAGTCTGAGGACGTCTGCAAGGAGCTGGCAGCAAGTTAAGTGGGTGCACTTTAGGAGATAACCTTGACTGATATAGTGACTGTTAAGCCATTTTCCTGGAGAGATTTCTTCACCTCGTCGATTTGAATGGGAGCCCTCAAAATTCTTGCTATTTTTCCATAATCTGAAACTTTCAGAACTATTTCATGACTCTGTTAAGGACAGGAAGGGGTTTAATTTAAATTAAATTCTCACCACTTGTCTGTAAACAGAAAGACGTTTTTGATTTCCCTCTTTATAAGTGGTATGTATTTTTCCCCAACTTACTTTTGAGTGATCCAATCCTCCATTAACAACCACACTGCAAACTTGCGATAGGGTAAAATCAAAGGCCTTGTTTAGTTTATTTTACACATATTCAAAACATGGGATGATGGTTCATAATGTGACCCCCCCCCCCCCCCCACTTCGTTACTGCCTCCCTTTTTGCATGCAGTACAACAAAAAGGGGTATGGGAAACCAGGATGTGGAGATGCCAGCGTTGGACTGGGGTGAGCATAGTAAGAAGTCTTACAACACCAGGTTAAAGTCCAACAGGTTTGATTCAAACACGAGCTTTCGGAACACTGTGAACACATTCCCCTCAGGAAGGAGCAGTGCTCCGAAAGCTCGTATTTGAAACAAACCTGTTGGACTTTAACCTGGTGTTGTAAGACTCCTTACTGGGTAAGGGAAAGGAAGAGGTAGAGGGCCAGGACCACAGCCAAAATAAGTAGCATTGTTTCACATTCAGCCAGAGTCACAGGTGCGATGGGGCATTCCTTCTGAGAGGTTGGCATGCTGAAGCTAATATAGAGCTATCTACTTTTCCAGTAACGATGTCTTCCACGATGGGAGAGGCAAGTAGAGATGAATTAGTTGTATTGGGCACTGGTACAGTAGATCAGGTGTTCCAATCGAAACAGTGGAGTTGATGGTCAGGCAATTTAAACTTGGACGGAGCTCTACGTCTGCTGTTTTTGGTGATGGAAGATGGCAGACTAACTCTTTCTGCTTCACGAGGCAACATATTGCAGGTTCTACAAGCTCGAGGGGTGGGACATGAGACATAACTCCCTCTTCCAGAGGGAGGGTGTGCAGAGGAGATTCACAAGGTTAATCCCAGAGCTGAAGGGGTTGGATTACGAGGAGAGGTTGAGTAGACTGGGACTGTACTCGTTGGAATTTAGAAGGATGAGGGGGGGATCTTATAGAAACATATAAAATTATGAAGGGAATAGATAGGATAGATGCTGGCAGGTTGTTTCCACTGGCGGGTGAAAGCAAAACTAGAGGGCATAGCCTCAAAATAAGCGGAAGTAGATTTAGGACTGAGTTTAGGAGAAACTTCTTCACCCAAGGGGTTGTGAATCTATGGAATTCCTTGCCTAGTGAAGCAGTTGAGGCTCCTTCATTAAATGTTTTTAAGATAAAGATAGATAGTTTTTGGAAGAATAAAGGGATTAAGGGTTATGGTGTTCGGGCCGGAAAGTGGAGCTGAGTCCACAAAAGATCAGCCATGATCTCATTGAATCGCGGAGCAGGCTCGAGGGGCCAGATGGCCTACTCCTGCTCTTAGTTCTTATGTTCTTATGTTCTTATGTTCCTCCCCTTGGTTTGGACAAAAGATAAACATTCCTGGTCTGGAATCTTGACAGGGTTAATGTTTCATCCATTAATAAGTTTGTCAAAGGTTTTAGGATTCTTTTTTCCTTGCAAATGCATCGTTACCATTGTCCAGGGCTTTGCCTCAGAAATATAATGGGGACTTTGTGAATTTCCTTGGAATTTGATTCGCAGCCACAGGGCGCATTAGCATCTCTTTCGGGATAACAAGGTTGCTTTGGTTTTCTGAAGGCTAGGAATTCCTTTTTGCATGTCTTCCCAACATGGCAACTCATAACATACTTCTTTTCTTCTGTTCGGCACATTTTGGTTCAATGCAATTTTTGTCGTGTGTTATGGTATGTGTGACATTTGGTTGGTCACAATGTTCAGCTGTGTAACAATATTTGACTGATTTTTGTTTTAAAAAGAATGTTTTGCGAGCCATCGCTCTCACTGGTAAGGCTGGCATTTCTAGGTCCATTCTTGTTGCCACATGAGAAAAATTGGTCTATTCTATTTCCGCCTTGAATGTATTCAACAATAAAATATCCACACACCTCTGGGGTGGAGAATTGCAAAGATTCATAACTCTTTGAGTGAAGAAATTTCTCCTCATCTTAGCACTAAACAATTGGCCACTTATCCAGAAAACATGGCCCCATTCCCAGGGAAACAATGGGATGTAGCTTCTGAGCTCCCAGTGTTGGACTGGTGATTGGAGGAGGGGGGGGGGGGGGGGGGGGGTTACCACAAAGATGCGTTGTGGAATTCCTATTGGAATTTCATCGGTAAGAATTTTGCACGACAATGCCCAGAATCGTAAATATACTCCAGCAATTTCTTTGCGGTGGGAACCAACCAATTATGCAAATTAAATCACAAACTTCGGATGGTTTTGGCTGTGTTGTAGAAATCATTACCCAGAAAAGGTTAGGAGGATTAAAACCCCTCCTAACTGCTGGGTACCTATTGTAAAGCCTTAGACCAACCCCCACACATGACTATCTCCACACCCTTGAACACCCAAGGGACTTCCCCCCCCCCCCCCCACTGACATCGGACCCCTCCCCTGCACTCCTCAGATGTGACCCAACACACCTCTGTCCCCCACAAGCCTGATCCAACCTGACCTGACAAGACTCCCTCACTCCCATAGGTCCAAAACCAGCCAACCCAAACGCACCCCCCTCAGGCCTGACATCACCTCGACCCAACTGCCCACACCCTGCCAGCAGGCCTGACTGAACCTACCCAAACTGCCTGCTCCGCAGACCCGACACCCCAGACCCGACTTAACACCCTTGTACCTGACCCGACTCCATGTGAACTGACTCAGCCCCACCCTTAGCATACAAACCCACCTAGGTCTGACCCTCCCCATGACTGGCGCCCCTCTTCCTGCCAATGTCTGACCTCCAACAACCCCCTGACCTCCGTTCCTTCCTCAATATCTCCCCTTTACCGGCCGGGGCAGCATGGTAGCCCAGTGGGCAGCACTGCTGCTTCACAGCTTCAGGGTCCCAGGTTCGATTCCCAGCTTGGGTCACTGTCTGTGTGGAGTCTGCATGTTCTCCCCGTGTCTGCGTGGGTTTCCTCCGGCTGCTCCGGTTTCCTCCCACAAGTCCCGAAAGACGTACTGTTAGGTGAATTGGACATTCTGAATTCTCCCTCTGTGTACCCGAATAGGTGCCGGAATGTGGCGACTCAGGAATTTTCACCGTAACTTCTTTGCAGTATTAACGTAAGCCTACTTGTGACAATAAAGATTATTAATTAATTAAAACTTCTTAAATATTTCAACAAAGTGACCTTTCTTCTCCAAAGAAAATAGGCCATCTCGTCATAAAACAGTCCTATCATCCCAGGGACCAATCCAGTGTACCTTACCTTCACTTCTTCCAATTCGAAATATGGAGATCTAAAGTGCACAAGTGTGGTCCCATGAAAGTCCCACACAATTGGAAGAAGTCCCCTGGCTATTAGTCAAAAACATATCGTGCTTTTGTTTGCTTCATCCGCATGCTAATATTTTGTGTTTCCTGTATGAGTGGACCCAACTCTCTATGGCCATCAACATTTACAAGTTTCACGCCTTTCGTTGAAGTTTTGTGTTTCCTTTGTGATCCTGCTCTTTTATCTTTGATAGGCGCTTCCGGCCCAATCCAAATGTGGAAAGCATCGCTCTGACCATTACGTTAACAAGACCTTTGCAAATACCTCTGAGGCATCTTCGTGAGGGGAGATTATTCTTCCTCTTGCGCAGCCCAAAGGATCATCTGCTCCAGAAAAGCCGGCTGCTAGCCACCAATGTTGCCCTGAGCTACTTGGGAAGTGACACGTATTGAAGATTTGATGGAACCACTTCCACGTAATATTCCCGCCCCCTCCCCCACATCTCCCCACCCAAACCAGGGGGAACGATTTCAACGTTGCACCCTACTTCCTCATAGCAACACAGCGAATGCCAGGAACTCCAGCACACTGAAAATATTTATAATTTCCTCTCATAATTTAAAAGCAGCAGGTTTTGCTTTGTAGGCCAGTATAATCGTGCCTTGTATTTGTATGTTTAACAACACATTTACATTGAAGCAAATATTAAAAAGAAAATAATGTGCCAGCATCAGTGCAGCAGAGTGGGAGGTAACAAGTTTCACTTCAAATTCTGATTTAAATAGGCTGTGTTTACTGCCCCCAAGGAATGAGATGATTCTTGTCTTGCTCATGCAAATGCAATCCACCCCTAATAATTGACTTTAATTGGTATTTTTGTCAACTGGCACTATTTAAGTAGTGTTTAGTAATAAACGGACATTATGGGATATTGGGAGACAGGGATGGTAATCCTCTGCAGCAGGAGGTAATGTACCTTAATTAGCTGTGACGTCTTTAAGCACAGAATGACCCACCCTGCCCTGTGCTATGCGAAGCATTGGTGACCACTAATGGTACTGTGGCGTTTCATTGGGCCTAACTCTGAATGTGTGTGCAGGAGCTCAGGGAGCTCAAGTTTGTCAAGTATTAATAAAGTCACAAAAAGTGTAGGAAGCTCAGTTTGGGTTTGAAATGCCCTGATCAGAGGGCTCTTTTGACAAAGCATGCATCCCGAAAACGCTGACAGTACAAACATCCACAGCTGTCACCTTGTTACTTAAGCACCAGAGACTCTTGACTGACACTCCTGGGAGTCATGGTTAGGCTGTAAGGGGTACTGCCTTTCAGATGAGACCTGAAACCGAGTCCACATCTGCTCTCCAGGTGGGCCTACCCCCCCCCCCCCGCCCCTCCCCAGAGGACTTGCACCAATAAGAGGCAGCCCACCACTGTCTTCGCGAGGGCAATTGGAATGGGCAACATAGGCTGGCTTTGCCAGAGACACCGACATCCCGTGACAGAACACAAAATGAAATCCCATGGTGCTATCTGAATGGCAGAACAGGAAATCTCTCCTGGTGCCCAGCCAACATTTATCCCTCAACCAATATCACAAAAACTGGCCATTATCTCATTGCTGTCTGTGGCAGCTTTGTGTGTGTGTGTGTGTGTGTGTGTGGCTGTGTGGCTGTGGCGTTTCCTACATTACAGCAGTGATTGTGCTCCAAACGTGCTCCATTGGGATTCCTGATGCTGTGAGAAGTACTGTATAAATGTAGGTTCTTGTTTTTGGCTTTTGTTAAACATGAGGATGTCCCATCCACTGTATAATACCAACAGCCGAGAAGACAATAGATAGACTAATCATATGATTAGTAGTAATCGGCCTGCCAACCTGAGGATCAGTAAATTCCCTTTCTATAGTTCAAACTTCATTCTTCTATTCAGGTTTGAAATAATAACTTTAAGTTGCCGGTAGGATAACTGTATGACACCAGTCAGCAAAGGTAACACCTTGTTCTCTTGCCAACTTCACACAGAAAGCAATGAGCATGTAGAGCACACAATCTAGGGAGTCATCAACCTTGTCACCGATTGGAGCCCCCTCCACATTTGCGGTGAGCAGAGAATATCCATAAGAGGGCTGCTCAGTCACAAATGGTGCTGGCCAAAAACAGCTCTGTCTCAACAAAGGTGTCCAGTGACTTTTTTTATTCTTTAACGGAATGTGGCCATTGCTGGCTAATTGTTCTTCGACTGATGAGCTTCCTCCTTGAACTGTTACAATCCATAGGTATACCCAGTGCTGTTGGGGAGGTAATTCTGGGATTTTGGCCCAGCAACAGTGAAGGAACATCCAAACCAGGATGGTGAGTGGCTTGGAGGGCAACTTGTAGGTGGTGAATATATTTCCGTGCACCTGTGCAGTAGAGACTGCAGGTTTAGCAAGGTGCTGTCAAAGAGCCTTGGTGAGCTGCTGAAAGGCATCTTGTATATGGTAAACTCTGCTGCTGGAGGGAGTGAATGTTTAAGGCAGTGGATGGGATGCAAATCAAGCACACTGCTTTATCTTGGATGATGTTAAGCTTCATGAGGGTTGCCGGAGCTGCACTCATCCAGGCAAGTGGAGGGTATTCCATCACACTCCTGACTTGTGCCCTGCATATTGTGAACAGGCTTTGGGAAGTCAAGAGGTGAGTTACTCTCTCTAGAACTCCCAGTCTCTGACCTGCTCTTCTAGCCACTGGTCAGTGGTAACCCCTAGGATACTCATGCATCTGGAGCCTTGACCATGTTCTCATGCCTGTACCCAGTAACAAACCTTTAACGTCACAGGGCTTGGCTGATGGACCGTGGTAGAAAACTGCACATGCCTACATTTAACAAGGATACCTTGGGATCATAGAATTTACAGTGCAGAAGGAGGCCATTCGACCCATCAAGTCTGCACCAGCCCTTCCAAAGAGCATCCTACCCAAGCCCACACCTCCACCCTATTCCCGTAACCCAGTAACCCCACCCAACCTTTTTGGACACTAAGGGCAATTTGGCATGGCCAATCACCTAGCCTGCACATTTTTGACTGTGGGAGAAAAACGGAGCACCCGGAGGAATCCCATGCAGATACGGGGGGAACATGCAGACTCCGCACAAACAGTGACCCAAGCCGAGAATCGAACCTGGAACCCTGGAGCTGTGAAGCAACTGTGCTAACCATTATGCTGCCCACCGGGGTGCCGTCATTGTCCACCTAACCTCAACTGGTTACTGGTCAGATTGCAGTCACACGTCAGACTGGGATAACCGAGACCACCCGACAACTTCAGCCTTCATCTGCTTCCACAGCTGGTGGGAAGCAGTCTTCCTTTGCCTGCATGTTCTTTGGACCACACCTTTTCTGGCAACTCTCCCCGACTTTGCCACATTGGGTGTCCCTATCAGGTGGCGTAAGGAGTCCGGGAGGCATTGTTGCTCAAGGGATCGTCAAAATGTGGAAGCCTCTCCACCATGTCACCATACCAATACATGAAAGATTATCTCGGGAGGCAATGTGGATGAGGAAGAGGATATAAACAATGCAAAAGTGCTGAGGATAAAGAGATGGACTAAACATTTTGAGGCACCTGACATGAAGTATATAAGGGCATTGAGGGTTATAACATATGAATTATCTTATGGTGGTAACATTATAATAAAGGTACAATACGATTGTTTTTGAATGTTGGGACTGGCCAGCCGGACGATAATAGTCTTTGTCAGCCTTAAGCATTCCCACAACTCAAAGTGAGGTGGATTGGCCATGCTAAATTGTCCCTTAGTAACCTAGTGACCTCCCCAGGTTAGGTGGGGTTATGGGTTTACGAGGATAGGGTGGTGCAGTAGGTCGGGTGCTCTATCAAGAAGGTCAGTGCAAACTCAATGGGCCGAATGGCTTCCTTCTGCACTGTAGGAATTCTAGGTTCAACTTAGAATTCACCTCACCCGTTTAAACTGAAGGCTTTGAAACATCATTTAAGGTACTTATTTGATCCCACATTTCTACACTGCAGTTTTAATAACAGCCACTCATTGTCACAACTGCAATCTTTTGCTGAAAATCACCCAGCCTGGGAATTTCCTTTAAACTCTTGGTAGGGCTCAACCTATTTCCATTGCTGTTGTGCTGATCACTGTGTATTGATCAGTTCCAGCTGTGTACTCTTTACTATCTGTCATATGTTCAGCACTTGCTGCACATTTTGGGGATTTCTCAGAACGCAGTAGATGTCACTGAATCATATTCAAACATTTCAGACACACTCCATCCTCATCAGAGCACGGAGCCAAGGCATTCTCTGTGTCTTAACGAGGAGCACATTGCAGTGAACGTCCATGATCAGGGCAGGATCAAGAAGATGGAAGTTATGGTCCAGTCTTTATAACAAGGGTTGGATGAATTTGATCAACGGGATGGAATGTTTACGGGAGTGTTCGGCTCTGTGGTAGCTAGATTATTGGTGCTTTGATTTTGTTTCAGGAAATGCAGTTATTGGAATCACGTCCATAAAGTGAAATGAAAGTACATGAAATGTGGGCGGCATGCTGGTGCAGTGGTTAGCCCTGCTGCCTCATGGCGCCGAGGACGCAGGTTCGATCCCAGCCCCGGGTCACTGTCCGTCTAGCGTGTGCACATTCTCCCAGTGTCTGCGTGGGCCTCGTCTCCACAACCCAAAAAGATATGCAGGGTAGGTGGATTAGCCATGCTAAATTGCTCCTTAATTGGAAAAAGTAAAGAATTATTCTTTTCAAAGTACAAACAGGAAGAAGGGAACCCCAAAACGTCGACAGAAACGGCTATTACGCAATATTCCTTCACTAGTAGTGCAAGGTGCCACCTGGGTTGGCCGTGAGAGTAAATATGCGTGATTTGGTTCCCCTTCATAAAAATCCGTACGAAAATGCAGCGTTAAAATTGAGAGGTGTGAGTGCTTTCATGTACGCCTTTGTGTTTGCGTACGCGTGCATGCATTTGCACGTACACACAAGGCTTTCCGCGAACACGTGAGCATGCGCTTAACTCTCTGCCAGTGGGTTTTCAGATGCACGCACAGCCATTTTGTACTGCATGCAAGAATCTGTGTTACATCCGCACACAGGTATTGCAACTTGCCTGCATGTATGTGCCTGTCTGTGTACTAAAATGTGCCTAGTGTTTTCAGTGGTCATGAATGCATGCATGTGTGCATTCTGGGAAAGCCAGGAACTAACTTTCAGTTTTCAGGTCTTCCAAGTCAGACGATTGTAATTGAAGCAGATCAGCACTGTTTTAAATTTTCATAAGAGGTTGCATCCTGTTTTTTTATATCGAATTCTACTTCTCTGCAAATAATTCGAGTGATGCACGATCAATAATTCCTGAAGCGAGATTGTAGGACAATTGAAGGCTTTATTGAACTAGATGTTTCCCCCAGCAGCGCAGGCACAGAATGCAGCAGCTAGGGAAACACAGACTCTTATACTCCGCCTTACTGGGCGGAACCAGCAGGCAGGCTTCACCAATGATCTTACAGTATCAGGTACCTCCAACACCATTGATCTTACGGCATCAGGTACCTCCAACCTAGGTATCGTAATACCCCTAATATCGGCTACCACATTGAGCAAACCTCCAGTGTTTTTTGTTTAGTTCACAGGTAGTTAAGGTTCCAATAGGCCAACAATAAGTGCTATTGCTCAAGTCTAAAGGTAAGTGTATGTATATATGTTGCCCACAAGCAATCTATTTTAGTTGGATTTGTCTTACAACTACCTAGACTTAAAATGGTTTGAAAAGCCTAGTAAAACATTAATTGAAATAAATAATTTAATTGTTACTTTTCAGTAAGATGATGTTTTGCTCTTGTTGTGAACAACTTTGATACATTTACTTAGTTAGAGAACATAGAACTGTACAGCACAGTACAGGCCCTTCGGCCCACGATGCTGTGCCGAACTAGTCTAAGAATATAAAAAGGTAATTTCCTTGAAGCTTCATATATATCAGGAAAGTTTACTTCACGGTTTTATTTATTTAAGTTTTAAATAGGAACAATTTGTGTTTAGTAGGCTAGGGCCTTGATCATTGTACCCAGGTCGGGTTCACAGAGTTTGGAGATTTATCTGCTAGGCAACCCTGACTTTTAAAAATGGCCGCCCGCAGGTCAGATTATTGTCGGTGAGGGAGGGCAGGTAGAGGGCTGAAATAGAAGTCAGGAAGGCGATCTTGGAACAGGTGTGGAGGTTGGTGGACGCTTAGGTGGAGTGGGCGCAAGGTCATTGCCCAGAACTGTGTTTAAATCAATAAAATTAAAAAACTTTCCAGCCCTCACCTCACCGCTCAGTCCCCACACATTCTCTCTGCCAACCTATGTTCAAATGTATTCCCCCTCACCCCCCAACCCCTCAAACCCTTATGCCAACCTTTTGCCACCCTCACCACCAGGTTTGGCCCTTACCCACTCCCATGTATCCTTTGCCACTTCCTTGTCAGCTTATCAGTTCCTTTAAAGTATGGAAGTGCCTTGACAGCTTCTCAGTTCCTTGACAGCTTGACAGTTCCAATGCGTTTATCCTAAAAAGTGCATAATCTTATTTAATTCTAACAATCTCAAAGGTGGGCCTAATCTCTTCCAAAGGTGTCCTTGGATGAAATCTAAAGGGGAACTTTGTCTCTCTGAAGGGGTACCTGAATTATGCAAAGAACTGACAAGTTTAGACCTCCTCTCTCCTGGCCTGCTCTGCAAACTCTGGGAGTCATGTACCTGGGGTTCAAAAATTGCACTTCAATTCAGGTAGCTGATGATGGGGCATGCATGAAGATAGGAAATGCAAGGTTTGGGGCTGGGACTTAGAAATGTTGTTGATTTCTGGGATCTATGCCACGGTGGGTATCCTGAATCTCTGAACTGGAGTTTGAAGTTCAGGCAAAGAAACATAAGAATGGAGATTATATAGCATCATCCCAAATGCAACAAGCAACAGTTGGATCCATTGCTTTCAAGCCCAGACTAATAGAGATTGGATACTTTACTCTCTCCAATGGCAAGTGAGCCTCTGATTCCCTGTGGCATTATTTTTCTCTGAGTCGAATGTGAAAAGTTTGAAGCAATCAGCATGGTGAGAGTAGACTGGAAAATGGCTTCTAAATATTGAGTTTGCTGTGTGTCTGGATGATGTGACCATTAGTCCCACAGTTGTATTCATGCCTATAAGTCAAAAGGCTAGCTCGAGGTCACACTCCAATTACAACAGATCACTCCCTCCAGCTTAGACAAGGGTGGGATTCTCTGTCAGCTGCCGTCGAAATTGGGAAAGGTGATTGGGCAGAGAATAGCTTCCGATGCCAAAATTGCGGCAGGCGCCAATTTGACCTCAAATCGCGACTCTCCATCTTCTCAAAAATGGCGTCAATGCGTTTCACTCCCCACGTACAATAGACACCGTTTGCATATCATTAGAGGCCCGACCCGGTATTCTCCAGGGCCTCCGCGATTCTCCGCCTCCGATGGGCCGAGTTCCCGATGGCGTAGTTCTCTTATGCTTTTAGAAACCGGCGGGAACGGTTGCTGAGGGCGAGAGAAGGGGTACGGAAGGTGCCCAACATCGCCATAGTTTGCTGATAGTTGTGCCGCTGGCTGGGGTGGGGGCTCTGGCCCCAGCCGACCAATTAGCTGTATGGGCACGCTCCGGCACAACAAGGGCCATTTTTTTGGCTACGATAAGTGTGTGTGGGGGAGTGAGGTGTGTACATCTGGCTGCAGCTTGTCAGCCTCCTGAGTGTCCATCACAGACACAGCAAATCCTGCGCCATTTTTCATTGGAATTGATTGTGTTCCACGCGGTGCCGGTGCTAGCCCCTCAACAGTATCGGAACCGGTCCTGGAGCGGCGTCGGTTTTTCTGTCGCAAAAGTCCACGGATTCTGCGTTGGAGTCAGCACTTAGTTTCAGAAACAGGGAATCCCGTGGCTTCCTGCTCCAAAAGACCAAGACAAACAGACATTGGTGGAGGGATTCTGTAATCCTGAGGCTAAGTGTTGACACCGTCGAAAACGCCGTAGCGTTTCTCGACGGTGTCAACACAGCCTCAGGATCAGCAATTCTATAGGGGGCCAGCATGGCACTGGAGCGGTTCACGCCGCTCCAGCTGCTGATCCTGGCGCGGACTGGGCGCCGCGGGATCCGCGCATGCACATGTGGCACCGGCGTCAACGTGCACATGCACAGTGGCTTCCTTTAACGCGCCAGCCCGACGCAACACGGCGCAGGGCTGCAGGGGCCGGCACGGAAGAAAGGAGGCCGCCAGCCAGAGAGGCCGGCCCACCGATTGGTGGGCCCCGATCGCGGGCCAGGCCACATCAGAGGCCCCCCCCGGGGTCGAACCCCCCCCCCTCTCTTTCCCCTCCCCCCACCACAGGCCACCCCCCGACCCTTCTATGCCAAGTTCCCGCCAGCTGAGAGCAGGTGTGGATGGCGCCAGAGGGTTTTGGCGTTTTTACGACAGCCGCTCGGCCCATCCTGGGCCGAGAATCGGCGGGCCGGCCGCATAGAGTGACCCCCGACTGTTGCCGCGCCAACCACGACTGTGCTGATGGCGCCAATTCTCTGCTCTGCACTGGTCGTGGGGATTCTCCGGCCCGGCCCCAGGCTGAGAGAATCTCGCCCTGGATTTCTAACTCCTGTCAACCTAACTCTACAGAGCAAGGATATACTTCTCAAAATCCTGGGCCAACAGAGACTTGAAAATTATTTCCTAAAATCTAGACCAATAGAGATTGAATAGGCAGCTCCTTCCAATCAAGGCTAGTGAAGTTGAGCAAATAATCATTTCCAATATAATCCAACAGACATTAGCGGCGGGATTCTCTCCTGCCGTGGCAGAATGTCCACGCTGTCGTAAACGCTGTCGCATTTTACCACGGCGTGAATGGGCCGCTCCCAGGACCAATTCTGGCCCCTACAGGGGGCCAGCACGGTGCTGGAGCAGTTCCTTTTCCCTCACCTGGAAGCGGTAAGATGTGTTTGGGTCTCCATCTGACCGCTCCCCAAGCTGGGTTTAAAATGTAGTAGTTTATGTCTTCTGACCAAATGGACCAATCCAGATGGGTTACATGCAATTTACGTTCGGAGGGATTGTGAATACACACGCTATTCTAATATGGACAAGAATGAGATGTAAATACCACCTTCACAGACCACATCAGAGGCCCCACCCCCAGGGTCGGACCCCCCCTCCCCGCCACAGGCTGCCACCCGACCCTTCAACGCCGAGGTACCGCTGGTTCAGAGCAGGTTAGAACGGCGGCGGACTCTTTTTTTTTTTACGGCCGCTCGGCCCATCCAGGCCGGAAAACCGCGGGGGGTGGGCCGCGTAGACCGGCCTGTGACCGACACTGCACTGACCACGCTGGCCCCAATGGCGCCGATTCTCCGCTCCTCAAAACAGTCGTGTAATATTCCAAATCGATCTGGAAACAACCCATCACAGATGGAGCATACAAAAAGGTGCTTTGAGTACAATTGGATAGTTCCTATTTTGGTTGAAATACAGACCTGAAATTACCCTCTCTCCTAGTAACCAGCAGGCATGGCGCTGATCAGGATTCAGCTACGTGCTGACTCTTGTCCCACCAGACTGGGTTATTATATGTTTAGATCTCCAAACAGACCACCAGGGATCAGGTGAAAACCTTTCCTTTGCCAAACCACCAGGAGGAAAATGCCACAAACCACTGAATTACTAGTTAAAAAAAACACTGGGGAGATTAAGTCATCAAGCCTTTTTTTTTGCAGACACTCCCAGGGCAGGCACGGACACCTACTGAAGCATAAATAATGTTCTCCCTTTTCAGACGCACTCCAATATTCTTTTTCACGGGGAAAGTCCAAACTGCTAATTTCCTTTCCGGACTGCTTTGCAGCAATTGAAGCAGCCACTTTGGAATGGGCTCCTTTCCGAAATAGATAACTGTTCCTTCATCGAGTATGAAATGGAAAGTCCTCTCTCCAATCAGGAGTGATGTGCTGATTTAAATGGGAAAGTCTTTAGTCGGCAAGCTTCAAGCACCTTGTTTGCTTTGGTGAGATGAGCTCCCTCTCCAGGGCTCGTTCAGTGAGAACCTTCCATAAGTTATTTTGTACTTCATGCGAACCATTCATGAAATGATACCTGTCACAGCTTTTACAGGTCAGGGTGAGCCCACCTGGAGCAGAGCGCATGATGCGACGGTGAACTTAAATTAGGAAACTGAAAGAAAATACCAGTCGTGATATGGGCCATGAACGCTGATTGGCACTATTCCTTCAATCAAGAGCTGGGCCCATTTCCGGCTGGGTTGGTGATTAGTTCTCACAAGAGAAAGATATTTGCTGATGTGAATCAGTGCCAGAGTGCTTTCCTGGACTAAGCTTGATTGACTACAAAGGGGCCACAGAGTAATTTTCCAGTGTTTCCTTCTACTTGTCCGGTCTTCTCACCTGTCCCAAGAGATGGCATAGCTTTTAGGTGGGGCTGGGTGGGTGCACATGTAATGATCTTTATTATTGTCACAAGTAGGCTTACTTCGCTGCAATGAAGTTACTGTGAAAATGCCCTCATCACCACATTCCGGCATCTGTTCGGGTGCACTGAGGGAGAATTCAGAATGTCCAAATTACCTAACAGCATGGGCGGGATTCTCTGATCCTGGGGCTGAGTGTTGACGCCGTCGTAAACGGCGGAGCGTTTTACGACGGCGTCATCTGGCCCCTTGGAGCAGCGACCCTGTGCCGCACAGGGGGCCAGCACAGCTCTGGAGAGCCTCACGCTGCTCCAGTTGCTGATATGGGTGTCAGAACGGGCACCGCGGGTCCGCGCATGCGCACTGTGTGCTATGGCCGGGGCGCATTCGCGCATGCACGTGGGTTGCCATTTCCGCGCCGGCTCCGACACAACATGGCAGAGATCTACAGGGGCCCGGCGTGGAGGAACATAGGCCCTATCAGTATAAGCCCGCCGGCCGATCGGTAGGCCCGATCATGGGTCAGGCCACCGTGGAGGCCCCCCGAAGTCAGATTCCCCCTCCCCCCACCATGCCGCCCCCTGCAACATGAACAGCGAGGTCCCACCGGGTAGGACCATACGAAAATGGCGCCTGCGGGTCTCGGCCTAACTCAGCTGGCACTCGGTCCATCGCATGGGGAGAATCGCCCATGTGGTTCCCGACCGGCGCTGCGCTGACTGCGTTAGCGCCAATGGCGCCGATTCGCTGGTCGTCAGAGAATTGTTGGAGCGGCGTCGTGGGATTTGCGCCCACCCCCCCCCCCCCCCGGCGATTCTCTGACCCGGCGCAGGGTTGGAGAATCCCGCCCATGTCTTTCGGGACTTTGTGGGAGGAAACCGGAACACCCGGAGGAAACCCACGCAGACACAGGGAGAACGTGCAGACAGTGACCCAAACCGGGAATCAAACCCAGGTCCCTGGCGCTATGAAGCAACAATGCCAAACGCTATGCTACCGTGCCACCCATGTGGCAGTGCACAAGACATCGCAAGGTGCGGGTCAGGCCTGAGGAGGCCAGTGGGCTTTGTTTTCCTGTCCGCCACCTTTTCTCACCCCTGTCTGTATGGATCGGCACCCTGTTACAAAATGGGAAGTAAGCACAATGCAATCCTGTTGTCAATATGTTGGCGCGGACAGAAATGTTTAGATACAACCAGACTGGTTTAGCGTGGGAGTATTTATGTCAGAGGTGACTAATTCAGGAACAAATTGGAACATGTCAAAGATTTCTTTACATTCGGACTTGGCCAGGACTTTATTTGTGTCAGGTTCGCAATTAAATTGATACAATTAAACGTTAGGAAATATTTTACCACCTACCTTGTGTGGGGGGAGGTGGGGGGATTTTGTGGAGAAACTTGCCCGTACCTTAAAAGTAATGCCGTCAGATAATGCCTCTGCTTGTTTCAATAAACACTTTCAGAGTTATTTATTAGTCTGTCTGCATATTGGAAATAACTATTGTACTTGTGCCTAAAATGTGCTGTTGTTGCACCCTGCAGGAAATTGGTTGTGTTATTCTAAACAGGATTCCCTTAATGATTGTATCTTTTCAGACAGGTTATGGTAGGTATTGTAAACTGCTGCCAAGATTCCGCAATGAGAATGTCAGACTGTCGTGTCAGACTGAATACAACTCGGGACTGTGTCCAAGCCCTCAGGTAAAGGTCCATCACCTAGGCAGCCAAATCCAAACCCCATGATTTATGGATTAAATCAACCTGAAAGAAAATTCCTTACGGAGAGGAAAAAAAAGACAAGAGACACCGAGAAAGGGGGAGAGAGAGAGAGACACACACACACACACACAAACAGGGAGGGGTCTGTTCACTCACAAAGCAGGCAGGGGGCCCAATGTCTGGGTGTACACATACCAGGAGTTGGAGGAGGCTCCACAGTCCACACCTGAGATCTGTCAGCACAGGAGATTTAGTAATTTTAATAGGACTCAGAGGTAAGTGCCAAGAAATGTGTGTGCTTTAATTTAAAGGGAGTTGGCTCATTCTTCAAGCACCTTAAGCAGGACACTGCCGTCAGACGGCAGCTATGACACATGCAAAAAATGTAAGTTGTAACATTTTTAATAAAATTAAATAATCTAATTTTGATTGCTAATCAAAGAACTAGATTTTGGATAAGCCAATTGAAGAAGCCTGTATGGTAGTAGCCCTGATGATATATCAGGGGATACAAACAGATGGACACTGTCACATGTTTTATTTCCTTATGTTAGTTGGAGGCATATGTAATAATAATGATAATAATCTTTATCGTCACAAGTAGGCTTGCATTAACACTGCAATGAAGTTACTGTGAAAATCCCCTAGTCGCCACATTCCAGCGCCTGTTCGGGTACACGGAGGGAAAATTCAGAATGTCCAAATTACCTAACAGCCGTCTTTCGGAACTTGTGGGAGGAAACCGGAGCACCTGGAAGGAAACCCACAGCAGACACGGGGAGAACGTGCAGACTCTGCACAGACAGTGACCTAAGCCGGGAATCGAACCTGGGACCCTGGCGCTGTGAAGCAGCAGTGCTAACCAATGTGCCACCGTGCTGTCCAGCCTGTTTCAAATGAATGGGTTCTCTGTGCTCTCCGTGACCTCCACTCTATCCTTAATTTTAATCACTCCACCATTGGCTGCTGTGGCTTCAGCTGCTGAGGCCCCAGGCTCCACGGTTAAGCAGACCCTGCTCAGGTTGGGAGGGGGGGGGGTCATTTTCTTGGCTGGGGCCGAGGCAGACCGTAATTCAGGTAATGGATTTGAGGCAGAAATTCGGGTGGCTGGACTCTGCTCTGGCTAAAGAGTTGCAAAGACAATTAAAAGCCAAAGAAAAGACGGAGATGGTTTATTTTTGCATTTTCTGAAGGGAGAGAATTGCAATGGTTTCATGGGCAATCAATCTGTGCCAGGAGCGATTACCTTTCTCTGCAGCTGTCTTGAGCATATTAGAAGGCTTCGAGCGTTTTTCAGCTTGTGTGGCTTTTGTTGGGCCTATTGGGTGGCACAGAAGCCACAGAGCAAAATAAAAATAAACATAGCTCCAAGCTTCTTCCAGATGTGCACGACGAAGACCTACCACCCCCTCTGACACCACCCAACAGGAATTTCACAGCTACATTGCACAGGCTGCGAATCCAACTCATCAGGGTACTGCCTCAAATTTCACACCAAATTCCTGGATGATCCATCCATCCTTCCCCAGTCTTCATTCGCATTTAAGTCCAGCTGCTTAAAGAGGATAAGCTGAAAGATTTGACTTCTGCCAAAATGGGCACAATAGGGGAACAGCTGCTTTGCTCAATGGCTTCGGCAAATGCAAGGTTTTAACCAAAATCCTGGGCCTCATTCATAGAATCCGTACAGTGCAGAAAGAGGCCATTCGGCTCGTTGAGTCTGCACCGACCCTCAGGCCCTGCAGCTCACCTTTGGCTAGCCAGATATGGGCCAGTTCCGACATTATTCTTTAGCAGGTTGGATTTGAGGGACTAGCAGTGGTGAGGTGAAGGAGGAAGAGTTCCTCAGGGTAGTGTCCGAGGCCCAACCATCTTCAGCTGCTTCATCAGTGACCTCCCTTGCATCATAAGGTCAGAAGTGAGGATGTTTGCTGATGACTGCACAATGTTCAGCACCATTCACGACTCCTCAGATAATAAAGCAATCCATGTTCAAATGCAGCAAGACCTGGGCAGAATCCAGGCTTGGGCTGACAAGTGGCAAGTTACATTTGCACCACATAAGTATCAGGCAATGACCATTTCCTGCAAGAGAAGATCAAACCACCACCCCTTGACATTCAATGGCATTACCATCGCTGAATCCCCCATAATCAACATCCTGGGGGTTACCATTGACCAAAAACTGGACTAACCATATTAATACTGTGGCTACTAGGAATCCTACGGTGAGTAATTCATCACCTGACCCCCCAAAGCCTGTCCACCATCTACAAGACTCAAGTCAGGAGTGTAATGGAACACTTCATTTTCCTGGATGAGTGCAGCTCCAACAACACTCAAGAAGCTCAACACCATCCAGGACAAAGCAGCCCACTTGATTGCTTCCCCTTCCCCAAACATTCAAACCCTCCTCCACCGATGAACAGTGGCAGCTTTATGTACCATCTACAGGATGCATAGCAGTAACTCACCAAGGTTCCTTAGAGAGCAGCTTCCAAACCCACGACCACTACCATCTAGAAAAACAAGAGCAGCAGATAATAATAATAATCTTTATTAGTGGCTTACATTGACACTGCAATGAAGTTACTGTGAAAATCCCCGAGTCGCCACATTACGGTGCCTGTTTGGGTACACTGAGGGAGAATTCAGAATGTCCAATTCATCTAACATGCACGTCTTTTGGGACTTTATGTGGGAGGGAACCGGAGCACCCGGAGGAGCCCACGTGGACATGGGGGAGAACCTGCAGACTCCACATAGACAGTGACCCTGTTCCTAGATACCTGGGAACACCACCACCTGGAAGTTCCCCTCCAAGTCACTCACTACCCTGACTTGGAAATTATCGATGCTCCTTCACTGTCGCTGGGGCAATATCGAGGAACTCCCTCCCTAATAGCACAGTGGATCAACCTACACTTCAAGGACTGCAGCGGTTCAAGAAGGCAACTCACCACCATCTTCTGAAGGGCAAGTAGGGATGGGAAATAAATGCTGGCCTAGCCAACAATGCCCACATCCCATTGATGAATTTTTAAAAAGGGGAGTAAAAGATGTTTCCAGAACAGGTTGCAACAGGCTAGAATGTTTTGTTTGTGCATGAGCCCAAGTGAAGTAGTCCTGTACCTTCTAGTCCTAGCAACATAGAGAAACAAAATGCTCCCCTACCCCTACCTCCACCACTAAAGGTACCAATTTCAATGAATTGGAAGACGACTGGTCGACCAAAATATTTAATTTCATCAGGATATGCTGACATAAAAGCCATCTTTTATCCTGGCATGTTTAAGCAATGTGACGAGATGTCCCCTTGTATCTGACTGGAAAATAAGGGACCCATTGTCCCTGGATTTTCATTTTTTCTTTGAAAAAAAAGAAGTAGGTGTGGTGATATTGACAGGCTCCTGTCTCCTTAGGGCAGAAAGTTTTCCAGAAAGTTCTTTAATCTTTCTTTTTGAACCATTTAATTTGTGGTGTTCCATTTGAGTTCTGACATAAAAATGTTTGCTTCACTCTTGTCATGAAACGATATTTTGTACTAATACCGCAGGAACATAAGATGGGTCATCGAGAAACTCACAACGGCCACTAGAGCACCTTGAGTCATCCCCACCACTCAAAGGTACTAGGATAACAGAATTTCCGAAACACTGACATTTGGGGGCATCATGGTAGCACAGTGGTTAACACAGTTGCTTCACAGCTCCCAGGTTCGATTCCTGGCTTCGGCCACTGTCTGTGCGGAGTCTGCACATTCTCCCCGTTTCCTCCAGGTGCTCAGGTTTCCTCCCACAATCCAAAGATGTGCAGGTTAGGTATATTGGCCATGCTAAATTGCCCTTAGTGTCCAAAAAGGTGAGGTGGGGTTATTGGGTTACGGGGATAGGTTGGCAGTGTGCACGTAAATGGGGTGGGTGCTCTTTCAAGGGCCAGTGCAGACTCGATGGGCCAAATGGCCTCCTTCTGCACTGTAATTTCTATGATTCTAAATCCCCTTCAAATGCATTGCCTGCCACACATATAGGTAAAATGTAATAGGATTGGGCACAAACACAATGGAACAATTGGCCTCTTTTAATGCTTTATCATTCGGTGATTCTTTCAATAGTTTTCTGCAGACCATTCAAAACTGCCCACTTTGTGCCTGGGAAGCAACTCCGTTTGTCTATTTATATTTTGAATGAAAACTGTTCCTATTAACGTGCCATTCACTGCACATTATTAAGATGCAAGGAATGTGCCAAAGCTTTTTCTTATCGTAGCTAACCACGACCCCAGTGAACAGAAAATATTTTGGTGTGTGAGAGCTGTTGAGTACGATGCAAAAGTGACCTGTGTTGCATCATGTCAGATAAATTTGTTGAGCACACGGATTTGGCACAAATCTAATGCAGAGGGTTTGGCTTGCCCCCGTTAAAGCAAAACAACAGTGCCTGACGCACAGATGGGCAAGATTATTCGACAAAGCTAACTCTTGCAGCATTCCCAGGCAGTCTACTCCAGAGAGAGAGAGAGAGAGAGAGAGACACCAAACCTTCTCATCCTAGCAACGCATAATACTTCTTTCACTCGGTGATCAAAAAGTGGATGGAGATGCATTTGTCTGTCCTGTGGATGAAGGGGAGTTGATTTACCCGTGGGCTCTGGGCCGGCATCTGTACATAATTTCTAGACATTTTTTGTTTTGATGTGGGATGATGCTGGGCTAATTGCCGTGTGATCCAGATGATCTTGGGACTGTCGTGCATTATCACAGGAGGGTTTGGATTAACTGCTTCCCTTTCCAAATATCTGACCGTTTGCGCCCACTGGAACAGCAGTCAGCCATATCGCAATATGTCTTCTCAGACTCCATGTTGGTGACTGATGGATTGAACTGATCTCACACCTTGGATCTTGCCTGCTAGTGACAGAAATGTGGACAAACGCTCAGTGGATGCGATGATTTACGTGGCCATGAAAAGCCACAAATTGGCTCGACTTTCTCTTGCTCCAGTGCGCTTGTATCTTCTAGTTCTCCAAATATTCCTTCATGCAATCTCTCGCATCTGTGCGCTGAAGTGAAGGAAAATATTCCCACCACACACATCTATGACTGTTTCTCATAGCATTGAAAATTGTTGTTTCTTTTTCATTATTACAGGATGCGGGCTTCGTGGGCTAGGCCAGCATTGGTTGCCTATTCTGAACCCTTGAGAATGTAGTGGTGAGCTGCCTTCTTGAACCGCTTCAGTCCATGTGGTGTAGGTGTATGGAGGCACGGTAGCACAGTGGTTAGCACAGTTGCTTCACAGCTCCAGGGTCCCAGGTTTTATTCCGGCTCGGGTCACTGACTGTGCGGAGTCTGCACGTTTTCCCCGTGTCTGCGTGGGTTTCCTCCATGCGCTCCGGTTTCCTCCCACAGTCCAAAGGTGTGCAGGTTAGGTGGATTGGCCATGCTGAATTGCCCTTAGGTTAGGTGGGGTTACTGGATTACGGGGAGAGGATGGAGGTGTGGTCTTAAGTGGGGTGCTCTTTCCAGAAACTGGTGCAGAGTCGATGGGCCGAATGGCCTCCTTCTGCACTTTAAATTCTATGAGGTTTGTTTGGAATCACTAGCTTTCAGAGCTTTGCTCCTTCATCAGGTGAGTGATCACATCATGAATCGGATGGGAGTAGAGGGAATAGAGAAATAGAAACTCATTTCCGAACAGCAATGTGGGTGCACCCTCTCAGATGGACAGATGCCAGCTCACCAACGTCTTCTGAAAGACAATTAGGGGTGTTCAACAAATGATAGCCTAGCCAGCGATGCTCACGCCCCACAAAACAGTTTTAAAATGTCTTTTTTGTCAGCACAAAAGTTGCATGGATCAATAATTTGATCATTACTCAACACGACACCATTTGAGGAGCTGAAAGGTATTAATTTTCTCAGTACGCTGCCAAACCGTGCCCCCCCCCCCCCCACCCCCACCCCCCCACCCCCAGCAACCCAATTCTATACTCGAACTTGCCTCACCTCACAATTCACAATTCTGCCCACAAAACTGTCTACTTACAACCGGCAGAGTTTTTTTTGGAATCACGATATAACAAAGGACATATCAACACAAAAGGGATAGGATAGAGGGACTTAATGTTAGGGTGTAAAGTATAATCCAGGAGTTAAGGCTAGCAGTTCATATTACACGCAGAACACTGTCAGGATTAAGAGAACAAGATTAATATCGCGGGGGGGGGGGGGGGGGGGGGGGGGGTGGATCATAAGAGTAGTGGAGATGTGAAATGCCATTAAAACCAAGAGGTGTGGCAGGCAATTGTGAGTGACATTCACTTCTTGGAATTAAGCCACCTAGTCCAATTGAAAAGCTGCTGTCATGTGGGTGTGGATGGCAAATAGTTTGCAATTTCCAATTTCTATTCATTTAAGAGGCACCTTTACTTAACAGGCTTTCAGTTAAGTCAAGCCTATTGTGCCTCTTTTTGTTCAGTTGTCTCAGCTCTTACTAATGCAAGTTCATCTCTCATAAAAATTGCTTCTTTCTCCCTGATTCTTTGGCAAAACAGAATAGGCCTCTGGAGGATTTGACAGCATTGAGTGTGTAATTTCTTGCATGGACAAGTCTGATACCTTACACATATAGGAACTTGTACATAGGTACATTACTCCACTTGAAACGTTTTTCGGGAGACTGGGCCACCCATGACTCAACTGTAAGTGAGACTTTGACGAAGTTAGCGGTGACCCGGAGAGATTTGTATCTCCGGGTTGCCAACTCTGGGCTGGGCGTATTTCTGGGAGTGATATCATAGGGCTCCTCACCTTTGCCTGCCCTGACCAGCCAAGCAGCTATTTTTTTTCCCGATCTCCAATATCCTTCTTACTGATAAGTTAATGTATTCAAAAGGAATTTAAAATACAACAAGCCTTTTTTAAATTTTAATGTCCCAGTGATTTTTCTTCTGGATAACTTTCAGCAGTGTCCAAGAGACTGATCTTTAATTGCTGGATTCATGAACCTGGAAAGTTGGCAACCCTTTGTGCTTCTATTGAAAAATAGCCTGGAAACACAATGAAGGAGAAACAGGATGGATAAGAATGTTTTCTGAATATTTAAACATTGCAGGCAACCTGAACAGAATGCACAAAAAGAAATTGTCTCACCCAGCCCTGTTTGTGAGACTAGGACAAAAAAATGTTTTACTGCATTGGCTAGAATATGCTTAATTGTGAGCAATTGTCAAGAAAATGAGTTCAATTTTGGGTTGAGACAGGAAAGAACAGCAAAGAGAGATTCAAACTTCTTTGCAGTGTTAATGTAAGCCTACTTGTGATAATAAAGATTATTATGCAGCATGGTAGCACAGTGGTTAGCACAGTTGCTTCACAGCTCCATTCAATTCCCGGCTTGGGTCACTGTGCGGAGTCTGCACGATCTCCCCGTGTCTGCGTGGGATTCCTCCGGGCGCTCCGGTTTCCTCCCACAGTCCAAAGATGTGCAGGTTAGGTGGATTAGCCATGATAAATTGCCCTTTGTGTCCATAAAGGCTGGGTGGGGTGACTGGGTTAGGGGATAGGGTGGAGGTGTGGGCTTAGGTGGAGTGCTCTTTCCAGGGGCCGGTGCAGAATTGATGGACCAGGTGGCCTCCTTCTGCAGTGTAGATTCCATGATTCTATGATGAGTATTATTAAATGCAGATTAATCCCAATGCGAAGAATGCAAATCTCTTTCGATTAGTCTCAAAGTTGACCAGTTTGGATCAATTCACAACTGGTCACAACTGCCCCCTTCACATTCCTTGCAAACATGAGGGCAGCATGGTAGCACAAGTGGCTAGCACTGTGGCTTCACAGCGCCAGGGTCCCAGGTTCGATTCCCTGCTGGGTCACTGTCTGTGCGGAGTCTGCACGTTCTCCCCGTGTCTGCTTGCGTTTCCTCCGGATGCTCCGGTTTCCTCCCACAGTCCAAAGGCGTGCAGGTTAGGTGGATTGGCCATGCTAAATTGCCCTTAGTGTCCAAAAGGTTTAGGAGGGGTTACTGGGTTACAAAGATAAGGTGGAATTGGGGGCTTAAGTGGGTCGGTGCAGATTCGATGGGCCTCCTTCTGCGCTCTATGTTCTATGTTCTATAACACCGAGGGCGACTTTGATGTTCGCCGTGTGCTCAGGATCGCATGAGAATTGGCAAACAAGTGTTCTCGCCAGTTGTCGACGTTACACCGGTGATATTTACAACGGGTATTTAAAAATGAGAAGCAGTCGAGAAGAACCCGCCCGAGATGCAAATGTATGTATGCCGGCTTTTCCGCCTCTATCAGGCTCCACCCTGCCAGAATGACGGTGGAAACCATTAGGCCCCACATCCTCTGTGTGGGGAGTGCCGGAGAACCTGGTGAGAAAGCTCGCTGTGCAGCCGGAGAGCTGCATGTTAGATTTCTCGCTGAACCTGACAGCCTGACAATTTATTGGATGATTCCGACCATTGTCATGATTAGCAAGTGAAGCATGCCTGCTGTTTAATTGGGTTCTGAATCCAAATTTGGATTGGGATTTGGCCTCCCCCTTGAGAGGCATCCAGATTCCCTGGAAAACAAGCAAGAATTAGCAAGACTTTCCATGTTTGTTTAGCAGCTGTCAGAACACAGCTCAGATCCATAAAGTCTGAAGCTTACCTGATTCAGGATATTGTACTTTCACCACTGTAATTTTAGTAAGTCTGGGTTGGACAGGGATGCAATAAAACTTTATGGGCGGGATTCTCCCATCGGGAGACTAAGTGACGACGCCAGAGTGAAAACCAGAGTGTTTCACTCCAGCGTCGGAGGCCGCTCCTCGCCCCCTATTCTCCCACCCTCGGGGGGCTAGGAGCGGCGCCGCGTCATTTACGCGCGCCGGGCCTTGGTGCCGGTGGGCACCGATCGCGAGCCAGACCTCTTTTGAGTGCCCCCCCCCGGTGCTTGATCCCCCCTCCCCCCCTCCAGGTCGCCCCTGCCGCGTTCGCGCGCTGTTCACGCTGGCAGCGACAAGGTGTGGTCGGCGCTGGCGTGAACACGTCGTATTGGGCAGGCCGCGTGGCCCATCCGGGCCGGAGAATCGCCGCTCGCCCGTTACA
The DNA here is from genome assembly GCF_902713615.1 of Scyliorhinus canicula. NCBI lineage: Eukaryota > Metazoa > Chordata > Chondrichthyes > Carcharhiniformes > Scyliorhinidae > Scyliorhinus > Scyliorhinus canicula. Next base: position 21,513,469 of record NC_052147.1, read on the forward strand.
AACGGCGAGCGGTGATTCTCCGAGCGCCCAGCCATAAATCTCGGCGCGCCGGTTTGGGGGGGGTGGGAGAATCGCGTGCGGGTGCCGGGGCGGCGTGGCGGGACTCACCCGGCACCCCCGCGTTTCTCCCACCCGGCGTGGGGGGGGGTGGAGAATTGCGCCCTATATTCTTTCTATTTCCACTCCCTTTGTACAACTCAGGTGGTTAGAAGGATTTGATTTGATTTATTGTCACATGTACCGAAGTACAGTGAAAAGTATTTTTCTGCGGCCGAGGGAACGTACACAGTACGGACATAGTAGACAAAGAGAATAATCAACAGAAAACATTGACAAATGGTACATCGACAGTGACTGTTTACAGTGCGGAACAAGGGGCCAAACAAAGCAAATACATGAGCAAGAGCAGCATAGGGCATCATGAATAGAATTAGAATTAGAATTAGAATTAGAACAGTACAGGCCCTTCGGCCCTTGATGTTGTGCCGAGCAATGATCACCCTACTCAAGCCCACGTATACCTATCCCAGTAACCCAACAACCCCCATTAACCTTATTTTTTAGGACACTAAGGGCAATTTAGCCTGGCCAATCCACCTAACCTGCACATCTTTGGACTGTGGGAGGAAACCGGAGCACCCGGAGGAAACCCACGCACACACGGGGAGGATGTGCAGACTCCGCACAGACAGTGACCCAGCCGGGAATCGAACCTGGGACCCTGGAGCTGTGAAGCATTTATGCTAACCACCATGCTACCGTGCTGCCCACTTTTTTTTTTAAAGAACAATCTTATACCTATTAATCTCTTTTTCAGTTTAAACCTCCCCCCCAATTCCCATTGTGTATGTCTGTCTTTTTAAATACTGGGCGGGATTCTCCCAACGGGAGACTAAGTGCCGACGCCGGAGTGAAAACCGGAGTGTGTCACTCCGCCGTCGGAGGCCGCTCCTCTCCCCCTATTATGTGTGGATTATGTGTGAATAAGTGCCACTTGATAGCACTGTCAATGACACCGTGCAATACCTTGTTGGTGATTAAGAATAGATTAATGAGCGTCAATTGGCTGGATTTAATTGGTCCTTTTGTTTGTGAGCAGGGCATACCTGGGCAAATTTTTATTTTGTCAGTGAGATGCCAGCATTGTAACTGTGCAAGAGAAGTTTTGCAAGACATGCTGCTCGTTCTGAAGCACAAGTCTTCAGAACTACAGCCAGGATTTTGTAAGAACTTTGAAGTCAGGACTTTGCTCTTAGTCATTTTTGATATCACGTGGAGTGAATCAAATTGACTGAATACTGGGCTCCGTGATGCCTGGGTCCTCAGGAGGAGGCCAGGATGTATTATCCACTCAGCACTTTCGACTGAAGATGTCTGCAAATATTTCATGCTTGACGTTTGCACTTGCCATCATTGAGGGTGGGAATATTGATGGGGCTTCTAGCTCCAGTTACTTACTTTTTTGTCCACCGCCATACTGGATGTGACAGGACTGCCATGTTTTGATCTAATCCAGTGAAAGTGGGATTGTTTAGCTCTGTCCATCACATGCTCCTTCCACCGTTGAGCAAGCATATAGCCAAGTGTCAGGCAACTCGTCCACCCTTCGGCCTATTGAGGCCCTTAATTTGCCAATTGATGGCGACCTGAGGATCTCATTCCACCTCTGCCACCATAATGTGTTGAACAGGAGAAGGCGGAAGGAAGGTGGGCAAATAGGTGGAAAGAAAGGGGTGATTCCCCTGTGCTCATTGGCCGATGGTACCACTGCCCTTGTGCTTCCTCCACATCCTTTAAGACATGAACCCCAACCCCATTCTCCACCCTTTCGGGTCATCATTCCCTCCCCGGCAAAAATCACTGTACTTAACTGAAGGCCCGCTGTCCAACTTCCTTCTGCTTGAGGACTTGTGGGCAACACGGTAGCACAGTGGCTATCACTGTTGCTTCACAGCGCCAGGGTCCCAGGTTCGATTCTCGGCTTGGGTCACTGTCTGTGCGGAGTCTGTATGTTCTCCCCGTGTCTGCGTGGGTTTCCTCCGGGTGCTCCGGTTTCCTCCCACAAGTCCAGAAAGTAGTGCTTGTTAGGTGAATTAGACATTTTAAATTCTCCCTCAGTGTACCCAAACAGGCACTGGAGTGTGGCAACTCGGGAATTTTCACAGTAACTTCATTGCAGTGTTAGTGTAAGCCTCCTTGTGACACTAATAAAGAATATTATTAATGTAGTCCCAGCAGCGGCCACTACTGCGTTCTAACACTGTTGGAACTCAGTGACAGCCAATCATCTTGATGGTAGGACTTGTGCTTGAGGAACAAAAGTCCCACTCTCACTTGTTAATGCCACACCAGCATTTAACTGCTGAAGGTAGGCTGGTTTAAAATCAGCGAGGTGCTAAACAACATTTTGTCTCGGGAGTTACAGTCATTTCTTTGTTTCCATAAGACCTGTGCGGTGGCCACTCCTATCAATGCTGACATGGACAAATGCATCGTCAGCACCGGAATTAATAAGGATGAGGTCAAGCAGCTTTTTCCTCACCACCTGTCACAAGCTCAGTCCGACAGTCATGACCATTTGGACCTCAGACGTCGTGATCAGTAATGGGGCTGCTGACCCATTCTTGGTGATAGACACTGAAGTCCCCCACTCAGAGTATATTCCATGCCCTTGCCACCCTCAGTGCTTCTTTTAAATGACATTCAACATGGAGGAGTGCCAACTCATCCAGGAATGAAGAGCAGTATATGGTAGTCAGTATGAGGTTTCCTTGCCTGTGCTTGACCCGATACTCTGACACTCCATCGGGTCCAGAGTCATTGTTAAGGACTCCCAAGCCCTCCCAAGTGCATACCACTGTGCTGCCCGCCACCCCTACTGGACCGGCCCTGCCAGTGGAACATATCCAGGGATGGAAGCTCTCTTGAACATTGACTTGACAGTACAATTCTGTGAGTATGATTTGATCAGGATGTTGCTTGACTGTATGATGAACTGCTCTCCCAATTTTGGCACAAGTCCCCAGATGTTAGTAAGGAAGACTTTATCAGGTTGACTGATCAAGTTTTGCCTTTGTCCTTTCTGAATCCACAGTACAGCTTAATGCTGCGAGATTCATCTTTTTTTTATTCTTAATATAGCTTTTATTTGTGGTTTCCTGAGGGCAGTCAACCACATTGCTTTGAGTCTGGACTCATATATCGGTCAAAATGAGTGCGAACAAATTGAGGTAGATCCCAGATTCATGTTACACTAAGGTTTCCTTCTCTAATGGACTTTCTACTCCTGTCCAGTAGTTCCATGGTCCCCATTTCAATTTTTTTTTAGCTACTCATTCATGGGATGTTGGCATTGCTGGCGATACCCATACCTAATTGCCCTTGTGAAGGTAATGCACATGCTGCCGTCTTGAACCACTGCAGTCACCATGCTGGAGGAACATCCACACTGCAGATACTAGCGTTTTACCCCAGTTCTATGTAATTTGCTGTGTTAGATTCCTGGGATTTGAACGCACATTTATTGAATCATTAGTCCAGGCTTTTAGAATTACCGGTCCAGTACCATAACCACTCTGTAACGAAACCTGTTGATACTATATCTGTCTGAGGGAAGTACAGTGTCCTGAATACTTTACATCACGTCGCAGGATCTTCAAACTCCCCCATCAAAACTTACTTTGGCATCGCGGGGCTGGTTTAGCACACTGGGCTAAATAGCTGGCTTGTAATGCAGAACAAGGCAGCAGAGCGGGTTCCCGTACCAGCCTCCCCGAACAGGCACCGGAATGTGGTGACCAGGGGCTTTTCACAGTAACTTCATTGAAGCCTACTTGTGACAATAAGTGATTATTATAATTATTTGTTTGAAGGACTGCAATCCTGGCGATCCAGCACTCCTGCTACACTAGTGAATTCAGCCTTGCACTGAAGTGTCAGGCTAGGCTACGCACTCAAGCTCAATAGTAGGGGCTGGGACCACAAATTGCTGCTTCAAAGGTGAGCAAGCTAATCACCTGAGCCATGCCAATGTTATTGAAGAAGCTGTCTTGACGTGCAGTTCAAAATGAAGTGGCGAGGGTGAATAACAATTGATTTTTCAGCTCGCTCACGGAGTTAGGCTCGCTAACTGCCCTAAACTGTTCAACTCAGTCACGCCACCAGAAGATATATAATTAAACAAAAAAAGAAATTAAACATGTTTTCCCCCAGGTTACTCAGCAAGACTGTTTTTTTTTCCTAAATGGGGTGGCATGGTGGCACAGTGGTTAGCACTGCAGCCTCACAGCGCCAGGGACACGGCTTCGATTCCATCGATTCCGGCCTTGGGTGACTGTCTGTGTAGAGTTTGTACATTCTCTCCGTGTCTGTGTGGGTTTCCCTCGGGTTCTCCAGTTTCCTCCTGCAGTCCAAAGATGTGCACGTTAGAAGGATTGGCTATGGCAAATTGTCCCTTAATGCCCAAAGATGTATGGGTTGGGTGTGGTTGCAGGGATGGGGTGGAGGTATAGCCCTGAATGGGCTGCTCTTTCAGGGGATCGATGCAAATCTGATGGGCAGAATGGCTTCCTTGTTAAGTAAAACCAATAGGGGCGAATTTGACCTTGGGCAACTGTATAAAACATGCAAAGCTGGCTCAGTTATCCATTAAGTACCCCCCCGCTATTTTTGTTTCCATTGAAATCATTGTGACTACAGCCAGAGTGACGCCAATCAATGAGAAATTAAAGGGAAGCAAACCTTTCTGAGAGTTTGTTTTTATTTTTGTAACGCATTTATATGCATTCACATTTACAGTCTATTAATGGCACCAAAGCAACATACTTCAATACCAATCGCTTAAAATATGAATACTAGAAGCATGAAAATCAAAGGAAAGGAAAGAACGCAAGAAGGCCTTCATGTACACCTGCCCCACAACATATAGGAGAAGCAGAATGGAACAAACCTCCCTTCTATCAGTGCCTGGGCTTTTTAGATTGCCTGAGTGAAGCTTGCAGGGGAAATTGGAATGGGTAAGATTCCATGTTCGGAAGGATGCCTGATTAACATTGATTTAATGTTAAAATGGACAAGAAATCAGGCAATATCCATTTTAGTCATGTGATCTTTGCTGTCTGACTGATGTATTCAAAATCATGAGTGGACTGGACACAGTTCCCACTGGTGGAAGGATCAAGGATCAGAAGGTGCAGGTTTAAGGTCATTAGCGAGAAAAGTAATGGCAACTTGAGGAAAATCTTTTTTTGCACGGCGAGTGATTTCAATTTGGAATGCATTTTCTATAAGAGTGTAGCTTAGACAATATCAGTTGAAGCTTTCAAAAGAGAATTGGATCATTATCTGAAATGGAAGATTTTGCAGGGCTTTGACATAAAGGTAGGGGAGTGACTCTAGGTGAACTGCAGAGGACCAGTACAGACATGATTGCCTCCTCCATGCTGTAACCATTCGATAATTCTGTCTTGTGTACCATGCTAACTTTTGCGTAAATCTGCACTTGGCATGATCCTCTGCAATTCTTTCACTTGGTTCCCAGACTTGCCGGGGACAATGCATTTTTTTAATGAGTCGGTCTCTTTGTTCTTGAAAGTGAAGGAGCTGCCTCCATAGCTGTTCTATCCTCGAGAATAAAGAACAGTAAGAAGTCTTACAACACCAGGTTAAAGTCCAACAGGTTTGTTTCAAACACTAGCTTTTGGAGCGCAGCTCCTTCATCAGGTGAATGAAGAGGTATGTTCCTGAAATATATATATATAGACAAAGTCAAAGATGCCAGACAATACTTAGAATGCGAGCATTTACAGGTAATCAAGTCTTTAAGATCCAGAGATAGGGGTAACCCCAGGTTAAAGAGGTGTGAATTGTCTCAAACCATGACAGTTGGTAGAATTTCGCAAGCCCAGGCCTGATGGTGGGGGATGAATGTAATGCGACATGAATCCCAGGTCCCGGTTGAGGCCACACTGATGTGTGCGGAACTTAGCTATAAGTTTCTGCTCGGCGATTCTGCGTTGTTGCGCGTCCTGAAGGCCGCCTTGGAGAATGCTTACCTGGAGATCAGAGGCTGAGAATAAAGAGGCAGACTCATTAAAAAAATGTGGTCAGAGAAACAGCTGCTACCCTGACTTGATGGATCCATGCAGAGCTACAAAAATAAACCATCTGATTAACCCCTTTGAAGTTCCAGTGAGCTACCAACTGCGATGCTTTCAGTGGGTAATAGGGTGTGAATTTCAATGTAAACAATCCAGTTCAATGTATTCATGCTTAGAACCATACACACTGAACTGAATACTTCAAAATGCAATGGAATTGATTGTGTGAAAACCACTTCAAAGGTTTCCACCACTTTTAAAGGGATTACTTTTAACTTAATCTCACAGACCTTTAAACTTGTCGTACTGACAGTTTTTAAAGGATTTCAGGGTACAGATGGAATTCTTTTCACTTCATTATGACAATTTTTTATTTCTTACATATTGATTTACTGTTTAAAGAGTTCAGGAGTACAGACAATAACGCTTTCACTATATTATGAGGGATGTGTATTTATGAGATAATGAGTGGCTGTTTAAATGATAAAGGGTACAAATGAGAACATTTTCACTTTATTATGGGAAAACTTTAACTGTTACATACTGACTGACTGTTGGTGGTTTTAAAGGCTGCAGGTGGGTGGAGCAGCCAAACGCAAACCATCCATCCCAGCGAAGACCCCTGAACTTGACAATATTGAGTTCTTTACCCGTCAGTCTGGCCTCAATAAAACTCAAGATGGATTTGTAGGTATAGTATTATTTATTTTTAACTAACTTGCAAGGCTGACTCGCTCCACTGAGATTCAGAGCACACAGGCAGACTTCTGAAGCCCCAGAACCGAGTGAAATCGGAGACAAAGAAATCTCTGCAAATATCATTCAAACGGCATCAGGTTTCACATACAAGATTCCCATAGGTCATCCTATACACCTCCTGACCTGGCCATATATCCTGATTGGCTCACTTCGCATTCCTCAACCCTGGGCCTCTTGTTACCCAGCATCCTTTTCCCCACCCTCCACAAGGCTCCCTTCCCCCCCCCCCCCCCCCCCCCCCCCCCCCCCCCCCCCCCCTTCCTGGCCATTCTTTCTGAATCCCTTTGTCCTGTGTTTGTGAGCTCACTACTATCAGACTGGCTCACATCTACATTATTCTAACTAATAATCCTATTTTATATCACATTCGTTTGTTCAATTCCTCAAACTGAGCCCCTCCAGCCTAGCTCCATGCTCCCCCAGACCTCCACCTCCCAGGAAGGACCTCCCTCGGCACCCTGGTAGCTATTGTTGGGAGGGTATTTACTACCTTGCCACCCTTTGGACTGCAGGGTGCCAGGTTGGCACTGCAAGGGGTGGGGCCTGAAGGGAGGGAATGAGGGAGGGGGGGTTGCTGAAGGAGGGTCTGGGGGTGAGGGGAGGTTGATTTAGGGACCTTGCCAGCGATTAAGGTGGTGGTTGGGGACTACAGCAGCTAACTGAGATCGGAGTGCCCTTTAAAAATAGTGCACCAATCTCAGAGGTGCGGGACCTGTCTGAGAGATTAGGCCCTGCTTCTCACAGTTGCAGTGCGGACCCTTGGTGCGCCATGGCACATCACGGGTATTCCTAGCACCAGTGGGGACCAGTCCCAATTATCTGCTGGCTGGGCTTGAAAATATGGAACTTACTGCCTCTTCTTCCACATTTGTGCCAACAAGCATCTAACTTGCAGGTCTCCCTTAATTTAAGTTGACAAGGTATATGAAAATACTGCTCCCACAATAGAAGTAGTCTCATATGTCCTATTCTATAATGATGCCAAGAGTCTGGTATGCTGCCAATCAAGTGACTAGTTTTTAAAGCTATCCTTTTTTTCCAATGAATATAATTCTGTGGCACCAAGAATCTTGAATGATTGGTGTGCAAGAGGTTAAAACCAAATAAAGGGGGTATGCAAATATTGGTTCAGTTCCCAGAGTAACAAGGCCAGGTCCTCTCGCAAGTTGTCAGTGTTTTCAGTCTGGACTACAGACTCGGGTTCACTGTATGCTCATTTCTGAACATAATATTCACCCTAGGTCTCCTTTAGTTAATGCAGAGCTAGGTTCTCCGTCCCGCGATGCCGGCAACGTGGGTGGCGATTGGGTGGGGAATTGGGAGCCCGGCCGAATTCGCAGTTTGAACCGGGCTCCGAACTGTCCACTATGCTCCATCCCCCGCTGGCGGCATGATCGGACTTCGCATCAGCAGGAGGATTCTAATGGATGCAAGTGAGCCCCATTTGCATCCACTTAGCGGGCCCGGCACCAGAGTCTCCAGGCCCTCACGACTCCAGTCCCTCAGGCCAGGAATCAAGTGGGCACAGATCACCACAAGTATTTACCAGCATGGCCTTGATTTGGTAGACCTCACCGTGGGTCAAGGGAGTAACCCCTAAAGGGAGTTTCCCCCAAAGCCCAGCTGAGAGCCACGCTCCCTCCACAGTGCACAACCTGACCACCCCTGCCCTACCAGATCGCCCCACATGCCCCCAAAGACCACCCAAAAATGGGAAACACTCCCAGAGAATGGCTTGATAGGGAGACCCCACCCCCAGAGACCCCCTAGATAGGGAGACCCCCAGAGACCTTCCAGATAGTTAAGTGCATTGCAATCACCCCCTTCACGCTTGAGTGATTTTGAAGCGCTGAACTGGAAATTGACAGCACTTAACTCTCTTTGATGTTTATAACCATTATGCTTACAGCACTTAGAGTTACTGGTTTGAACAGTATTCAGGGGGTCTCTGAGGTGGTCCCCCTATCCACAGGGTCTCGTGGGTGGTCCCCCTATTTAGGGGGCCTCTGGGGGGCAGGTGGGTCGGGTCATCCCTGTAATTGGGGCAAAGGTGGACCGAGAAAATCCGGGGGTGGGGGCTGAATCACGATACGGGGATGGGGTTGGGGGGAGGCTGCTTTGCGATGCGGTGGGGGGAGGGTGCCAGCTGTGAGACGTCACTATTGGGCCGCCCGCTCAGAATGACGGTGCGATAGCAGGCATCCATCGTATTCCTCACCCTACGCATAACGTTGCGTGGCGGGCATGGAGCACAAAACAGTTCTATTTCTTTCTTTCTTGCTTGCTTTCTTTCTTTCTTTCTTTCTTTCTTTCTCTCTCTCTAACACTCACTCACTAACTCACTTTCTTTCTTTTCACTCTTTCTAGTCACTCTCTCTTTTTTCTTTCTATTCACTCTTTCTTTCTATTCACTCTTTCTTTCTTTCTTTCTTTCTATCTATCTCTCTTCATTCTTTCTTTCTTTCTATCCATCTCTCACTCTTTCCTTCTTTCTTTTTTCTCCCTTTCTTTCCTTCTATCCATCTATCTAATTCTCTTTCACTCGCCCTTTCTTTCTTTCTATCCATCTATCTATCTCTCACTCTCTCTTCCTTTATTTCTATCCATCCATCTGTCTCTTTTACTCTCTCTCTTTCTGTCTTTCTATCCATCTATCTATCCCTCTTTTATTCTCACGTTCTCTTTCTTTCTCTCTATCCATCTATTTATCTCTCTTTCACTCTCTGCTTCTCTTTCTTTCTTTCTCTCTATCCCCCATCTATCTGTCTGTCTAACCAGTGTATTTAAAACTCTCATCATCTTCATTTTGAGATACTTAACATCCTCCAATTTGCTAAAACAGGCAGATGGGTTCTTGCCAACATTCTGCCAACACTTCTCTTGACCAGATTAATGGATGTCCTAGATTGGCCAAGGGTAGTTTGCCTGCTGATTTTGCCAACCTCTCTGTAGGGACCTCTTGGCCTTCATTCACCATTCCCCTTGGAAGAACATTTGAGGTCAGGAATTCACGGTGAGGGATATTATATTGTCATTCTGGTACAGCTCCATGAAAGAGTCTTGAAGAGCTGCCAACTTTCAGAGCTGACGATTTTCAAATCTTTGGGGAATTCACTCATTCACAATGATACACATATTCAAATAGGTAAGATCACAATACCAACCTTATACATTAGCCCTCCTTCTGTGAGGTTATCATAGCTCATAGCAAACTCAAGCACTTCTACTTAATCAAAGTCTTTATGTGTATGAAGTAATGCAGAAATCAACTGCAGGTCACTCAGTGTGTGAAATGGAAGAAAATTGGTCCGTTCGAGTCTATCACTTCCCCAATATGAGGCTAGATATGGACTGTGCAAAGTTGATGAATAGCAGAACAGGAGAAACATAACTAAAGCACTTCTTCAGGGTGTCAGAAGGAAGCATTCATTAATGTAACAGAATAAGAGTTCATGGAGGAAGCCTGGGTGGATTTTGAACAAAGAGCATGCCACACAGCTGAAGAAAAGACAAACATTCATAGAATCATAGAATTCACAGTACAGAAGGGGGCCATTCGGTCCATCGAGTCTGCACTGGCCCTTGGAACGAGCACCCTACTTAAGCCCAGGCTTCCACGCTATCCCGTAACCCAGTAACCTGACCTAATATTTTGGACATTGAGGGGCAATTTTACATGGCCAATCCACCTGACCTGCACATCTTTGAACTGTGGGAGGAAACCGGAGCACGTGGAGGAAACTCACGCAGACACGAGGAGAAAGTGCAAACTCCACACAGTCACCCAAGGCTGGAATTGAACCTGGGACCCTGGAGCTGATGGGCAGCAGTGCTTACCACTGTGCCACCTTGCCGCCCCAAATTATTGTAGCCTACACTGCCGACATTGACTCAATGGCCCAAGTGGCCTCCTTCGCATTTTAAATGACTCTTTGATTAGTTCCCATCATCAACGATGAGCAATGTGATGGTAGCAGATGGGGGGAAAAGGGGACACATTCAAAAGCTGTCACTAGGTCAGAACAAGAACAGGAACTGTTTCATCAATCTCTCTCATATCTTTCTCATTGACGTACAAAGTAAACAAGAAGGAACTGTTTCCAGTGTCAGGAACGTGGGTGACCAGATTGAAGATGTAGGCATCGGCTACCATTTGGTAGTTCTGAAGAAGTCTTCATAGTCATATGTAGGTCAACTGTAAGTCTCTATCGATTCTTAGGACTATTTATAAATATACCATAAAGGTAAAAGCTAGGAGCTGTCTCCATGCTTGCTGGTATACACGCCTCAGACCAACAATCAACTGACCATGGATGCAGGTCATGTGCTCTGTTACATCACTACGTGGGCGGTACAGTCCTCAGTCCCAAAATAACCCTATATGTGCCAGACCCTCATACTACAGAAGATGACTTTTAAAGCAAAATCCGAGACGATGGTGGAGAGGAATATTTGTACACAAGTCGCTGTCATCTGGAATGTACAGGCTGTGAGGGTGATGAAAGCAGATTCAAACTTTATAAAGGGAGTTGGGTTAAATTTTTTTTAAAATATTTTTTACTTTTAAAAAAATATTTTTTATAAATTTAGAGTATCCAATTAATTTTTCCAATTAAGGGACAATTTAGCATGTTCAATCCACCTCGCTTGCACATTTTTGGGTTGTGGGGGCGAAACCCACGCAAACACGGGGAGAATGTGCAAACTCCACACGGACAGTGACCCAGAGCCGGGATCGAACCTGGGACCTCGGCGCCGTGAGGCCGCAGTGCTAACCCATTGCGCGGGAGTTGGGTTAAATAATGGTTGAGGAAAAATGTGCAAGGCTGCAGGGAAGGGCAGTCGGACTAATTGGATAGCTCTACTAAAGAGGCGGCATGGGAATCGTGGGCTGAATGGCCTCTATTAGTGCCACATCATTCTATGATTCTTGCTGCTGATTGATCTATTTGCATTGCCGGCGCTGCTTCTGTCAGGTGCTGCAGTGGTTTCCTTGTACATGTGAGACGTGAGGTGAAGCACCCATGCAGGATACCTTTCCTGGGAATGTGTAAGAAAGTTGCACTGACTGTAGGCATGCGCTAAACCTGTCATAGGATTTATTAGTACTGCCACTCAGCGAGAAGGAAAGCATTCTGAATTCCCACACTGTGCTGCCTCACGTTAATGAGGTTGAATCCCAGAATTGACGTGATTCCCACATGAAGGTTTATTAAATGCAACAGAGTTGGTTCAATTGCGGGGGGTGAATCATAACGCTGGGAAGATGAGTAAGCATTATAGCGATCTCCAAGTTTTTTGGCTCAAACCCATTAAGTAGTGGAGTGTGAAAGAATGAGTCAGAGCTTAGTTATGACAGGATGGTGGCTGTAAACTTGTATTGGAATACCCATAATAAAGTTTCCAAAATCTTCCATTTTTCACTGTAGGTATTTCAAGGCTGGTAGGCATCAGGAATAAATCTGTCACCTTGTTAAACATCAACTTGCGTTTATAGTAAAACACCTAAAGACACCGAGAAGGGATATAATCAAACAAACAAAAAACAAATTGATATTAGGATAGGTGGCAAACAGCTTGGTCAAAGATCCACAAGAAGAAGTCAATTTTGAGGAGAGTTTTAAAGGAGGTAGGGGAACCGGGAGAAATGGGCAAGTTTAGAGCGACAATTCCAGGGGCAGCTGAAGGCATGACCAGCAATATTGCAGTGATTGAAATAGGGCAACATGCAAATACTGTTGGAGCAAATCCGTTTTATTTGCTAATTCTGTGCTTGTCAGTGTATGTTCGATGAATTATGGAATTCATCCCAATAATATTGCTGTCGTCTAAACCTTGCCTCTGAAGGACTTTCCGCTTGTACCTTCACAAATAGTCCTGTGTAAAAAGAATATGATAGTAAGATTTTTTATTTATTTATCAGACTAAACGCGGTGGTGGGCGAGATAATCATTGTGTTTCTGGCTGGTGGGTAGGGCGAAATCTCACGCCTGATTTTCCACTAGAAAGTTTGTTAATTATGCATTGCAGAGCAGCACCCAAACACACATTCACTCTCCACAGGCGACCTTGTGTGGTGTAGCCCAACCACGATGTCCATCAGAAGATGGTGCTCCGTGTTTCAACCGCAACTCCCTGGTGACTCTCGTCCAGGCCTCTTGGGTTGCCTAGATGGATACAGAACTGGCTTGGTTATAGAAGACAGAGAGTAGCGGTGGAAGGATGTTTTTCAGAATGGAGATCTGTAGCTAGTGGTGTTCCGCAGGGATCAGTGCTGAGACCTCTGTTGTTTGTGATATATTTTAATGAGCCTCACCTGAATGGTCCAAATGTCAGAAGCACAGCTTCAGGACCCTAATGGGTTGCCCTATGATGGACCTTGTCACAGAATACACCACATTGCATCTCTTCTCTGAGACACATTGAGGCCGATGCACGGGAGTCATAAGCCAAGTTTTCGACGGGTACCCCTTATCACTGAGCAGCCAACCCTGTAAGCATTATGGGCCATCAAATATCTGTGGCACCTGGGAGTAACCCAGGGTGTAGGAATTATGAGAACTCCCAGGGAACCTGACATAAACATGCATGACCTTCTTGTTATTACCATAGACCAGCTGTACACTGAGGGAGTGGATCCTTTCCCTATTGTTGAAGATGAGTGATTGCTGCCATGGAGCTCTTAAAGTGACATTTGTGCAATCGATGGCACCCTGCCCACATGGGAAACCAGAGATCGCTGCAAATCCCCAAAATCTAACAGCCTGGCTTCATTTATTATTAACTGGATATAATGATGTGCCTCATTATAAAGGGCATCTGTAACTTCCCTTCTATAATTGGAGGAGGGAGCGATGCCGCATAAACACCCAGTGGATCTCTGGAATGAGGCGGTTGCAAAATAATGGAATGTGGCAGTCACCTTTAAAGCCACTGACAAGGAATGGCCTCTTAATCCATGCAGCATCAGTTCCTCCCGAAGAATGTACCAGGTATGAACCACCAGCTTCCTTGATTAAAAAAAGGTGTCTGCGGCGCTCTCTCTCGGTCATCTCCAAATATGAGAGGCATCTTCAGTAGACCCTTGGTCGTGCCAGTCACTTCTGTGGGATGGGTATCACCTCCTCAGGCTTTTGGTCTTTCTGAGTCCCCCTGGATCATGTACCTCAGGCTAACTCTCTTCTCTAAGCCCTGCCAGGCCTTTCGTCTCCTCCTTATTCTGAATACAGCCATGATTAGCATTCCCAATTCTTTCCCTTTGAATTCATTATTTTTCAAAGCTGAACCTCGATCTCCATGTTCTCTTTGCTGCTTGAATGGGCCCAAAAGTCCAGCCGTGGACTTCTCCCACACGGCCTCTGACCTTTTCCTCGGCATTATTTTGCTGAAATTATTTTGTAACTGCATCATTCCATCAAGCACTCAACATGGCAGTGCTGCACTTTTACTTTGAGGCCAGGTCCCAACCACCCACTGTCAAGTTGGAAGTTCCACACATCTTCTTAGGAATCCACCCGCTGTGCAGGTAGAACTCCCTCCAATCTGCCTCCCCAAGCTACCCTGGAGCCCATTGTCAGAGTTGTGGATATTCCTGCCCTCCCCCCTGAACAAATCGCTGTAAATTTCCCTATGCCCCATGTGGACCTCACCCTTCCCCATCTTGAGGCAGTCTGCAACGTGACATTCCGAAACCCCGCCCGAGATCATCACATATCCCCCCTTCCGACTCCCGCATTGAGCTCACTGATCATCACCAGCCCTGGATTGGAACCACAAAATATATGCCAAGGGTCCTTTAATTTTTCACCTTGACAACGCTGTCTATGGAGCCCCAGGACTGCCTTTAATCTCTCTCCCTGACCATTTGATCTCAGCCCCAGGACTAAATGACTGACTGACACTCACTCTCCCGGTTACTTCAAACCACCCATCCCATCCACCCACCACCCCTGCATCAACCAATTCCATGTCGGGCTCCCAGTCCCAGTCATTCCTCTGCATGTTAGCTCTTCCCTATCTTGTTCCTCATAACCTCACCCACCCCCAGACATGAATATGGCTGCTATCCCCTCCCTACGCCCTCTGAAAACCAACCCTCCCTCTGCCATGACTCTGTTTATTACTCCCCCCCTCCCCCCAGTCTGGTCTTGCATGATAGAGTGCAGCCCACCTCGCATCAGTCTTTCCTGAGATAATGAGCCCTGACAGTGCCCTACACCAGTCTCCTGAGGTAGTGCAGCTCTGTCTGCATCCTACATCAGTCTGAATGGATACAGTGCAGCACTCCCAGCCTCCCCTACCCTGGTCTCACCTGAGAATTTTGCCAGTGGTCAGGCATTGGAGCAGTTGCGAGATGGCAGCAGCACCTTTGTAGCTAGGTTTACAATGTTATTTGCACCTCAGAATCACAAGTGAAGTGAAGGTGGCCAGGCGCATGCCACTTATATCCAGTGGTAAATCAGACCGGCCTAACTACCCGCAGACGTGACACTAAATTAGGAGGGAGAACGAGATTCCAGCAAGTTGTGATTGTAGTGAATATTCATGTCGTGCAAATGAGATTCCCGACATGCCATAGAAAGTCCTGAGGGAAAATTTCCAAATTGTTTTCCCACCAACGGATATCCGACTTTTGCCCTTGACCCACCCAATTTTACGCTCCCGCCCGACACGATTCCCGCCGCTAACGGGGGATGGAAAATTCCACCCATGGAGTTCGGTAATTGTGGAGAGTCAGGGTATGGAGGGTTAGAGATGTTTAATATTTTTGTACCTCTGGAGGAGATGATGGAAATTACTGTTACTTAAAACAAGGGATCATCAGAAAGAATTCAATCACAAAGTAATCCTACTCAGACAGAACAGGGCTAAATTGAGCAATGCCTTTTGCTCAGTATGCAAACGTCCTGGGCATTTTCATTGCACCTTAATGGAAACACGGTGAGCGGATGTTGATGACATTTCCACATCCAAAGCATCGATTTGAGAAATTTAAAAAAAAATTTCAGATGCTGTCGGACAAAGCATTTTCTATTTTTATTTTACACTGTAGGCATGTCCATGTTACCAGCAACAGAAGGCAGCTTCTGCGGCTGGGTTAATTTCTGCTGTTTTCAGTTCAGTGCTCAGAGTTCAGGGTGGATTATAAATATAAATAATTTACAAAATGTATGTTCTCCAGAGAAAACACTTCTGTACATAGCCTACACACACATACACACACACACAAAGGTAATATTAAAATGAAGTTTGTCACAAAAAAAAGAATCACCTGCGAGAGACACACAGTGAAATGTTTGCCGTTGCATGCTGACACAGATTACGATGCACTCCTAATTGTAATATACTTAAATCTATGTAATACTTGGTAGACTGCAAACAAAGCTTTTGCCAGTTGGGACAAGCTAGTAAAGATGAGATGATCCCAATTATTAAATCATTGACATTAAGCAAAATGATGCAGGCCTGATTAAAGCATATTGGGGATTAATTGATACCTTAGAAAATATCCTCCCGTTGAGGAATGTGCCACATATTCAGATCTCGATTGGTGTCATTTTTAATTTGATTTTTGGACCCACTTCGTTTATTGAAAAATAAAAGAAAAATGCTTATCCGAGAATTTAAATGACTGTGTAATTTGCGAATTGTTTAAAAAATTGATTGTTAGAAGTTCATATAATCGTTTGAATAAGAGAACTGTAATCATCCCACTGGAACACAAGCTAGTGAGACAAAAGACAGAAAGACACAAGTTCATTACAAAACTTTAATCCCACTTTTATTAAATAACCCGCAGGTACTCTGCTGGTCGCATCATTCTACTGGTTGGTTAGGGAAATGTTTTCTTTTTAGTTGTCATTGCTACAAGAAAAGCTCTACGACGTACCAGTTTTGCTGCCTGTATTTCAAATACAGCTGAGACATAGAGAATATATTGCAATAAAGGCTTTAATGCTGTATAAGAGCAAATAATGCTGGAAAACCTCAGCAGATCTGCCAGCATTTGCAGAGAGAGAAACAGAGTTAAAGGGCTGGATTCTCCGTTTGGGGGATTCAGTCCCCGTGCTGGCGTGAAAATGGTGGTGTTTTACGCCTCGAAAACTGGCGCAAAACGACCCCCGATTCCCTGCTCCGGAGAGGAGGGGTGGGCGGGGGGGGGGGGGGGGGAGGGGGGGGGGGGGGGCTAGCAGGGAGGCAGCATAGAGCTCCCAGTGTAAACCCCACTCAGACAGTGACCCGAGGCCGGAATTGAACCCTAGTCCTGGAGCTTGGCAGAACAGGTATATACAACTCCTGCCTGTACCAAGAAAGGAGTTTGATTTGCATGTCTTGCGGTCATTGTTGCAAATCATGTGATCCCAATTCTTAATCTTTTCATCTCTGAAATCATTGGCACTTTTCAAGATAGAAATTATGGTGGGTTTTGATTGTCTGATGAGTAGCTAGCTGGTTGGTAGTTCCCATTGTCTTGATAGAACTACAGCTGATCAAAGTTCAGCACTTTGCATCTTTAATGCCCCTTTCATGAGAGTCCCTGACTGAAGTGGACCTCAGCATCCTCCCGCTCCCCCCACTGCACTCCTCCTTCCTTAGGCAGCACTTTCTAAACCCACAATTGCTACCATCCAGAAGGACAAGGGCAGCAGATACATGGGAAGACCACAACTTAGAAACTTCCCTCCAAATCATTCAACATTGTTACTTGGAAATATAGCGCCGACCCTTCACTGCCACTGGTTCAAAGTCCTGGAGCTCCCTCCCTAACAGCACAGTGGGTGTACCTACACCTCAAGGACTGCAGTGGTTCAAGAAGGTAGCTCACCATCACTTTCTCAAGGGTAACTAGGAGTGAGCAATAAATGCTGCCCTAACCAGCGACACCCATATCTCGTGAATGGAATTTAAAAATCTACGTTGCAGACCCTGCTTCCATCCATATAGGCCGGCATTACCGGTCACCGATGCCGGAATCGCTTTCGGCGATTGGCCGGGGAATCCCCGTTTGCGCCGAGATTGGGGGTCGGCACCGCTTTTGCGATGCTCCGCCCCGTCTAAAACAGCAGGGTCGGAGAATCGCCTGGGGGCGCCTAAAATCCCGCCCCCACCGTGGCAGAGATTCTCCGCCACCCGGGAAGTGGCGGGGGCAGGAATCTCACCACTCCGATCGGAGAGGCCCCTGCGCCGATTTTCCGGCCCGGATGGGCCGAAGTCCCGCCGCTGGGAGGCCTCTCCCGCCGCTGAGGTTTAAACCACCTCTGGAACGGCGGGCTCAGCGGCGTGAGCAGGCCCCCGGGGGCGATCGAACCCCGGGGGGTGTCCCCACAGTGGCCTGGCCCGCGATCGGGGCCCCCCCCTCAGAGTCCGGGCCAGTGCCCTGGCTGCACTAGTTTCTTCCGCGTCCGCCACGGCCTCCGCCATGGCGGAAGCGGAAGAGAATCCCACATCGCGCATGCGCCGGCAGTGATGTCAGCAGCCAGCTGCCGCTGATGTCACTGCCGGCGCATGCGTGGACCGACGAAAGCCTTTCGGCCAGCCCCGCTGCCGGGGGCGTCGGTTTTTTGCGCCGGTCTTCTGGTGCAAACCGCTCCGGCACGGGGCTGGCCCCCAAAGGTGGGGAGAATTTGGGGAGGCCCGACCCCTGAGTAGTTGGCGCCACTCCCCTACTCCGGGACCCTCCGTCACGCCGGGTAGGGGAGAATGCTGCCCATGATCTGAAAATCCAAATTAATGCTAATTTGCTAAACATTGCCATTATTAAGCCTAATCTGGAGTAAAAGCCATCCCTACCTGAAAACCTTGGCACAATTCTGTGCGTAACAGTGTTATGAATGTTTACATTCAAAAGTGATTTTTAAGTGATCATTTGATGTCTGAAAGTAATCAAGTGAAGGAACTGACCGAACACCTCATAAATTGTAAACCTTTATTTGTTTGCTCCAGTAGAAACCACATCAATTGTGAACAACAAATGTTCACCTGACATCATTGGTGTTAAACCCTCATGGTTCAGTGAGCGGCTAGCTCCACAGTATTTTCGCAAAAACTGCTTGACCTGTTTAAGCACTCACAGATAAAGTGTTGGGGAAATTAATCCTATAGCTAGCTGCAGCTCAGGTAAAAATGCCCTTATGCAATCCCTTGGACATTTGCCCCTGCAGCGAGGTTAGGTACATGTACCAGCAATAAGTATTGGCCAGCCTCATAGTGTTGGCATCACCCCCTCTACACAATCCCAGTTCGCCCTCTGCACCCACATGGGGGGAGGGGGGGGCACAGGGATTTGGGGGTGCAACGAGAAGAGGGGGAGCAGGGAGAGAGGTGAGGTGGGAGGGAGATTGAGGGGGAAGGGTGTGAAGGGGGGAGGGAAGGTGAAACAGAGGGACAGGAAAAGGAAAGGAAGGAGAGAGTGAGAGAGAGTCAGAGAGAAAAGGGGAGAGTTCATGGGAGAGACAGACAGAGGGAGCGCGAGAGCCAGAAGGAGGGAGCGAGAGAGGGAAGGAGGTAAGGAGGTGGTGGGGGAGGAACGGCACAGTGGCACAGTGGTTAGCACTGTTGCCTCACAGTGCCAGGAACCCGGGTTCAATTCCGGCCCTGGGTGACTGTGTATCTGGAGTTTGTACGTTCTCCCAGTGTCTGTGCATGGGTTTCCTCTGGATGCTCCGGTTTCCTCCCACAGTTCAAAGATGTACAGGTTAGGTTGGTTGGCTATGCTACAAAATTACCCTTTCGTGCCCAGGGTCATGGGGATAGAAGTGGGCATCGGTGGGGTACTCTTTCAGAGAGTCAGTGCAGACTGGATGGGCTGTACGCCTCCTTCTGCAGTACAGGCATTCTTTGATTCGAGGGAGATCAATAGAGCAATTGAGGGAGAGAGACAGAGAGAGGAACAGAGTGAGGGAGGGAGAGATTCAGTGGAGGTCAAGGAAAGGAGGAGACGGGGGTAGGGGGGGAGGTGGGGCGGGTTGGCCGGTCAGGAGAAAGGGAGTGGGACGACCGGAGTGGTGGAGAGGGTGTGGGATAAAGGGCATGGGACAGAGTGGGGGAAGGAATGAGACAGACATGGACAGGGACAGACGGGGACACAGGGAAAGGGAGTGACAGGGATATGATGGGGAGCGGGAGTGCGGCAGACAGAGACACGGGGCAGGAAAAGGGAGTGGGCCTGACAGGGCCATAAGGAGAGAGGGAGTGGGACAGTTAGGGATACGGTGGGGATAGGGGGTGGGACTGACAGGAACATAAGAGGAGAGGGAGAACTGGTGCGGGAGAGTAAGGCTTGAGGGGAGTGGGGAGAGAATCGTTGGGGAAGGGGTTTAGACGTCTGGGAGGGAAGATGGTCGTGGCTGGAAGATGAGGCATGAAAGCCCGAATCTTGAGGGGCTGTCGGGCTAGGCCCTGAGACTGGACTGGGGGATCTACGTGGAGTACATTTGCGCCAGGCCTGAGGTGGAGAGGAAAGATCTGGGCCAACAGAGCTGGGTGCTGGATTTTTCTGGCTAATAGTAGAGGAAATGGGATCTGGGAAGAACTGGGGTGTAGGGTGTGAGGGAGGGGGTGGGGTTTACTGCAAGATTCTTGTTTTTGCCCATGCATTGTTGCATTGGACAATATATTGTTTTGTTTGTCGAAAAATTATTCACATTATCTTTCTACCTTTCTCTGATCTTTCACCTTCAGGAATGAAACTTGCTGGGATATCCATTTTATTTGGGCAGGCACAGCCTGGATGTTGGAGAGGACCTATACCCTGGGCCACGCTGACTCCTCCGAGCAGTCTTTTGAGCTCCTCACCATTGCTGATGGTGAGCTGCATGTGGTGGAGGACCGATTCGCCGTTTTGCTGGGGGCTAGCATGCCTGTAGCATTTTGCACGCGGCTCTAGCTGCCGATAGGGCCTGGAGAATTGCCGGGTCCGTGGCCGTGTATGCGCACGTTGGCTGCCTGCAGCGGCCACGTCTTGCTACATAACGGACGCCGCTCGCAGACCCGGCCACCAGAGAAGTAGTGCCTCCCCCTTTGGCCGGCCCACTTGCCCCCCCCCCCCCCCCCCCCCCCAACCACACACAGTGTCCCCAGCCCCTAATAAAATCCCCTCTTGCCCGTGGATCGGCCTTCCCTCAACTGTCCAAATCCGCCACTTTGGAAGGGGCGGAGAATCCGAAAGCGGCGCCGCCCCTGATTTGGTCAGGAACTGTGATTCTCCAGCCGAACGCCGGACACGATTTTGGCATCGGTGACTGGAGAATCCAGCCCAGAATACTACCTCTGCAACCTTGACATATCACGATGGCTTTCGAGCATTTCAATTATCTGGGTCGAATTCTCTGGTGCCCCAGTCGCATGTTTCTCGGCTGCGCGCTGTTTACTGGCGGCGGGATTCTCTATTCCTACTGTTTCTCAATGGGATTTCCCATTGAAGCCACCCCACGCCATCGCAAAACCCTGGGCCAAGTGTGCTTTGCCATCGGGAATACAGAATCCCAAAACCGCAGAATTACGGCCCTGCAATCCTTCTCGTTAGAGGGAACCTGTTGTTTCCCAAGTGCTTTAACGATCTGCGACAGACTCATTCCAGATTACACTATTTAATAATCTTTAATTTTTTAAATCATCTTTATTGTCACAAGTAGGCTTACATTGACAGGGGAGCATGGTAGCACAGTAGTTAGCACAGTTGCTTCACATCTCCAGGGTCCCAGGTTTGATTCCCGGCTTGAATCACAGTCTGTGCGGAGTCTGCACATTCTCCCTGTGTCTGCGTGAGTTCCCTCCGGGTGCTCCGGTTTCCTCCCACAGTCCAAGTTGTGCAGGTTAGGTGGATCAGCTATGCTAAATTGCCCTTAGTGTCCAAAAGTGGTTGGGTGGGGTTACTGGGTTATGGGGTTAGGGTGAAGGTGTGGTCTTAAGTACGATGCTCTTTCCAAGAGCCGGTGCAGACTTGATAGGCCGATTGGCCTCCTTCTGCGCTGTAAATTCTATGATAATTCTATGATTAACATGGCAATGAATTTACGGTTTAAAGCCCCTAGTCGCCACATTCCGGCATCTGTTCGGGTACACAGAGGGAGAATTCAGAATGTCCAAATTACCGAACAACACATCTTTTGGGACTTGTGGGAGGAAACTGGAGCACCCAGAGGAAACCCACACAGACACGGGCAGAATGTGCAGACTCCGCACAGACAGTGACCCAAGCCGGGAATTGAACCTGGGACCCTGGCGCTGTAAAGCAACAGTGCTAACCACTGTGCTACCGTGCCGCCCATTTGAAGTCAGATTAACAGTAATTGCTTACAAACTTTTATAAATGTTGAATCATTGTGAGATCTGTCAGGTCTGGACTGCTATGAGTAATACTATTCCTCTTCGATACTTCCTGAAATCAAGTATTGTATTAATCCCACATTTAAGGACCCATGCTTTTTGATCATCATCCTAAATCTCAATCATATTGTGTAGTTACGGAAGGGAAGAGCATTGAAGGTTGCCCCATTGAGCAACTTTACTTTAGTTATTTGTGTCACATTCGAATCCTTGATTTCAGATCCTGGTCTGTCCAATATTTAAACAAACACATTTGATAAGTCTCACCACTTGGCTCTAATACTGTGCAAAGCAGTACAAAACAAATGAATGTTTATTGTACAGAGAAAATAAAAACTTACAGCTTCAACACACACACAATAGTCCTGATCATACAGGCGTAGGGTTTACTGTCTAAGAAAATAAATTCAGCTCACAAAATACACCGAGACCTTTGGCGAGTCCTGACATATGGTGTAAAAGTATTCGGTATAATTCATTTTTGATCATTTTGAAATAAAGTGTGGGTTGGCTGGCAGAGGGAAAGGGTAACTCTTTAATCTGCGAGAGAGAATTAATTCAACTGTGTCTGGTTACTTAATTACTTTATCCAAGATGCATGCGAAAAGGAAAGTATCAACAAGAGAATACAGTTGATGCTGGCAAGGGAGGGGTTGAGTTGGCCTTTCATCAATGATTTTTGGCTTTTTCTGAAGGGCAAGTGTCTAGAGATGTGGAATGGTTCCTTTTAAGTGTATTGTACTTTGGAGCTTTCTAACCTAAATATGCCCCAAGCAAGGCTTTTATCCAGACTTTCAGCCATGAGACAGTCACTGAAATATTCATATAAAGTTAAGTGTGCCATGGATGTTTTTCCCTCCATTCGTCCACCACAATGGATTTCACATCAAGGTCAGTAAGGAGAGTGATGCAGAACTTTAAAAGTTCTAGTCCCAAAAGAGTCAGATAAAGTTAAGTGAAGTCTGTTTTTTTTTAACCTGTCTGAGGATTCTATCAGCATTTTTAAAGAAAGGTGTACGTGTTAATACATTAAGGCTCAGATTTTGGTACCTGGGCTGGGTGCAGAGTCGGATGATATGCTGGTTCGGTTATGTCAATCTTTAAAAATAACCGTCCTCTAGTCAGATTTTCAATGGTGATGGGGGCAGCACAGGGTGCAAAATAGGAGTCAAGGTGGGGAGTTTCAGAACGAGCGCAGAGGCAGGCTGGGTGGAAGGACTGCCTCTGGTCTGTGTTTAATCAAATAGGAAAAAGATTAAACTGCAAAATAACCTTCCAACGCCCACTGCCCCTCACCCCCCTCCCCAAATTTACTCTATGCCCAATCCATGTCAACCCATGCCAACCCATGCCTTCCACCCACCCTATGGCCCCTCATATCCCCATGCCAACCCATTGTCCTGCACCCACCACCCTTTTCCCCTCCATGCCAACTCACCTAATATCCGTAGACTCTTCCTTGACATCTTTGACACTTCCGCGGCAGGTTTTCTAGCTTTGATAGTTCCTTGTCAGTTCTTTGCAGCAGGACAATTGCTCGATAGCTGGGCAGTTCCTTGACAGCTAGATAATTCTTTGACGGGTTGACAGTTTCAATAAGTTTGTGCGTAAAAAGTGCATAATAATGTTTTATTTTAATGATGCCTAAATTGCATCAGCTCTCACATAGATGTCACTGCACACGAACAAAAGGGATACCTTCTCTCTCTGAAGGGATACCCCGGTTACGATCCACATGAATCCACCAAGGTCAGACCTTCTCTTAACTGGTCTAATCACACTTCGGGTCTGACACTCTTGGCCTACCAGAATCCCACTTCACTGGAAGCAGCTGGTGATTTGAATAGCCAGTTGCCTCTGAAAATCACGTATGCATGAAGCCCAGTTCAACTCCAGCCCGGGGAATGGATGTGTCCACCTGCAGAACTTAGAATTGTCATCAATTTCTGGGATTTCGCCACAGTGGAGAGATTCTCCGCCCCTGGTAAAAATCGGGGCCTAAATCGTTTAGGTAACAAACTTTAAACAAAAATACCTGGAATGGAGAAGATGTTCGTGACAAACATTTTCAGTGTATTTTTTAATAACTTGTGATTTTTGTGCTAGCTACCAAAGAATTTCTGTTGAGCATCCGGCCGAGCTTTCACAATGTTCAAGAACTCACTCGTCGATATGGTGCATGGCAGTACACACAACAGAAAAACACAAAAGATCCCAACTAATTTTCTCAGCAAATTGCAATGTCATTTTCCTTTCAATTGGGCAGTTTTCAAGAGGTTTAACAGCTTATCGTTTGACATGCACATTGGCTTGGCTTGAGGCATTAGTAACAGGAGAATGTGACATGAATGAGGAGCATTAGCTTCTAATTAACCTAGGTTTAAAGAGTATCATGGCCTCATTAGATAATCTGTTGGTCAGGTTCAGGTCTTGAAAGAAGCAGCCTGACCTGGAAAGCCCCCAGGTCAGAATATTTAAACAATAATAGCCTCAATGGCCTTGGAATGTCATCACATGATGTGAGGGGGTGAATTCTTCATCCTTTTGTCTGAAATTCCTACACGTGCTATTTTACGAGAGGTCTTAACCCGCTTATGTGAAATCAGTCACAAACTGGTCCAAAGAACTTCAAGCAAACACGTCAAGCATTCATCTGCTAACACCCCAATTGCATAATTGCAAGGCCTCTATCTGTCGAGGTATAAATTTTCTCAACAATGTTTCCCCTCCCACTATTGTCCCCTTCCCCGTCGTGGGCTGGGAGATGAGGGGAGAATAAATTCAGACAGAAAGTTGGATGATTAGGGGAGAGGGGTTTAGGGTAGGTGGGTCGGGGGGGGGGGGGGCGGCGAGAGGGGGTGGTGCGGCGGTCGGTTCCACGCCCATTGCGTTCCTGCTACCATTGGCATTTTACCAGCATAATACATTTTCCTCAATTCTTTGTTGTCCAGACAAGGAAAATATGCACACCTATTCTTCTAGGAAACCAGGTAAACCTTTCCCAAGTCTTGACTTGCGCTCTGTAACATTCCCCTGAGAAATTGTGTAAGGGTGTTGTAGGCGGACTTACACTCTCAGTCTCAATTCATGCTGGCAACTCAGAACAAGCCCAGAAAGTGTGAGGAAATCAGAGGCGTGAATCAGCGTTGTACAATTCAGTGGTGTTTGTCCTCCGTCCCACTGTCTCGACTCAACACACAAGTCTCGACAGGTCAAACATGTAATACATGGGAATGGAATTAACTTTCATTTCCAATAAACCAAGTCATTGTAATTGGGCGGCCAGTGGCCCGGAAAGGGGAATCCAGTGCTCCCAAGATCCCTCCCGCTCACAGTGAGAAACAACTTTCACAGTAACTTTTGCAACTGGAGAAAGATCTCTGCAGTGATGCCGAGTTACGGGAATTACATTGGTTTGATCTGTCAATGTCCACATTAACCGGTCAATGTTTTCTAAACAGCGCCTCTGTAATTGAGATCCGTGCAATTGGCAAATGGTTAACATTATTTGATGGCTGTCTGAGACGATGGATTTGGTGGCAACTGACTTAAAAAATTTAATGAACTAAAGTAGTCTTTATCTTTTATACTGTTTCCAACATGGCGTCTGATTTTTCTTTCGGACAAAGGTAAGTCGAGAATGTTTGAAAGAAATAAAATCTTGTACTTACCTAGCACCATATTACATCCCCGAGGAACGACTTAAAGCTCATTGCTGACTGACAATTGATTGCTTTGAAAGTACAGTGCCTATTATTATAAGTAAGCAGACCCTGCAGTCAATTAATGCACATTATTAGCAATGGCAGGGATGGGCATCTGTTTTCTGCATGGAGTCAATTTACAGGACACCGTTAAATAAAAGCAAAATACTGTGGCTGCTGAAGATCTGAAATAAAAACAGAAAATGCTGGACAGACTCAGCAGGTCCAGCAGCATCTGTGGAGAGAGAAACCAGAGCTGATGTTTCAAAATATTTCTCCGCCAGACCTGCTAGGTTTAGCCAGCGTTTTCTGTTTTTATTATAGGATACCATTGTTCACTTGCTCTTTGAATGGACCCCTTCGGGCCACCATCTGAACCACTGTAATAAGCCTCATTTTAACAACCCATACCAGTTGGACTCGCTCAGTGTTGAGCAAGATAGTGCGCTCAAGTCCTGGGATGAGTTTTGAAACCTGTGGCCTGGATTATCCTGTCAACAATTGCAGCAGCTGGATCCAGCTGTAATGACAGAGGTATGTAAATATTCATGGTGGACAGGGACATATGCCAGATGCCAGACTTGTTCACCTTGATGAGCACAATGGATGCTGTTCATTTCTGGTTTGCTTTCCCATTTTGTCCCTTTGTGCCGTGACTAATTGCCACTTCCTCAAGTCACCAGCCATTGAAGCTACATTCACCCCTCCCACCCGACGGGATATCACAGACCCGCCAAAGTAAACTGCAATTTGAATCGTCCCACCGCAGTCGCTGTGGGAAGACACACCCTGGCAAGCCCGTGAAACCCTGGCCATTGAGACAGAATGCAAGAGCATCAGCCCATTGCTACCCACAATCCGACACGCTTCTGAACCACTTCTCACTATCCCACAATGAATGACAATCCCGCAATCAATGTTTAAAGTCAACAACACCCTTCTCCGCTCACAAGACCACAAGACCATAAGACATAAGGGTAGAAGTCGGCCATTCAGCCCATCGAACCTGCTCCGCCATTCAATAAGATCAGAACTGGTCCGATATGCTAATCCTCAACTCCACTTTCCTGCCTTATCTCCATAACTCTCGATTCCCTTACCGGTTAAAATAATCCACTTCTTTTGCTTCCAATCACCCTCCCAACATTACATCCCCAACCCCATTAACACGCTTCTCTAGTCTTCCAGACACCAGGGCTACCCCCCCCGAAATTGTCCAGTACCACTGCATCCAGTGCCTGTAACCCATCTGCAAGCTGAAACATTTTCCTTCTCACCTTTCTTTGTGCTCAGGGTTTTATAATTGGTTGCACATTTAACAATTAGCAATCAGTGATTTAAGCATTCAGCAAAAGAATACACCGATCTGGAAAGTAAGTTTAGATTATTAGGTACTTATTGATTGCTTGCTGTAAATAATGATACGCTTCTCCTCTCTTTACTTTGTCTCAAAAGGCAAAACTGTTCTTTTTTGAGATAAAACACATTGGATGGTTTAGTGGGTTTTCTTCTGTATAAATGCTTGCCTAAATTGCATAAACAATGAACCTATTGGGATTTCTGTAACACTGAGTTACTGCAGCAAAACAGTTTAGCTTCCCTTTGTTGAAGTGGTTGATATGATGTTGCCTTTTTGTTTGCAATTGTCATCCTCAAGTGTACAATTTTGAGATGACCGGCTACTGTTTCTCTGTGATGCCACCTCACTACGAGATTAACCTGATGGAACTAAGTAAGAACCGAGGGGTTACTGTAAAATCAATCAGTTTCCAACTCACTCTCACAACAAGATGTAATACTTGTTTCAATACAGAGCTATTGGCAATGAGGTAGGCAACACACAATTAACATCCAAGAGAACAAAGGACATTACTCGTCATGAAGTTTGTGGCCATCCTAAAATAGGCTATTATTGTTTCTGAAGACAATAATATTCTAAAACCCTCCATAAAATATATTCGGCCACATGGCGTTGAATCTCTTTTAATTATAACAAAAGGCTATTGCGGTAGTATGACTAGGGGTATTATGATATCTGGAAGTGAGCTGCTATTGGTGCAGAGGACTCGCTGTCCATTGGCCCGGGTAAGTCATGTGCCTCTCTGCCGATTGGCTGAGAGGTAGGTAGCTCCACCTATGAGGCGGGATATAAGAACCCGTGCTTCCCGGCAGTCGGCCTTTCTTCTGCACATCTGCTGCCGGGCACACATCTTGTGCATTAAAGCCTATCGTTTGGATCTCATCTATGTTTCGTGTCTGGGTTTTATAATTGGTTGCACCCCCCCCATCGTCATGCATGACCCCGGGCGCTGCCATTTTGGGCCCCCGACGCCATGCTATGTTTCGTGTCCATTGATTGTGCATCAATTTAATGCACAAGATTTTAAAGGATGGAGCTTCGTATCAAGCCGGAGTGCCTTCGACTCAGCGCGCACACAGCAAATGTAACAGCAGCATTTATACACTGGCTGGTTTGCTTAAATAGCGACTTGAGTACAGCCGAAAACGTCTTCGCAGATCCGCCAGAGACTCTTAGGGAAAGAAACTTTAAGCCTCGCCGAGGCACGGGCCCTCACCTCCTCCCTAGATGTCGCCAATTGCAACGCCCGCGCGTACGCTCCGATAAACCCACAGGGCCCCGCTGCTACTTTTGCGGCCAGGCAAAGCACCCCCGCCAGCACTGCCCGGCCCACACCGCAACCTGTAAAGGCTGTGGCAAGAAGGGCCACTTTCCGGCCGTCTGTCAACCAAACGCCGTCGCTGTGGTCCCGAGCAGCGACCGCAGGTCCTCCTTCCCGCTCTCCTCAGGGGACCTGTGCGGCCCGTGGACCTCGCTGCCCCCACCCCCCCCCCATCGTCATGCATGACCCCGGGCGCTGCCATTTTGGGCCCCCGACGCCATGTGCGACCCCCGGGCGCCGCCATTTTGGGATCCCGACTCAACGGGCGCCGTCATTTTGTTCATCCCCCACCACGTGCGGCCGACGGGCGCCGCCTTCTTGGATCGGCACCGAGGACCCCGCAGGTGACTGCTCTCTGCCAGATGACGACTCGGAGTTCCTGCCACGACTCGCCTCAGTAACATTGGACAAGTCGCGGCCCCGCAAGCTGTCCAACGCAACCATGAAGATCTTCCTCAACGGCCACGAGACAAGCTGCCTGCTGGAATCTGGGAGCACAGAGAGTTTCATCCACCCCGATACGATAAGACACTGCGCACTTCCCGTTTACCCGGTAAACAAATCGCTCTGGCCTCCGGTTCGCACTCGGTCCAGATCACGGGCTGCTGCATAGCGGACCTCATGATTCAGGGGAGGGAGTTTGAAAACTACAAGATCTTCGGCCTTCCCCACCTCTGGAGTTAGATTTCCAGTGCAACCTCCAGAGTTTAACGTTCAAATTCGGCGGCCCTTACTGTCTGCAGCCTCGCGTCCCTCAATGTCGATCCCCCATCCTTGTTTGCAAACCTCACCCCGGATTGCAAACCCGTCGCCACCAGGAGCAGACGGTACAGTGCCCAGGACCGGACCTTCATCAGGTCCGAAGTCCAATGGCTTCTGAAGGAAGGGGTTGTCGAGGCTAGCAACAGCCCCTGGCGAGCACAAGTGCTGATGGTCAAGACCGGGGAGAAAAATAGGATGGTCATAGACTAGTCACGTCATCAACAGGTTTACGCAGCTGGACACGTATCCTCTCCCACGTATCTCCGACCTGGTCAACAGGATTGCGCAGTACAAGATCTTTTCCACGGTGGACCTCAAGTCCGCCTACCATCAGCTCCCCATCCGCGCGAGTGACCGAAAGTATACTGCGTTCGAAGCGGTTGGGCGACTCTACAACTTTTTAAGGGTTCCTTTCGCTGTCACAAACGGGGTCTCGGTCTTCCAAAGGGAGATGGACCGAATGGTCGACCAATACGGTTTACGGGCAACCTTCCCGTATCTCGACAATGTCACCATCTGCGGCCACGACCAGCAGGACCCCCGAAAATTCCTCCGTACCGTAAAACTCTTTAATCTGAACTACAATAAGGATAAGTGCGCGTTTAGCGCAGACCGTCTAGCCATCCTCGGCTACGTAGTGCACAACGGAGTGATAGGCCCCGACCCCAAACGCATGCGCCCCCTGATGGAGCTTACCCTCCCCCACTCCCTCAAAGCCCTCAAGCAACGTCCACTTCTCAGTAGATGAGCTTCGAATGCAAATTTCCAATGCACCCCAGGCTGAAACTTCGAGAGAACTAGTCCTGCCACTACTTTTTGGAAATCAAAGTGACAAAAATGAAACATTTTGGTGGATTTAATTTGGCTTCTTTTCGGTTGGGCAATCGGTTTCAGTGGTGTCCCCTCCTAATTCGGAGTGAACTTACACCACCCCCCCCCCCCGCCCCCGCCCCCCCCCCCCCCCCCCCCCCCGCCCCCCAGTTAACAAAATCCATTTCCACGTTAGTGGAGCCAGCGGCCGCCTGATAGTAGGATGTGGTTGGTGATGGAAGGTTTGTCTGGAGAAAAGCCACGCTGAGGGTCGAGGCCGAGAATTCTTGTAAAGCGGGCGCCTGACGGGCCCAATCTGGCGAGTGGCATTCCGTGCCCATCCCATATTGGACAGGCTCTGCCAGGCGTATTGGATTCATCTCCTCTTTAGACATCCAGGACATGCTCCAGTAATGTGTCAAGCAGTAACCGAGTATAATTAAATAACGATTCCATAATTGATGGAGCTCTTTTACGGTAATGATCTATTCCGGCACCCAACCCGTCGGTTGAAGAACCAGCTCAACAACTCATAGCACCAGTGGGTAGAAACGGCCATTTATCAGTTCAATTTAAAGGGCATATCCACTCCACCGAGGACTTTGTTGGTTTTGTCTTTTCGGGCTGTTGGTTAACCTTTGGCTGCATTGAGCCCATTTCCTCACTTCCAGGCGAGGTATTGGCTCCTGAGGAGAAGGTTTTGCTGGTTCCGCATTGCTCCTGGCTGCTTTCAGTGTTGTCCTAGGTGATCTTTTAGGGCAGGAGGGTGAGGGACAGCTGTCAAGCCAAACAGAAGAGAACTTTGTCAGCTGGGACAAGAGAGGGGAGGGAGGAGGAGGTGGGGGGCATTGCGTATGAGGTCCAGGGGCAGATTTACAATTAAGCACACCATGCTGCGGCACAGGACTCCCAAACAATGGGAGTGAGTGATGACGTTGCTCACCCTGCCAACTAAGAGCACTGTTCACTCCCCTGCACCTCTCTTCTCATTTCCTCACCAGCTCTTTAAACTCTTTGGTTATTTCCTTAAACATGTCTTTTTATTGGCTGAAGTTGAAGTTGCATCACACCCGATGCAGACTTAATTAGTCCATAGGATGGAGGACCAGAAGTAGGCCATTCGGCCCATCGAGTCTGCTCCACCTTTCAATGAAATCACAACTGATCTGGTACGATAATATTCAATTGGCTGGTGCTCATGGTTCACCCTGCCTCTCATTGTCCTGTCACTCCCCTTGTCAGCTTCCCACGGCTCTTCCCTGTGAGAAGTTGCAAGTAGAGCCAAAGTTGCGACACGGCTCTGTCATCTAACAGTGTTTTGTTTTTAAATTTGTTCATGGAATGCGGGCGTTGCTGGCTGGGCCAGCATTTATTGCCCATCCCTGAGGGAATTTAAGAGTCAACCTCATTGCTTCAAGTTCATCGCTTTTCTTTCTGCTGTTTATTTTTTTATAATATACATTTCGAGGACCCAATTAATTTTTCCCCAATTCAGGCGTAATTTAGCGTGGCCAATCTACCTACCCTGCACATCTTTGGGTTGTGGGAGCGAAACCCACGCAAACACTGGGAGAATGTGCAAACCCCAAACGGACAGTGACCCAGAATCGAACCTGGGATCTTAGCGCTAATAGGCAGCAGTGCTAACCCACTGCGCCCCCGTGCTGCCCCCTTTTTGCTGTTTATTAATTTGAACCCAAGGGATTAGCATATGCTTAAATCAGTGTGTATCTGTGTATATGTCTGCATCTGGGAGTTCTCAATGAGAATGCTTACATTTGTAAGAATGTGGTTTTATCTGCTCAAGGGTTAAACATACTGCAAAATGTGTAACGGTTCTTCCTAAATTTTTTACACCTCACTGAATTAGAGTCATGACATTTTATAAACAATCCCCCCTTCTGGTCACTCAGGAATGTCCTCCTGGACTGTCTCAGGAAAGCCTATTGTTTGGCACTGCTCACCCCCCCCCCCAATCCCCCCCCCCCCCCCACTCCCCCCCCCCCCTCCCCCCCCCCCAAATTTCGCAGAACGTATGGTAGTGGTATTGTCATTGGACTAGTAATCTAGAAACCCAGGATAACGCTCTGGGCACCTGGGTTCAAATCCCATCATGGCCAATGGTAAAATTTGTATTCAATAAAAATCTGGAATTAAATGTCTAATGATGACCATGAAATTATTGTCGCGAAAACCCATCTGGTTCACGAACGTCCTTTAGGAGAAGGAAATCTGTCATTCTGACCTACATGTGATTCCAGATCCACGGCAATGCGGTTGACTCTTAAATGCCCTCCGGGATGGGCAATAAATGCTGGTCCAGCCAGCCATAGCACATGCATGAATAAAAAAATTGTTTGTGATGCTGTTACTATTGGCCCATCCTGAATTTCTCCACCAATGGTAGGAAGACTGAGGATAAGGTTTTCCAAAAGGCCAAATCCAAACTATTAGGATGTGCTGAAATGGATCTTGTTGGATCTATCTGCCTCTCAGTATCACCACCCAATTATTCAGGAAGGCAATAATGACAGTGTACAGTCATCAGTTAATGTTACATTCAAAGTACACACTCTTGTTTAACATTAATGAATAAAGGACAATGACAAAAGTCCCGGTGAGTGGAACGTGTAAAAATAATTCATTGTACGGTCTGATTACTGTACTAGCTGGTAGCTGGGGGATTCGGGGGTAAAAAGCAACAACAGAGTTGGGGTGCCCCTCACCCACATATGCACTTTAACCTTGACCTTATGTTGAGACATTTAACTTGTATCCATCTGTTATTCAGAAATCGGTCCCTTCCGATTCAATTATTTTATTGCTCGAAATTGCAAGGGGTGGGGGAGAGGTGGGTGGCCCAGGAAAGGTTGGGGAGGAGGTGGGTGCAGGGAGGGCTGCTGGTTGTGGCGACTGTGGGGAAGAGGGGGGGCGGTGGTGCTGGTTGTCCTGGGTTGGGAGAGTGGGGTGGGGGCAACACAAAAATGAAGCACTTCACAGGGCCCGCTAACTGTAAATCTGCCACTGACGTCCTTCTTATTGTGCATTATTAGGGAGCATTTCTCCTACCTGAACCGCTTAGGAGTAACGTCACAGGCATTTTTCACTTCTTAAAGAAAGATTTCATTGTGCTGTTATCACCTACAGCAGTCACAAGTCATGCCTGAAGGCAAGGGATGGACAGCGCTGTCTGGGCTTCTCAAGGTCACCGTGGTCGTTAACCTTCATGTAATGGGGTCCTTCCAGGCTGCAGTCGATAACACCAGCAACGTCTCCCAGTTTGCAGTCCATGACTGTATCAGAGAGGTGGGTTCTCATTGCCTGCAGGAACACCTAAACGTGAAGAGTAACGAGGGAGCACTAAGCTTTGCCCACATTACGGAGTTTTCAGGATGCAATTGTTTTGCCCGTTTCCCATGCTAGCGTCTTTGAACTGGTTTCCCTCAGTGTCCAGTTTGCATGCGATCACATGGAACATATTGTGTGGCTCTGTGCTGATTCTCTGTGCTGATTCTCTCCATACCAATCCTCTGTGCTACACCTGTACCAACCAAACCATCATGTTTCAGGCTAACAGGACAAGAGGGACAAGCTTTTCAAGTTCACCGCAAGAGTTGTCCGCAACCTGGGTACAGCTTTAGAAGTGAGCATCAATAAGAGCCCTCCCGTCACCAGAAATGCAATCAGTCAATATGTGCAGGTGACTGTCTAGATTGCTTGGGAGGATATGTTGGCTCGAGACATACGCTGGAGGTTTCCAGTAGTTAACAAAGGAGTTTATTGATGAAAGGCAAAGGCAATTAAATAACAGGCAAAGAATACTCTATGACCGCTCTTACGACTTCTGCTCACTGGTCCACACTGCCCGGGGTCCTGTTCCTAGGGCCCCGCACAAACTCCCTATTGGCTGAGGTTTACCTGCTACTGCACAATTGGCCCCGAGCAGGTCATGTGGTCTGTGCAGCCCGCCCACTTAAAGGGGCCATTCGACCACAGAGGAGCTGTTCAGTACGCCCCTGACAATGATATCCAAATGTGTGGTAATTTGCTGTAGTCACAGGAACATGAAAACATAGGAACAGGAGTGATCTACTTTGAATGCAAACCACCTACTACCACCTGAGCAGTGAAGTGAGAGGAAGAGGAGGAGCAAGAGGAGGAGAGAAAGCAGAAGTGGCAACAACCACCGAGCTGCCAGAGATCCAGGAGAGATGCTCAGCTCAAGATGCTTCTCCTGGGCCATCCCTCCCACCACAAATGCACCTTTGGCCCCACAATGTTTCTGTACCATCTTCCATCCAATTGCTTTCCTTCAATGACTGGCTATGAAGTGAGATTGGTTTGACTGTGCCTGTATTTATAAGGATCAGAGATAATCTGATTGAAATGTGTAACATCCTAATGGGTTAGACAGACTGGATGCAGGGAGGAGGTTTTCACTGGTTGAAGAACCCAGAACCAGCGGACACAGTCTCAGGATGTGGGATAGACCATTTAGGACTTAGATGAGGAATCATTTCTTCACTAAAGAATAGTGATTCCGTGGAATTTTCTACCACAGATGGCTATAGAGACTAAGGGCTGGAGTCTCCGATTTTGAGGCAATGTCCGGAGCATGTGTCTCGTCTTACATTGAAAACATCGGTGCCGCCCCCGCATCGATGATCCGCCCGGTGGGGGCTAAGCCCCTCCGATCAGTGGAACAGTTCCCCCCCCTTCCCCCGACTGTGGTTAAAGAAAACTCAGCCCACAAGTGATCCACGCAGTCGGGAAGTCGGCCCATCAGGAGTGAAGCATCGGGGGAGGGCCTTCAGGTGACGTCCTGAGGCTATCCCAACGGCGTGCTGCGTACTCACCGATGAGGCCATTTTGTAGGGTTGGAGCATCCGAAAACAGGCACTGCCCTCAATTGTGGCGTCAAAAGGGATTCTCCGTCTGATCGCCGAATGCGATTTCGGCATCAGCAAGCGGAGAATCTAAGTTACTGAATGTATTCATGAAAGAGATAGATAATTTTTTAGACTTTAATGGCATCAAGGTCTTGGGGAGGAAGTGGAAATAGGGGGCTGGATTCTCCGCACCCCGACACCGAAATCGCGTTCAGTGTCGGGGCAGAGAATCCAGTTTCCAGCAAGAAATCGGGACGGGTGCCAGTTCCGCTAGTCTCTGCCCCCTGAAAAGCGGCATAATCGGAGAGTACCCTTGTAGCCACCTGGGGTGACCACTATCCAAACACAAAATGGAAGATTGCAAGGAATGCAGGGAGAATTGGACATGTTGTAAAAATCAAGCAGCTTGCAGAGTTTTTGTATATTTGGACTGCTACAGAAACCAGTTTGGCTGTTGCTGAAACCAGACAACGCTGTGAAAAGAAACAGTTAGCATATTAATGAGGCGATACCGGGCGATCCCCACAAAAGACACAAGTTAGCACTAACCGATACATTGAATGGAAGGTCAGACTTTTCGGCGCCAAAGAAGCCCAAAACAATAAGTCCCAAGAATCGCCCCAGTGATCGAGGAACTGCCACGTTATTGGGGAATTCAAATCAATCGATTGGGAAGAGACCCAATCGATTGCGAGTGAATAGAGGGTCCGCCCAGACCCTGAGAGAGGTATAAAACAAAGACCCCGACCCCAGCTCTCTCTCTCTCTACCAGCCTCTCCTCGACTAGCTCTCTGTCAGACTCTCCTTGACCAGCTAGCTCTCCCAGCAGAACACCGTTGCAGCAGAAGAACCTTGAGGAGGAGAGGTCTGGAAAAGCAGCCGCCAGCAAGTAAGTGTCACAATGCACGCTACGGGAATAGACACTCCTGACCCCTTTAGACCATAACCACTGGAAGCCTGCGGACCTTGGACAAAGCTAGAAACCGTTGTTCCCTGATCCGGCAGTCTCCTTATCCAGATAGGTATTTGGCCTAGTAGTGGTAGGATTAGCCTAGTCTTATAGTTATATGCATGATTAGTAGATTATTGTAATATAATAAACGTGTCTTGTTTGAACTTACTAATTGGTGTATGGTTTTATTGCTTTGAGCTTGACCTTGAAACTTGTGGTGGTATCTTAACGATACCTGGCAACTTCAAAGTTAACGAACGAAACAGAGCCAAATTGAGTGTTAAGCACACTCACCCAGAACGAGCAACACCCTTTAGTGCCTATCTTCTGTCCTTGTTTCCTAACCTAACTACTCTTACCAATTGTTTCCCCAGTGATGACAACTGATGATCTGCCACTCAGAACATTTCAAATAGCCATGCTCAGTGGCTACATGCAATCCCAGGCATTGAGGGCTGGCTGCTGACTGCAATATTTTAATGTTGTCTAGGTGGGCCCATTCTCTTGGCACTGCTCCTCAGTACAGCAGAGGTTCAGCATAGTGGGTCAATGCTAGGCCCCAGAGATAAGGTGGCAACTGGTGAGCTTCCAGGAACCGGTGTGAGCTGCCATAGAAATGTCCAGAACTGGCGGGGAGGAGCTGTCTCGGTAGCTGGCACAGTTATTGTCCATGGAGATGACCACTTGGTCCACATTGGACACAATGGTCTCCATACTTAGCTTAAAGCAAGACCACAAGTTAGAGCTGGCCCCCTTTCCACTCTGAACCATTGTGTTTCCGCTTGTTGGCAGGGTACCAAACTACCTTGCATTTCTAGTTGGATGCTTTCTTTGGTGGCCCAATCCCTCAAAGTCAGCATTTGACTCCCCTTGACGGGATTTTGAAATGAGGTCATGACCTCTGTCCACGATCTCACTGGACACACGGATCAAACCGACAACCATATCGCAGTAAGCATGCTTATACTCAAAAAAAAAGGAGAAATTCTTCAAGAACATCCATCCACCGTATGATGAAAACATCTGAACTAAAATAGCCTGGGATTAAAGTCTCCACAATGAAGAGAGAGACACGGGAGACTGAATCAAACACCTCGCACATATCCCAGATGGCGCATAATCAAAATTATCTAAGCAAGGGCAAGATTTTGTCTTCAAAAAGATGCTGGCTACAGCTAAAAAAAAACTAGGTCAAATCTTGCAATTATATAAATTTAGGCAACACAACATCTGGCGAATCTTCAAATTTTGTTATGGGATAATGTAAAAAATTAAATCCTATTTGCATAATAAAAAAATTATAACATGCAATATATACTAGCATGCGGCATGCTAATAACACATTGCAAATGAAAGGGAACATGCACATGTATGTTGTCGACTCCTAAATTTGTTTCAGTCAGGTCTGTGTGGAAAAATGAGCTTTGTTCTTAACACTGTTCCAATGATGAATGGTCCAAGTTATAACTGCTTAGATTGTCATACCATTGTGAAAGAACCCATCCCAATCCTCAGCTGGAGTGACCTTAATTACGTTACTTAGCGCTCCTCAGCATAAAACTCCTTGCGAATAAAGTAGAGTTGGCCTACGTGAGAGGGACAACGAAGACAACATATGGATCTGAATTTTACCCTCCTTCCTCCCACCACCCCCCATTGGAGGATTTTGGGGTGTGGGGGGGGGGGGGGGGGGGGTAGTGGGGAACCTGGAAATGCATGATTGGGATGACCTCCGTGATTCCGCCCGCCCACCCAGACCCTGACACGACTTTATGGCGGGGCAGGCAAGTCCCCTAATTAAGCCCCTTGGGCTTTTACCTGCCCAGCCACAATTTCCATGCTAGCGGGTACTGGATAACTCAGGGTTGGAAATAGAAAAAGTTAACATTCCAGACATTGGGCAGTAAGATGGGGGGGGACACCTCCATCAGTAGCCCCTTTCTGACTGGGGACACCCTCCAATCTCTAGACCTCTCACTCCCTCCCGGCCTATCCCCCAATAACTGAAGAACCTCCTCATGAACCTCCACCTCCTGGGCAACCTCTTCCCACCCGGAAGCCAACCAGTAATCTTCACACCGGCTCCCTGCACTTAGTACCTGGCACAGCACCGCAGTGCCTCTTCCGGCCGCTGAACCGCTTTGCCGGGATGGGCTGGAGAACTATCAGCCAATCTGATTGATCAGCAGCTGTTCAAGACGGAACGTCCTTCTGAGTGCGGATGGAAGTCCCACCCGCTGACAATCAATGTTCAATGGGATGTAAAATGGTAGCGGGCCTGTCAGAGATATTCGAGATTTATTTCCTGCTGACTCTCCGGATGGTCGGGGTCAAGTCCCCGCCATCCAACATTTTCAGGAGACGAAAAAGACAGGCAGGAAAGAAACCAGCTGGCCCATCAAATCAAATTTTTAAAAAATGAATCACTTCAAGCAAGATGGTTTAGAACAAGATGGTTTAGACTATATTCAAAATGGACTCGCCTTCGGGCAGCATGATGGCAGAGTGGTCAGCATTGCTGCCTACGGCGCTGAGGACCCGGGTTCGAATCCCGGCCCTGGGTCACTGCCCGTGTGGAGTTTGCACATTTTCCCCGTGTCTGCGTGGGTTTCGCCCCCACAACCCAAAAATGTGCAGGTTAGGTGAATTGGCCACGCTAAATTGCCCCTTAATTGGAAAAAATTATTGGGTATTCTAAAATTTAAAAAAAAATTTTTTTTAAAGGACTCGCCTTCTAGAAGTGGGATGGTAAGATTATAGTTGTAATTCCAGTTGCTCCATGTGGGGGTATAAATCAACACAGGAGTCCTCTCTTTAACTAGCCCATCTTAAGGTCGCAGGAGACAGTGGTTGGTTCAGATCTCAGAATGCTGGGTAAGTTGCTGTCTATCCGCTGTCTAGACAGCTAATATCACAGTAAACAAGTCAGATAAGCAATTGCATCTGGCTTACTGTTGAAATGATGGCTACATTGGCGTGTAGTCAATCTCCTCAGTACATTTCATTGGCGATCAGTCAGATCACATTGGACTTACCTCATGGGCTTGGTTAGGACCCCTTCAAGTATTTAGCTGAAGATCTTTCCATTCTCTCCATGTTTACTATCAGCAGCAGTATTTAGAGATTATCTACAAAAAGGAAAACAGGCTTCCAGCCCAAAATTACTCCTTTAATGTTGTGGTAAGGACATGGCGTATTGTGCACTTCAGCCTAACGCCAGTTGTCTGATTTATTCTCTTTGTTAAATGTTTATATACTCATACTGAACTATGTGCTATCCATGCTGCGACAGTGTGGAGCAAAGGAATTTCCTTCCAATATGCTCGCTCCACTAAATTGGGACCAATATATTTGTAATCTTTCCAAGGATGCACATTGGTGCCAATTCTGGCGTCCTTTTTGCGAGGTTGCTCCCAGATTTTACTATTTAAAACAAAATAACCGGCTCGCAAAGCCATTGAGTGGATTGTGATGCAAGAGAATTATTTTCCCCCTCTACCATTCCAGCAGTTTTTGCTCCATTAATCCTGCGATAACATTAAACGGCTTCACCAGTGCTGTCAAAAGCTTGGAAGGTGCCAGAGACAGGCTATCGCTGTGCACAGGGAGTTCAGATAAGCTTTCCTTCAACATGTTTTCTCCATTCCATGCCATGTTGGCTGAACCATTGCTGACTTCACCAAGAGCGACAACTGACTTTTCTGACTAACATTTGGGGGTTGGGGGGGGGGGGGGGGGGGTGTGAACCCTCCCTTCCTTACGGTGTTTGAACACTTTAATTATTCAAAAAGAAAAACTAATGCCGCCAACATGCTAGAATCAATCGGAAGTTGTCTGTGACATGTTTCAGGACCAGGTGTAGCTCAGTTGACTGGAAGAACTGTTTCGTGATGGGGAGCGAGGGCAACAGTGTGGGTTCAATTCCTGTACCGGCTGATTCATGATCATCTCTACCTTACCCCTTGCCTGAGGTGTGTTGATCCCCAGGTTAAATGACCACCTGTCAGCTCTCCCCCTCAAAGGGGAAAGCACGCGGTGGTCATCTGGCACTATGGTGACTTTACTTTTTATGTGGTACCATAAGAGTCTGAATTTTTAAAAAAACGAATTCTACAGTTGCAAGACCATTTTCATGTCTTGCAAACATATCTTCTTTTGATCTCTTTAGTCATAAATATTCATTTGCTTTTTTTTTTCCAAACTAATCTTCACACGATAATACAATGCATTAACTTTAGTGCATTTTCGTGTCTCCTTCCATCTTAGATATTACTGATGAAGTTGCCATGGTAACAACCTCACTGTTCTACCTGACATTGACATCCTGCTGCTGTCTCTCCCTCTCTACAAGACATCGTACCTCTCATTTCATTAATGTAATTAATTTCAAACAAAATTGATTGCAACAGATTAGAACGTAAGTTACTACAGATTTAAAATAATGGAGGTTAAACTGTTATTTAATGGGAACTTCAATTAAACTTACATCCCACAACACAAGTATTCCTTATAGTTTTATTAAATATTTGAACCTTGATCTTTTTGCTTGGAGTAATGTTATTGGTATTTATTTTGAATGATGTGATATTGTTATTTAAATTAGTACGAGAATTGGGTGAGCCTCCTTCTCCTTCATAGAGTAGAGTGTGTATTTAGTTTTTTTTTCTGCAATAGCCTTCATATTATCCCCTCTGCTTTAATGTGTATTATGCTGGAGAAGGTTCCTTAGGTGTCCACTGGCAGTGAAAACACAAATGTGTTTCTTCCACTAACGTTCACCATTTGACACTAGATGGGGCAGCACGGTAGCATGGCGGTTAGCATAAATGCTTCACAGCTCCAGGGTCCCAGGTTCGATTCCTGGCTGGGTCACTGTCTGTGCGGAGTCTGCACGTCCTCCCCGTGTGTGCGTGTGTTTCCTCCGGGTGCTCCGGTTTCCTCCCACAGTCCAAAGATGTGCGGGTTAGGTGGATTGGCCATGCTAAATTGCCCATAGTGTCCTAAAAAGTAAGGTTAAGGAGGGGTTGTTGGGTTACGGGTATAGGGCAGATACGTGGGTTTGAGTAGGGTGATCATTGCTCGGCACAACTTCGAGGGCCGAAGGGCCTGTTCTATGCTGTACTGTTCTATGTTCTATGTTCTATGGTCAGAGGATAGAATTCCACAATGTAAACACGCTTTTAAGGAGATTCACCTATCTTCTGTGCACTCTGACATCTTCAAGATGACAAGTGATACTTTAGTGAGCTCTGTGGTTAAAATAAAACTCCCTCTATCCATTGCTTTAAGAATTTAAAAAGGAAGATTAATATGATATTAAAATTAATCGATAATAGAAAATTAACGGATGATAGAACATCTTGAAATAATAATCACACGGTGTGATTCACTTCATGGAGGCAGCTGCTAATTATTTATACCGCAACAAGGTACCAGGTCAAAAGGCAAAGGTCAGTCGTAAACTCCACACGGACAGTGACCTGCAGCCAGGATCGAACCTGGATCCTCGGCGTGCCGTGAGGCAGACTTCTCTCTTCATTGGAGAGAGACAACTGGGTACGTAGCTTGAGAGCCATCACTCTGCGAGCATGGGGCAAAATGAGGAGGAAGGCCTCCATAAGATGCAGGAGCAGAAGAAAGCCATTCAGCCCATCAAATCTGCTCCACCATTTAATGAGGTCATGACTGTCCATCTGTGATAATCCTCAACTCCACTTTCCCAAGGGCAGCACGGTGGCGAAGTTGGTTAGCTTTGCAGCCTCATGGAGCCAAGGTCCCAGGTCCGATCCCGGTTCTGGATCACTGTATGTCAAGTTCGCACATTCTCCCCGTGTTTGCGTGGGTTTCGCCCTCACAACCCAAAGGTGTGCAGGCTAGGTGGATTGGCCATGCTAAATTGCCCCTTAATTGGAAAAAAATGAATTGGGTACTCTAAATTTAAAAAAAACTCCACTTTCCTGCCTTATCCTTATACCCTTGCTGATTAAAAATCTGTCCATCTCAGCCTTGAACATACTTAAAGAACCAGGGCGGCATTCTCCCCTACCCGGCGTGACGGAGGGTCCCGGAGTAGGGGCGTGGCGCCAACCACTCAGGGGTCGCGCCTCCCCAAAGGTGGGGAATTCTCCCCACCTTTGGGGGCCAGCCCTGCGCCGGAGCGGTTGCCACTAGAAGGCCGGCGCAAAAAACTGGCGCCCCCGGCAGCGGG
Source organism: Scyliorhinus canicula (assembly GCF_902713615.1). NCBI lineage: Eukaryota > Metazoa > Chordata > Chondrichthyes > Carcharhiniformes > Scyliorhinidae > Scyliorhinus > Scyliorhinus canicula. The sequence continues at coordinate 21,555,659 of NC_052147.1, forward strand.
GCTGGCCGAAAGGCTTTCGCCGGTCCACGCATGCGCCGGCAGTGATGTCAGCGGCAGCTGGCCGCTGACGTCACTGTCGGCGCATGCGCGATGTGGGGTTCTCTTCCGCCTCCGCCATGGCGGAGGCTGTGGCGGCCGCGGAAGAACATAGTGGAGCCAGGGCACTGGCCGTAGTCTGAGCGGGGGCCCCGATCGTGGGCCAGGCCACTGTGGGGGCACCCCCCGGGGTTCGATCGCCCCCCGCCCCCCCAGGACCCCGGGGGCCTGCTCGCGCCGCTGATCCCGCCGTTCCAGAGGTGGTTTAAACCTCGGCGGCGGGAGAGGCCTCCCAGCGGCGGAACTTCGGCCCATCCGGGCCGGAGAATCACGCAGGGGCCTCTTCGATCGGAGTGGCGAGATTCCGCCGCCGCCACTTCCCGGGTGGCGGAGAATCTCTGCCACGGCAGGGGCGGGATTTTAGGCGCCCCCAGGCAATTCTCCGACCCTGCTGGGGGTCGGAGAACTTCGTCCCCAATCTCCACAGCCCTCTGCAGTAAAGAATTCCACAGATTCACCACCCTCTGAAAGAAGAAATGCCTCCTCATCTTTGTCTTGAACGGCCTCCATGAACGTCCACAGCTGGTATGGGTATTAAGGCTGTGCTGTTGGTGTCATTCTGCATTGTCTGCTAGCCATCTAAGGGAACCCTGACCCAACATCTATGAACATATATGTGGGAGGAATAATCAAAGCAAAGAGAGAGTTAAGTCATTATATTCCACAGAAACATGATAAAATAAAACTCCCTCTATCCAGTGCTTTAAGAATTTGAAAAGGAAGGTTACTATATTAAAATTGATCGATGTGGGCTGCATGGTAGCAGAGTGGTTAGCACTATTGCTTCACTGCGCCAGTGTCCCAGATTTGATTCCCAACTTGGGTCACTGTCTGCAGAGTCTGCACGTTCTTCCCGGCATGGGTTTCATCCGGCTGCTCCGGTTTTGCTCGGTCTGGTTTAGCTCACTCAGCTAAATCGCTGGCTTTTAAAGCAGACCAAGCAGGCCAGCAGCACGGTTCGATTCCCGTACCAGCCTCCCCGGACAGGCGCCGGAATGTGGCGACTAGGGGCTTTTCACAGTAACTTAATTGAAGCCTATTCGTGACAATAAGCGATTTTCATTTTTCATTCATTTTCCTCCCACAAGTCCCGAAAGATGTGCTGTTAGGTGAATTGGACATTCTGAATTCTCCCTCTGTGTAACCGAACAGGCGCTGGAATGTAGCGACTCGAAGCATTTCACAGTAACTTCATTGCAGTGTTAATGTACGCCTACTTGTGACACTAAAGATTATTATTATCATTAATAGAAAATTAATGGATAATAGAACATCTTGAAATAATAATCACATGGTTTGATTCACTCCAAGGAGGCAACTGCTACGTATTTATACCACAACAAGGTTCCAGGTTAAAAGGCAAAGCTCAGTCATAAACAATGCCTTTGACCTGATTGATAAAATCTTAATTTGTGGTCGTTAAATTGACAAAATCCAAAATAAAAACAGGGAAGGCACGAGGCACCCATGCATTTCTCTAACATGAATCAGGTAATAAAAATGTACAATGGCTTTCCAAGATTGTCCCCATGTATGCAAACACTTGTGAACAATGGGCAACTTGAAAAGAGTTGCATTTTGTTCATTGCCATTCACAACATGGTCGCAATGTCAACGTTGCAGCTGGATGCTTTCCCAAACTGAGGAAACAGAGCTCCGCAGGACTATTTCCTTCAGTCTCAACAGGGACCGTGTTCAAATAGAGCGTGGGTCAGAGATAGGGCCTCATCGCCATGGCACTGATCCTCCGACCTGCCCTCCCTTCAAACACAGCTCCCCACTGGGACAATGGGAGTAGTGACTATTCCCTTGTGTGCAGGATGCAACTGCTTGCTTAACTCAGCTCGGTGACATCATTGGTAATTAAATCACAAGCTAATTAATCACAGAACAGCAGCTTTGAATATGGAACAGAGGATCACTAATTTGGAAACAAGCAATTCTCTTATCGGTAGACTTTGAGGGATAAATCCTGCAAGATCCCATTCCCAAGCAAAGGCAGTCACAGCTGGGTCAGGTAACGCCGTGAGTCTGGGTCGACAACCGAGTCGATAATGGATTCTCAGCTTGCAAAATTTATTCTGAGGTTTATTTTTAAGATGGGGGCGGGGTTAGGCTTTGTTGCACATTTTGGTAGCATGGCTACCCCTGAGCCGAATCCAGTTCAACGCCCATTCCAGGATTTGCTGGCCACATAAGGTGCAGTCATAACATGCCCAAGCAGGTTGCTTATCAATCTGCAAGTCCTTCCAATCGGCCTACGGTAGGTGCAAAGAGTGGGAGAGTATCCTGGTCTCCAGGATCAGGTCTTGCTGCAGCACAGCAGCCTCCCCATGTTAAAAGACTCCACACACAAGTTATTGCCACAGGCCGCTCCCTATGACTCCTCACTTCAAGGGACTGCCACTCGTCGTCATTTAAGCTGGCAGAGGTTAACAGGCTGATTTAGTTATGTGCTTTTTGGGCTTTCTCCTGCAATGTACCTTTCATTTTGTAACATTTCCTGGTAGCTGCATAAACTCTAAATCTTCAGTAACGGAATCACTATTTTAATGGGATCACTAGTGGGGGGTTTTGGACAGTCAGTTGGGGGTTGGGATCAAATGGTCAGTGCGGGGGGGGGGGGGGAGGTCAGTTGGGACAGGGCCAGTTGTGGGGTGTTGATCGGGAGTGGCATTGGTTGGGGGAGTGTCGGGTAGTCGGGGACTGTTGGGTGGTCGGTGGGGATGGTCAGTTGAGGGGTTCAGTTCGTCAGTTGGGTGGGGTAGGTGGTGGGTGGAGGGGGTGTTTGGTGGCCAGTCAGGGGGTGTCAAATGGTTGGGGTGGTCAGGCGTTCAGGGGAGGTCAGGTGGTCAGGGGATGATTGTTTGGGAGTTTGATATACAGGGGGTCCTGTTGGGAAGGTGTGCTGTGTGCTGGGGGGGGGGGGGGGGGGGGGGGGGGGCTGCGGTCATGGGTTGGGGATCAGTACTATAGTTGTCCAGAAGTTAGAAATAGTTTTGATTCTTCCAGTTTTTCCTGGGTAATTATTGCTGTTCGAAAGCCTGAACCATCCGAAGACTGCGATTTGGATCACACTGTTGGATGGTTCCAATTGCAGGTTGAACTTCCCAGGTCAAACCTTTGACAAGGTCCCACATGGGAGACTGAAAAAGAAGCCAAATGCAAATGGGATACAGGGCAGTTTGATAAGAAGAATTCAAATTTGGCTTTGTTGTAGGAGATAGAGGGTGATGATAGATGGCTACTTTAGTGACTGGAAGTCAGTGACCAGTAGCCTAACGCAGTGATCTGTGCTGGGTACCCTATCATTTATTAGTGATGTAAATGACATAGATGACCATGGAGGATAGGAGCAGTAAGTTTTCTGGGTGCTTGACAGTGAGGTTGAATGTCTTGGGTAACAGGAAGATATACACAGGATGGTCAAAAGGGCAGATAAGTGCCAGATTGAATCGAACCCTGCAAAGTGTGAGGTGGTACGCGTTGGAAGGAGTAATTTGACAAGGAAGTATTCAATGAACAGCATAACACTGGGAAGTTCTGAGGAACAAAGGGACCTTGGCGTGTTTATCCATAGATCTCAGAAGGCAGAAGGGCAGGTTAATAGGGTGGTGGTAAAGGGCATGTGGGACACATGCCTTTATCAATCAAGGCATAGATTACAAAAGCAGTGAGGTAATGTTGAAGTTGCATCTAATTTTGGGAGGCTATAGCTGGAGTACTGTATGCAGCTCTGGTCACCACATTATAGGAAGGATGTGATTGCACTGGAGGAGGTGCAGAGGAGATTCACCAGGATGTTGCCTGGGATGGAATATTTAGGTTATGAAGAGAGGTTGGATAGGCTTGGGTTGTTTTCGTTCGAGCAGAGAAGACTGAGGAGTGATTTGATCAAGTTGTACAAGATTATGAGGAGCATGGATAAGGATCAGCTGTTGCTCTTAGTTGAAGGTCAGTCACGAGGGGACACAAGTTCAAGGTGAGGGTCAGGAGGTTTAAGTGTTTGAGGAAAAACAAAGAACAAAGAACAATACAGCACAGGAACAGGCCCTTCGGCCCTCCAAGCCTGGATCAGCCAACCTCTGCCAAAACCCTCAGCACTTCCTTGTGCAGTATCCCTCTATACCCATCCTATCCATGTGTTGTCAAGGTACCTTTTGAATGCCATTAATGTATCTGCTTCCACAACCTCCCCTGGCAACACTTTCCAGGCAATCACCACCCTCTGCGTAAAAAACCTGCCTCGCACATCTCCTCCAAACATTGCCCCTGATGACTGACCCCTCCACCCTGGGAAAGAGTGCCTGCCCATCCACTCTAACTATGCCCCTCATAATCTTGTAACCCTCTTATCAGGTCACCCCTCAATGCTTTTACCCAGAGGGTGGTGACTGGAATGCATTGCCTGGGGGAGTGGTAGAGCAGGTTGCCTCATATCCTGTAAAAAGTACTTGGATGAGCACATCATCACATTCAAGGGTATGGGCCAAGTGCTGGCAAATGGGATTAGGTAGGTAGGTAGGTCAGGTGTTTTTCTCGTGTCGGTGCAGACTCGATGGGCTGGAGGGGCTCTTCTGCGCTGTGTATTTCTGTCATTCTGTGAACTGAGGGGCAATGCTTACCTGGGGACTTCCAGGGGTCGTCCCCAATGCGGCCTTTGCATACACCCCCAGTTACGAAGCCCTGGAACCCGGAGGTAAGTGGCCATGTTGAGCAGAGAATCACAGAATAGTTACAGTACAGGAAGAAATCATGCAGCCTGTTGTGTACATGTTGGTTCTCTGAAGAACAACTCACATAATCCCAAACCCCACCTTTTCCCAGAAACCCTGCAAATGTTTTCGCTGCAGATGTCTATCCAATTCTCTTTTGAAGACCTCGATTGAGTCTGACTTTACCACACTTTCAGGCTGTGTATTCCACATCCTAAACACAACTGGGTTAAAAAAAAAATTCTCACCTCACCTTTGCTTCTTTTGTCATCAACCCTAAATTTGTGTCCTCTTGTTCTAGATCTTTCCACCAACAGTTTCTCTCTAACTGTTCTGTCTAGACCTCTCATAATTTTGAAAGCCTCTATCAAATCTCCTCTAAATCTTCTCTTCGTCAATAAGAATAATCGCCAATCTATCCATTTAACTGAAATCCTTCATTCCTGGAACCATTCTTGTGGATCCTTCTATACCCTCTCAATTGCCTTCACATTCTTCCTAAAGGATGGTTCCTATAATTCAGAATCAATTTATCCAAGAACTGAATGCTTTTTAAATTGGAAAGTCATTGAATTACTTGGACACTTTACTGAATTTTTAAAAAAAGGTTACAAGTTCACGTTGGTCTGTGAGCAAGCTGCTTATTCCACAAAATCACATGACTTCAACTAAATGACTGGCAACAGAGCTGGGGAGATAAGAGTTATTTTGTTTACTTGAATTAAGCCAAAAAACGTATTGCCGGGCTGTGGGCTCCTGTTGATTGGCTGGAAAACACCTGGCCTGGGAAGAGTTTTGTCTGATCATTTATTTTTGGACAGTATTTGAACCTATATTTGAAAGCCACCAAAGCTGCAAGAAGGAAACATTAACAGAGTTTCACTGAAGATTCTTTGGGAAAGACTTCCAGACAGCGATGTGACCAGTGCTGCCTTTGAACCCGGGGGCAACAAATCAACAGCGTTGAGAGCTTCTCGAACTCTATCCCTTTTCATAAAGTGTCTCCTTACACCAACCTCAACAGAGACATTATTTGTCTTGTCCTTTTCTTTGTGTGTGCATGTGTTTGTGTGTGTATACCCCAAATTGTTATGCTCCCGGGTGAGGAGGGATGAACTGGCTCACCTTCTTTATTCAACCCCCTCAGTTGGTCGCAACAAGGCTAATTAAAAAGGACACATTGCCTTGTGGATACTGTTTCCCAATCCAAGCCAATTGAACCAGATTTGCTTGAGTTAAAGAAAGAGTGAGTTCATTTGTTCCTAATACACGGGAAGAAAATAATAAAATGCAACATACATGCACACAGATTATAAATGAGAAGTGAGTCCAACAATAAAAGTTGAAGAAGATATATGAAACGGTCTTTGGCAGATGGTGAAATGGTGTGGCTGTTAATTTGGGCGATTCTTAGTTCTGCATGTTAGCTGAAAGGGTTTGTCTTGTTTCCTTTTTGACTGCAACTTTGCTGATTTGTGACTTGTTTCCAGAAGTTCGAGCGAGTTTACCTGGAAGCCTAGGTGTGCCAAGTGGATTTTATTCAGCTGTGACCTTCACAGCACACACTAGCATGACAGCACTAGAACACAAGAATAGTACACCAGGTCTAGAGTTGCAGTTGATTTTTAACCCTTTCTTTTGTGCATTCCTGGAAGAAAAAACACAAATATCTTTCGACCAATGTGAATACTGGAAGACTTTTGGAATATTGTGTTCTAAGTGTGGGGCAATTTAAGGGTTAAAAGCTTGAGGTCAGAGTGTGTCTGACTGCAGTTGTCTTTTTTTTTAAACAATTCTGTTTTGCAGGACCTGGGTGCTTTTAGCAGCCAGAAGGTGAAATTGATAAAGGAATGTGTTTTTCAGTCAGGGTTAATGGACTGTGGTTTGACTGGGAACGTCCCTGGGGAGTTAATGGGTGGGATTCTCTGATCCCGAGGCTAAGTGTTGACGTCGTCCTAAACGCCATCTCGTTTTATGATGGTGTCAACAGGCCCTCAGGAGCAGCGCTTCTGAGCCCTTCAGTAGGCCAGCACGGCACAGGAGCGACCCACGGCGCTCCAGCTGCCGATACCGGCGTCAAATGGGCGACGCGGCTCTGCGCATGCGCGCTGCGACTGGCGCAGTTGTGCGCATGCGCGGTGGCTTTCTTGTCCACGCTGGCCCCGACGCAACATGGCGTAGGGTGACAGGGACCAGCACGGAGCAAAAGAGGCTGCCAGCCCGAGAGGCCGGCCCGCCGATCGGCCGGGACCGATCGCGGGCCAGACCACACTGGGGGCCCCCACCAGGTTTAGACCCCCCCCCCCCCCCATCAAGCCACCCCTGAAAAGATGCACGGCGAGGTCCCGCCGGGTAAGACCACACGTGGACGGCGGCGGCGGGACTCGGATTTATGTGCGGCCACGCGGCACATCCCGGGTGGAGAATCGCCGGGGGGGGGGGGGGGGTCCTGTAGAGTGGCCCCTGACCAACGCTGCGCCGACTGCGCCAGCGCCAATGGTGCCAATGGCACCAGTTCGATCACCGGAGAATCGGCGGAACGGCGTCGGGGCGGTGTCATGTGATTCACGCCCAGCCTGGCGATTCTACGGCCCGGCGTGGGCTGAGAGAATCCCGCCCATTGTTTTTCAGCTTGTGTCGATGAGGTCATTTCTGGGTGGAGCCAATGAAGGCAGAGTGACATTTTGAAAAGCTTTTAGACAGTTAGGTTTTGGACAAACTTTGGAGAGAAGAGTTGCATTCTGATCTTCCTAATGCTGAGTCCACAATTCTCCCACAATAAGATAGATTGAGAGCTGTACATTTATTCTTTGGTGTTTAATGGGAAATTGAGTAGCAGTGTTCAAGGGGTAAATTGTAAACTGTCCCTTTTGGGTGTGAAGTTAAAAAGTTTTGTGTTAGAAATATCAAAGCCCTATTTTTTCATGCACCACTCCTGGAGTAAATCATTTTTTCTGAACACTCTTACAAATAAACTAAAATATTGGGGTTTCAGTCCAGCATGATCGTCACTGTTGGGGTCTGGTCTGCGATCATAATACCGGAAACTGCTTTCTTTTAACTCACAGCATGCCCACTGTCTGAGATATAGCTCACAGGAGATGGTTTCTGCTGAGATGGTAATCAGCCTCCATTGTCACAGGAGATACAGTTCAGTTTTTGCATTGCATCTCTTCCTTTGAACTGTCTCTGTCTGCCATTCCTTGACAACCTCCAGGTGCAACATTCCATGGTCTCTTTTGGGACTGAGCATAATTCAGAAAGAAACTTTCATGACAGTCACCGAATGACACCCTCAAAATTTACAACCTCAGCCGGCTTGGATGTCCTTAATTAAAAGTTCAATGTACCCATAAGTGATTGAAGGCTATGGTCCATTGTCATGACAATGTGTATGCGCTGGGATTTAAATTGGGGTAAATCGTTGTTACACTTCCAGATTACAAATTGTACGTTAACCAGTTTTGTAACTTGTTTGTAAAAAAAGGAAGTTTTGTTTCATAATAAATCAACTGTTCCGTATTTATTGAAAGAAGCCTGCTTAAAATCTCTTTTATGAAATGAAAATCGCTTATTGTCACGAGTAGACTTCAATGAAGTTACTGTGAAAAGCCCCTAGTCCCCACATTCTGGCGCCTGTTCGGGGAGGCTGGTACGGGAATTGAACCGTGCTGCTGGCCTGCCTTGGTCTGCTTTAAAAGCCAGCGATTTAGGCCAGTGTGCTAAACCGGCCCCCTATTTTTATTGTAGTCTAGCTGCAGCAAAGGTAATCAGTGGGCCATTTTGGCGAATGATTTGAACATTTATACTTATGGTGAGGCCTGTGGAACAGTAGGGCTACAGAAACTGGGTGCTTTCAGCAGCCAATGCAGTCCTAACACTAGAATTAGAGTTAGAAGTCTTACAACACCAGGTTGAAGTCCAACAGGTTTGTTGCGAATCAATAACCTTCGAAGAACAGCTCCTTCCTCAGGTGAAGAGGTGGGTTCCAGAAACACATATATAGACAAAGTCAATGATGCAAGACGATACTTTGAATGCGAATCTTTGCAGGTAATTAAGTCTTCACAGGTCCAGATGGAGCAACAGGGGAGAGGGATAATCATAGGTTAAAGAGGTGTGAGTTAGATGCAGTACTTAGATGAATTGAGGCCGAAACAGTGTTTTATAAAGGTTTCTTGCTTTTGTGCTCTAAATCCCTATTTTTGAAGCACTTTATGCTTTATTGACCACTGTCCCAAGCTGCCCTGACACCTTCAAGGATTTGGACACATATATCCCCAGGTCCCCCTGCTCCTTGCCCCCATGTTCTTTATTTCCCTCTCTTTGTTATTCCTACAAAAGCGATTCACTTTGTGGGCCCCAGTTGTGCTAAAGTTAGTTGACAGAAATGGATTCTCTGAGATGTAGTCTGAGGAGGAGACACATTTTATGTAAAGTATGAAATGGTGTGAAGCAGACACTGTGCTCATTAAGTTAAGAACGGTACATGTGGAGGACTGCCATTGCCATAGTGCAGCAAAGGCCACTCAGTGTGAATACATACTCAGTGTATCGAAATGAGCCTGGAAAAGTGGTGACATATCTAAAGTCCAGCTCATTTTGTGGAACAATGCCCCACTTGCATAAAAAGAAGGCTTGGTAGCTACTTCAACCTCTCTGTGGGTCTTTCATTAGGCTATCAGAATTTTTATAGCCCTGGCATAACGACAGAGTTCCCAAACAAATAGAGAAGAACTTTGTTGGACATGTAAATCGCAACAGACGGCAAGAGTACATTTTCAAACGAGCTAAACCTAACAAAAATACAGAGCCCCTGAGAAAGTGAAGCAAACCTTGTGGCAACCGCAAACTAATTGCTAGTGAGGGAAATTGTAACTGTTACAAATTTTGAATATAAGAGGCAAATTTGCTTGTAGCTGGTGCCAATTCCTTGTACTGTCTGCAAACTATTCATTACCGTTTTGGCAGAGGCTTTCCTGCTCCTGTTGTAACCCTGCCGCTCTCTGTAATGAGTGTCATCCCTTTGTCAGGGGGCCTAGTAGCAGCTCCACCACTGTATGAAAAAAAAGCTCTGTGTGCATTTCGACTGGACCCATTATTGAGTAGGCTTTCCTGAGAATAAAGTGCCTCAACTGAGCTCCCAGCGAGAAAGCCACTGGTTTGTGAACAGTGAAGAGGGCAAGACGAATCGTCAGCACTGCTTCAGTTTTAGATGTGGTAGATTATTGGTCTCTTTGGCGTCTGTGTCCAGCAGTCGTATAGATGCCATTTAGTCGTGCCGCTGCCCTCGTGCTCCTCTGTTTTAAGAGGAGCGCTGAGTCCAACAAAAGCATGGAAGCTGCTGGCATGAAGTCCAAACCAGCCCTGCCGTGCACCCTTCTCTGAGCGTGGTAACGTAACCCTTTCAGAGCTGTGTGCTTTCATTCTTGCCGGTACTGAGGAGCTAATTGCCATCATAATTGTCACCACTGCCACACAAGTAAAGCAACTATTCTTCTTGATGAAACTATGGGTTGTCCTTCAATGTTAATAACATCAAGCCATACACACATTTGCCCGTTTTGCCCTGTCCACCTTCTCAGCTTTCCATTTTCGTCTTGGTTTGACAAGGTGTTACCAAAACTCACTTTCACAGCCATATTTCCCTCCTCAGCAATTGTCTGTGTCTCCGACTTACCCCACGTGGATTCCGACTCAAGTTGCGCCCCTCATGTTTCTAATCCACCCAGGATGACAGGTATCTCCAGCACGTACAACGTTTCTCAGACTGCTGGTCCCATCGCAGTCTGAGATCCATGCTCGGTGCAATGCTCCGCCATATGCACACACTTGATATCTCTCTCCAGCAGTGCCAACTCACCCTATCTGAAAGCTGTCCTTTCCCCCAGTTTCATTTCATTCTTCCTCTCATCCTACGCCTTAAAAAGAAGCATTTTCTCTTCCTTTCAGGTGTTAAAGAACGCAAGCTCCAACAACTCACCACAACCAATGGCCAGCCAGGACCCTCCACCCCTTCCTGCTCCTCGGATCCCATTGTTTCTAACCCCAGCTCGAGCCGTGTATTCACCCTCTGACCTTCCCCTCTCTGAGACCGAACGCGCTGTACTCAGCAAAGGACTCAACTCAGCTTAACAGCCTTACGTCCCCACCTCAATGAATTTCAGGCTCTAGATACCTTTCCTCCACAGCTTCCAACCTCAGAATCTCCCAGCCCCGGACAGCCTGCTTCTACCTGCACCCCAGAATCCACAAACAGGACTGTCCCGTTAGGCCCATCGTGTCAGTCTGGTCCTGTCTCACAGAACACATTTCTTCCCACCTTGACTCCACACTCCCTCCTCTTGCCCAGTCCCTTCCCACCTACACCCGTAATCACTCTGATGCCTAACATCATGTCAACAACTTCCAGTTCCCTGGCACTAATAATAATAATCGCTTATTGTCACAAGTAGGCGTCAATGAAGTTACTGTGAAAAGCCCCGTGCCCTAATTCCGGCGCATGTTCGGGAAGGCCGGTATGGGAATTGAACCCGCGCTGCTGGCCTTGTTCTGCATTACAAGCCAGCTGTTTAGCCCACTTTGCTATACCAGCCCCTAACCACCTCCTCGTTACGAAAAAAAGGAGCTTTGCGAAAGAGTCATCCAGACTTGAAATGTTAGTTCCCTTCTCTCTCCACAGATGCTATCAGACTTACCGTGACTGTCCAGTATTTTCTGTTTTTGTTTGTGTAAGCCACATACACAGATGTTTTCAGGTCACATTCAGCAAAATGGAAGTAACCTGTTGTCATTCTCAAACCTGCAGCAATAAAACCATGCATATGTGTGCAGGTGGAGTGGTGCAGCGACAACAATCTCTCCCTCAATGCCAGCAAAACTAAAGAGCTGGTCATTAACTTCAGGGAGCAAAGTACTGTGCACACCCCTGTCAGCATCAACGGGGCCAAGGTGGGGATGGTTAGCAGTTTCAAATTCCTAGGGGTGCACATCTCCAAAAAACTGTCCTGGTCCACTCACGTCGACACTACCACCAAGAAAGCACAACAGCGCCTCTACTTCCTCAGGAAACTAAGGAAATTCGGCATGTCCACATTAACTCTTACCAACTTTTACAGATGCACCATAGAAAGCATCCTATCGGGCTGCATCACAGCCTGGTATGGCAACTGCTCGGCCTGGGACCACAAGAAACTTCAGAGAGTTGTGAACACCGCCCAGTCCACCACACGAACCTGCCTCCCATCCATGGACTCCATCTACACCTCCCACTGCTTGGGGAAAGCGGGCAGCAAAATCAAAGACCCCTCCCACCCGGCTTACTCACTCTTCCAACTTCTTCCATCGGGCAGGAGATACAGAAGTCTGAGAACACACACGAACAGACTCAAAAACAGCTTCTTCCCCGCTGTTACCAGACTCCTAAATGACCCTCTTATTGACTGACCTCATTAACACTACACCCTGTATGCTTCAACCGATGCCAATGCTTATGTAGTTACATTGTATATCTTGAGTTGCCCTGTTATGTATTTTCTTTAATTCCCTTTTCTTCCCATGTACTTAATGATCTGTTGAGCTGCTCGCAGAAAAATACTTTTCACTGTACCTCGGTACATGTGACAATAAACAAATCCAATCCAATCCGATCCAGGAGATTTAAGAAACGATGGGAGAAATCTTCGGGGTTATTTTCAAGATTCTGTAGCTGGCATTGATACCTTCTGATGTGCAGGCTGTTGAGAGCAGACCTGTTATTGCTCGCTGCCTTCTTCATACCTGGGACTCTGTTGAAAACAAAGACCTACGTGGGTGGCCCTACTGTTGATGTTCGGCAGAACTTCTATTTTTAGAAACAATTGCTTGCTCCACCTCCCTCTGCAGAGGCCACCTGCTTTTGGCTTCACGGACAGAACAGTATCTGAAAGCAGGGGGTGGGGGGGGGGGGGGGGGGGGGGGGTGGAGTGGGGAGGTCAAGGAGGCACGGAACGGGGGGGGGGGGGCGAGAAATGAACAATGCAGCATTTACTGAGCCTGATAAAAATTACTTGCAACAGTCAACTCATATAAGCATAGAATGATACTGCATGGAAAGAGGCCATTTGGCTCATGGTGCCTGCGTCACCCCTTTGGTCGAGCTAGCCGATTATTTCCACTCCCCTGATCTTTTCCCAGAACTGTCAAATTTATTTCTCATCAAGTATTTCAATCGCAACAACTCGCTGCAAAATAATATTTCTTCATTATCCCTTTGGTTATTTTGTCAGTCACCTTCGATTGAGGGTAGACAGTTGGCTACAATAATTACATAGAATTTCATTGAATCCCTACAGTATAGAAGGAGGCCATTCAACCCATCGAGTATGCACAGGCCCTTGGAAGGAGCACCCTACTTAGGTCCATGCCTCCAGCCCTATCCCCGTAACCCAATAATCCCACCTAATCTTTTGGAAACTAAGAGGCAATTTAGCATGGCCAATCCTCCTAACCTGCACATCTTTGGACTGTAAGAAGTCTTACAACACCAGGTTAAAGTCCAACAGGTTTGTTTCAAAGCACTAGCTTTGGGAGCACTGCTCCTTCCTCTAGGTGAATGAAGAGGTATAATGCGCGATCTTCTTGCACTTTGAGCCGGCAGTTTGCGGTGTGGATGGCAGCCATGATATGGAGATGCTGGCGTTGGACTGGGGTAAACACGACCTGGTGTTGTAAGACATCTTACTGTGCTCATCCCAGTCCAACGCTGGCGTCTCCACATCATCTTTAGACTGTGGGAGGAAACAGGAGCACGCGGAGGAAACCCACGCAGACACGGGGAGAAAGTGCAGACTCCACACAGACAGTCACCTGAGTCCGGAATTGAACCCGGGTCCCTGGAGCTGTGAGGCACCAGTGCTGACCACTGTGCCACCGTGCCGCCCTAACAACGTGTCAGACCAAGAAGATTCAGGGATTTATACAATCTCATACAGCGCAGAAGGAGCCATAAGGCCCATCAAATCTGCACCAGACCGCCAAAGGAGCATGCTGTCTTGAGCTACAACCCTACCCTATTCGCCGTAGCCCCAACTAACCTTCTGGACACCAAGCAGAAATTTAGAATGGCCAATCCACCTAACCCGCACACCCTTGTACTGTGGGAGCAAACCGGAGCACCCGGAGGAAACCCACACAGAAATGGGGAGAAAGTGTAAACTCCACACAGACAATCCCAAGACTGGGATTGAACCCAGGTCCCTGGCGCTGCGAGGCAGTAGATGCATGTGTGATAGCCTAAACCAATGGTTTAAAAATGCTTTTGTGTGGCACAGTCTGTAGACACGCCCAAACCTTCCTGCAGATGCTAACACATTTAATTTATTCGTCCACGGGTTGTGAGCGTCGCTGACTAGGATAGCATTTATTGCCCATCCCTAACTGCCTGGTGAGCCCCCTTCCTGAACCATTGCAGTCCATGTGGCGGAGGTACACCCACAGTGCTGTTATGGAGAGCATTCCAGGACTTTAACCCAGTGGCTGTGAAGGAACGGAGATAGTTCCGAGTCAGGACAGTGTGTGGCATGGAGTGGAACATGAAGGTGGTGGTGTTCCCATGTATTTGCTGCCCTTGTCCTTTTAGGTGGTAAAATTCAAGGGTTTGGAAGGTGATTTCAAAGGAACCATGCTGCAGCAGTGCATCTTGTCGATAGTACACACTGCTGCCAATGTGCATCAGTGGAGGGGATGAATATTTAAGATGGTGGACGGGGTGCCAATCAAGTTGGCTACTTCACCCTGGATGGTGCAAAGCTTCTTGAGTGTTGTTGGAGCTGCACTCATCCAGGCAAGTGGAGAGTATTTCGTCACATTCCAGACTTGTGCTTGTAGAAGGTGAATGGACTTTAGAAAGTCAAAAGGTAAGTTAGCCATCTCAGAATTCTCTGACCTTTTCTTGTAACCACAGTATTTATGTGACTGATCCAGTTCAGTTTCAGGTTAATGGTAAACTCCAGGGATGTTGTGGGGGATTCAACGATTGCAATGCCATTGAACGTCAAGGGGAAGTGGTTAGATTCTTTCTTGTTGGAGATGGTCATTGCCTGGCACTTGTGTGGCGTAAATGTTTTTATTCATTCATGGGATGTGGGCATCGCTGGCAAGGCCAGCATTTATTGTGCATTCCTAATTGCCCCTGAACTAGGTGTCTCGCTCGGCCATCTCAGAGAGGCACTTCGTTCAGAGTCATCCCTATTTACTTGCCACTTATCAGCCCAAGCCCGTGCATAACTAACAATATAAAGTGTTAGCTGGCCAAAGAAAAAAATGGTGCTTTTATTTGGCAGAAAACATCTGATACACACGACACAAAGAATGTGTTTGTGAGCCAACAAATGCAACATGAATATAAAGGCAGAATTCTAGAGGCACTGTGCTTGTGCTGTGTGATATTTCTGGCCCAACACTGACATAAATCTTATGATCTTGAGGACCCCCTTGGGATCCCCTCTGTAATGCCAGTTTGAAAACCAAGAAGCCAATTAACTTAAAAAATGAGGGCTCGCTTTATTTTATGTTTAAATCAAAAGACTAATGATCTCGGTTTAATAGATTCTATTTTAATATAAGCTTGACTGGACACATTATCTGTACTCAACCAAATGCCATAGACATGTTATACTTAGCTCCAAAGAACTGTCTATAAAAACATTTGCATGGGCATCAAATGTGCCTGAACTTGGCATTTATTTATTACTCATGAAGTGTATTGCCAGTTTGGCTCACTTGGTAGTATCCAGGAAATTGGGATTTCAAGCCGAGCTTTAGGGGCTTAAATGATGCTTCGGTGGAGTACCGAGGGAGTGCTTCCTATGCCGGCAATGCTGACATTCAATAACCTCAATCCACCATCAGTTGGATGTCAAGAATTCCTTTGGCACTTCATTGGGGAAGAATAGGGAATTGTTAGGCCGGCGTACCTCCATTAACTAAGGTCAGATTGGATTGGATTGGATTGGATTTGTTTATTGTCACGTGTACCGAGGTACAGTGAAAAGTATTTTTCTGCAAGCAGCTCAGCAGATCATTCAGTACATGGAAGAAAAGAGAATTAAACAAAATTCAAGAAAATACATGAGAATACATGAGAATACATAATAGGGCAACACAAGATATACAATGTAACTACATAAGCATTGGCATCGGTTGAAGCGTACAGGGTGTAGTGTTAATGAGGTCAGTCAATAAGAGGGTCATGTAGGAGTCTGGTGACAGCGGGGAAGAAGCTGTTTTTGAGTCTGTTCGTGCGTGTTCTCAGACTTCTGAATCTCCTGCCCGATGGAAGAAGTTGGAATAGTGAGTAAGCCGGGTGGGAGGGATCCTTGATTATGCTGCCCGCTTTCCCCCGGCAGCGGGAGGTGTAGATGGAGTCCATGGATGGGAGGCAGGTTCGTGTGATGGACTCGGCGGTATTCATGACTCTCTGAAGTTCCTTGCGGTCCTGGGACGAGCAGTTGAAAAAAAATAAATAAATAAAATCGCTTATTGTCATGAGTAGGCTTCAATTAAGTTACTGTGAAAAGCCCCGAGTCGCCACATTCCGGCGCCTGTCCGGGGAGGCTGGTACGGGAATTGAACCGTGCTGCTGGCCTGCTTTAAAAGCCAGCGATTTAGCTGAGTGAGCTAAACCAGCCCCATACCAGGCTGTGATGCAGCCCGATAGGATGCTTTCTATAGTGCATCTGTAAAAGTTGGTACGGGTTAATGTGGACATGCCGAATTTCCTTAGTTTCCTGAGGAAGTATAGGCACTGTTGTGCTTTCTTGGTGATAGCGTCAATGTGAGTGGACCAGGACAGATTTTTGGTGATGTGCACCCCTAGGAATTTGAAACTGCTAACCATCTCCACCTATTGACGGCTCCATCAGATTGCCAGCTCACTCACCTTAGTGATAAAGATGAGTACTTGGAAGTGCATGATAAAATAGGAATGAGTCAGTATGGCTTTATCAAGGGGAGGTCATGTCTGACAAACCTGTAAGAGTTCTTTGAGGAGGTTACAAGAAAGTTAGACAAAGGAGAACCAGTGGACGTGATTTATTTAGATTTCCAGAAGGCCGTTGACAAGGTGCCGCATGGGAGAGTGTTAAATAAGTTAAGAGCCCATCGTGTTTAGGGTAAGATCCTGGCATGGATAGAGGATTGGCTGTCTGCCAGAAGGCAGAGAGTGGGGATAAAGGGGTATTTTTCAGGATGGCAGCTGGCGACTAGTGGTGTACCTCAGGGGTCTGTGCTGGGACAATAACCTTTCACAATATATATTAACGGTTTGGAAGAAGGAACTAAAGGCACTGTTGCTGAGTTTTCAGATGATACCAAGATATGTAGAGGGACAGGCAGTATTGAGGAAGCAGAGGGGCTGCAGAAGGACATGGACAGGCTAGGAGAGTGGGCAAAGAAGTGGCAGATGGAATACAATGTGGGAACATGTGAGGTTATGCACTTTGGAAGGAGGAATGGAGGCATAGACTACTTTATAAACGGGGAAATGCTTAGGAAATCAGAAGCACAAAGGGACTTGGGAGTCCTTGTTCAAGATTCTCTTAAGGTTAACGTGCAGGTTCAGTCGGCAGCAAGGAAGGCAAATGCAATGTTAGCATTCATGTCGAGAGGGCGAGAATACAAGAGCAGGGATGTACTTTTGAGGCTGTTCAAGGCTCTGGCCAGCCCCCATTTGGAGTATTGTGACCAGTTTTGGGCCCCATATCTAAGGAAGGATGTGCTGGCCTTGGAAAGGATCCAGAGGAGGTTCACAAGAATGATCCCTGGAATGAAGAGCTTGTCGTATGAGGAATGGTTGAGGACTCTGGGTCTGTACTCATTAGAAGGATAAGGGGTGATCTTATTGAAACTTACAGGATACTGACAGGCCTGGATAGAGTGGATGTGGAGAGGATGTTTCCACTTGTAGGAAAAACTAGAACCAGAGGGCACAATCTCAGACTAAAGGGACGATTCTTTAAAACAGAGATGAGGAGGAATTTCTTCAGCCAGAGGGTAGTGAATCTGTGGAACTCTTTGCTGCAGAAAGCTGTGGAGGCCAAATCACTGAGTGTCTTTAAGACAGAGATAGATATGTTCTTGATGAATGAGGGGATCAGGGGTTATGTGGAAAAGGCAGGAGAATGGGGATGAGATAATTATCAGCCATGATTGAATGGCGGAGAAAACTCGATGGGACGAATAAATGTTTATTTTGTACTGTTGCAAGATAGAAAATTCTAGGATAGGAAAAGTTGATTCTCTCTTTGTGTAGCTTCCTCATTGCCCGGATGTTGTTAATCACAATTTAGGCCATGTTATCACCGCTGGGCAGTATGAAGGGGACGGCCTCAAAGACTACTGCAGCTGACACAGGGATTGAATCCTGGGCTGGGATTTTCCCCAATCCCCTGCGGCGGGTTTTCCGGTGGCAGAGGCAATTCGCCGCTGGCCACTGGCAGGACTTTCCGGTTCTGGTGAAGTCAATGGCCTTGCTCGCTGGCCATACTGCTGGGGACCTGGAGGGGGTGGGGGGGGAACAGGGAGGAAAGGGCTGGAAAAATTCAGGCCCTGCTGTAGGCATAATGCTGCAATCACGCACACTCCAATCATCTAAGCTAACTAACCCCCTCCCCCCGCAGGTCATTCAGCCTAGCAAACCCTGTCCCTTTTTGATCAATATCAATTACCTCATTGCACTGCCTTTCACAATCCCCTTACTTTCCAGAAATCCATCTGTTATCTCGTAAACTCATTTATACTATTTCACTGTTTATTTTGGTGGCTCCTCTCATCAATCCAATCCAACTGTCTATTATCCACTATGAGGCATATTTTCTCCTGATTTCCCTGCTGACTCCTAATGCTAAAATTATCTCCTTTCGTTTATGACCTCTTTGTCATTCGGACTGATTTGTCTGAACAACCTCATTCATAATTTTGAAAACTGCGATTAGTTCCTCTCGCACTTTATTTATTCTGATAAGAAGCCTGATTTTCTATAAGTTAGATCGCTGTGTCCTCACAATGCATTTTACATTTCTGAGCAGGATGAGTGGTCCTCCTCCCGGCCCCTCAACTCATCGAATCAAGCACTGGATGGGACCGACCGAGGGGAAGTAGGCCAATCAGAGGCCGAAAGGGGGCCTTCTGTGGTAAGGCTGACCAGGAAACTCACCCACTCTTACCATCTGCCATTCAGCATGTTGGAAGGGTATACACGCTGATAATCAAACTGTTTGGCCACATTATGAACACGTCTTCTGTGGCCACCAGGTTCTGAAGTGGGACTTGAAGCCAGTGGTCGGGACGCTACCCAGGGCGCCACAAGATTTTCAGGAACTCGGGCCACGAACGTGAAAGAACTTCCACTTTCTTAAATGCATTGTAAACTCCCGTAAACAAAGGTAAAGGCCGCTGCTGACTAATTTACTTCAGCAGGCATCAGAATAGGGACAAGTGTCTGTCAGTATTGCATTCTATTGCCTCCAAATAATGGTATTTACCATTTCTGATCATATCTTCAACACCAATTCACAGTCTGAAATTACATTTTAGTGAAATACCTAACTGCCCAATCAAGTTTTAGCAGCTTTTAGAAAATTATTGTGATATATAGAACATAGAACAGAACAGTACAAGCCCTTCGGCCCTCGATGTTGTGCCGAGCCATGATCACCCTGCTCAAACCCACCCATCCACCCTATACCCGTAACCCAACAACCCCCCCTTAACCTTACATTTTAGGACACTACGGGCAATTTAGCATGGCCAATCCACCTAACCCGCACATCTTTGGACTGTGGGAGGAAACCGGAGCACCCGGAGGAAACCCACGCACACACGGGGAGGACGTGCAGACTCCGCACAGACAGTGACCCAGCCGGGAATCGAACCTGGGACTCTGGAGCTGTGAAGCATTTATGCTAACCACCATGCTACCGTGCTGCCTGTTATTTCTGTTTAATTTGTGAATCCTTGTACAAAGAATGTATAAACATAAAAATGATCAAGGACAATGCAAGCTACTCACCATATTACTCTACATCCAATGTTATTTAAAGAATGAAACAAATAATGACTAAAATTTGAAGCTTCTCTATTTTATAAAAGGCAATTGTATAACCATTGCGTCCATTAGAAACTTGAATTCTACTCAGCTCACAGGACCAGAAGAGTCGCTAACTGATGTTGCCATTGAGATGGCATCTGGCACGTGAAGAGCTTTATGTAAAGCAAGGATGTCCCAGGTGCATGACTAGGAGTACCTAATGGGCAGCATGAGAGTATCTGATGGAGGAAGGTTGGTGTGCTAATTAGCTACGTTTCAAGCATTCAATATTGGAAACTTAGAGAATTGTCGCAGGGGCCTAGAAAGCAGACATTGAAATCCGTACGTACCTGAGTTTCAGCTAGTTATAATTTACCTAGCTGATTATCTCAATAGTTGAGTTACTGGGTGCGATTCGCCTAAATGGGCACAAAGTCCCATAGCGAGCGCGTTTGCCCGCGTGTTTTCCGGCACTCGCAGCGGCAAGAAACACATGGCTATACAACACCACTCACATTAAATAAGGGACCTTCAGCAGGGAATGTGCGGCCTCGATCGCCCCATTGTCTGTACTGGAGCTCCGCTCGCCGGAACGCCTCAGTATAGTGAGAGAATGGGATGCCATTTTTAAATGGAGTCCCAATCTATCTCCAAGACACTCAAAGCGACCACCGACACCTCCCCCAAGCCTCAATACACTATGGGAGGGTCGAGGGTCCCGCACAACCCCCCCCCTCCCCCCCCGCACCCGCCAACACCCGCGCAAGGCACCCCCAGCACCGCCCGATCACCAGCGCACAAAAAATGCCAGCTTGGTACCTTGGCAGTGACAGCTTGGTGCCCTGATGGTGCTCCTGTCAGTTGGCAGTGCCACTTAGGCACCTTGGAAGTACCAGGCCGGCATCCAGGTGGCACTGCCAGGGTGCCAGACTGGCATTGCCAGGTGTGCCTGGTGGCACCAAAGGGCATGCACCTGGGAGCCTCCAATCCCCTGGGAGACTCCCGCAAGTGTTGTTCCATTTGGTCCCCGTTTGTGGGGACCAGTGCCAAACGGCACTCACCCGAGGTCTCCGAGGCAAAGGGGATAGATACCAATGCCTGTGTTACCTCGGGAAACTACATACTTGAGTGAAACTAACTGTCTCACTCTAATATGCAGATTTGAATCAAAAGTAATCCTGCTCACAATGGGCGGGATTTACATCGCACCGTCTCTCGAGATCACGTTAAATCTCGCGAGGCGTTGCAAGCTGGGTAGATCTGGGTGCGGGGTCTTCTGGCTTCTATCGGTCATGCTGTGCCGTGGCGAGCTGCTTTTCAGGCGCAGTGTGGCCATTGCATCGCCCCCAGAATGTAAAGCGAGGTGTTAAAATGGGTGGAATTAATGTTGCCAGTACAGTTTATATTTGTATTTCAAAATATTTTATTGTGGTGTTGGGAAGGGAGGACTAAGTATTAGATCGCCATGATGTGTTCAGGCTGGTTTGAACTGACCATTTGTGGATACACTATCAGTATAAGATAGGGTCGTCATTTTATTCCATCAAGCACGTACATTTGGACATCACATGCATTATAAACCCCCATTCATCCATTACTTTACACTCAGGCTGCATATCTGTGGCAAAGCTGCCATTTCTAAAAAGGTGGTACTAAAAAAATCCTGTATTTATAAGCAGTGCTCCCATTGTTTTTGGAAGTGCAATTGTTGGTAATTCTACTATTTCCACTCGCACCTCCTCAAAACCCATCTCTTATCTCTTTACTTTTTCCGTTACCATCACCTGACCTTCGACAGGCCTCCCCAATTATTCTTTCCTCCCCTCTCCCCTTTCCCTGCCTCTGCACAACCTCTTACGTCTCCAGCTCTTTCCACTGTTGATGAACGGCCATCAACCTGAATCAATAGCTCTGCTTTTGCTCTCTCTCCACAGATGCTGCCTGACCTGCCATGCACCGCCACATTTTCTGCCTTTGTTATCAAGAAGACCAGCCTAAAACAAGACCACAAACTTAATTGTAGCTGGAGGTGGGCAAGCAAGCAAAAATAGTAATTTAGAAGCAAATACCACTTTAAGCATGTCTGGGGCAGGGAGGCAGATAAATAATGTTTGTCTTCAGAGCAATAGAGGAAGGTGGAGCCTTAAAGTTTAAGTGCCATGGGCCACCCAGGAACATCAGTGAGATGAGAGTTAATGGCAGACATTTATCTTTTCGCTCTGATTGAAATTACAACAGAAAAAAAAAAGCTTTTCATACCTTGCTTTCAAGAGATAAGATGTAGGTAAATTATATTAATAAGGTAACAGATATCACAGCGAGTGTCAAGGTTTTTTTTTTCCCTAGCCAAAATAATGCTTGGGATGTCAGCTGCGTATTTATTATAGCTTTAAGATATGTGTGTGTGTGGGGCTAATTAAAAATGTGAAAGTGTTCAGCCGAGTCCTGCTTCCCTGCAAGTCTCCCTGCCAACACTTGCCAGTTCTTCTGTCACCGATCCAACTATTTAGACTTCAGAGAGACTCCTGCCAAGCCAGGCTGCAAGGCATTGTGGGAGCCGGGAGCCCTGAAGGTGCAGTTGATTCTTTTATGTGTAAAACATATTTTCCAAATGAAAAATTCATACAGTTATCAGGAGTTTTATCCTCTTCAAAGGCTAAGTCATCACTGACCCGAATTTCACTGCTTTGCTGGCACAAACACAGGTTTAAGCAAGGTTGGGGGGGGGGGAGAAAACACCTTGATCCAGCTGGGGATTTATCGATTCTGCGGCCATTCGGATTCCGCAGAGGATGGAAGGGTAATGGCGGATCCTGGGGTCTGAGGCAGTTTCGGCAGGGTCATTCTGGTAATGACTCTGCAGTTCAGCCAAACAGTTAGCCCGCCATGCCCTTAAATCCTATTTCTTTTCGCCAAATCACCCATTCAACTTTTAAGATCAAAATCCAACAACGGCACCGTTATTTTAAATTTTGTTAATCTCAAATCTGCCTGTATTCGGCCTTGCTTTCAACTCTGGCTGAGCATATTCCCGGAGGTTCCATCAGATGGTGTCCCTCCTCCAACTCTCGCTCCTCCACACGACACACCCTTGGCTGCCCGACATGTCAATCCTTGGGGTGTACTGTCTTACAAAGTCAGCTCCATCTTCATGACCAGGTCGATAATTCTTCACTTTCAGCCAAACAGCCTTCATTCCCGTGCCTACTTTTTAAAAATAACTCATAAACCAAAGTGTGCAAATAATATTTCTCTTCAAAGTATTGATTGTTGCCTCTGTGATTCTGCCCCCGCCACTGCTCCCCCCCCCCCCCCCCCCCCCCCCACCCCATGTTGCTCACAGCAGTTTTCTGGAAATTAACCCTTCATTCCTGTCAATTGCTGGAGAGTTGGAAACCCAATGTTACATCCTTGATGTTCCTCTGAGAGAAATGGCACCATATCAGAGCAAACCCCATCTTTGCCATCTCCGCACCTGACAGGGTGTGTGTTTCGGATGTCTGCATTACATCTGGGGAAGATTCCACATTGCAAGGGTGAACTTTGATGGGTTTTTTTTGTTGATCAGCAGGTATGGGGAGGGGCTTCAGAAAACTTAGCATTGTATAGAACTGCTTTTGTTCCTTTCTGCTTGTCCAGTGAAGTCTCTGGTAATGGGTTCCAGATCATTTTCTTTCAATAGAACTATGCAACGCAACTCTGTCATTAATATTTTAGTGTGGCCAGCGTCCAGGGGGCAGGCTACAAGAATAGACAGAGGTTTCACAAGAATTGAACCAAAGCAGAATAACCGTCCTCCCACATTAAACTTAAACTTGGACAGGATCAGATGTCAGCCAAGGCCTCGGCTCAAAATCTAGTGCTGGTACCAAAGCATGGGGGATTTTTTTCAAGGTCTAAAGGAAAAATGAGGAGCCTCAGGGGACTGATGGGAAAAGATTAGAGAAGGAGGCATCTGAGAGGGGACTTTCATTCAGCTAAATGCCAAGCATATCAACTTGCATTTACATAATCTTTTTAATGTAGAAAAAACATATCAAGGTGATTCACAGAGGAATAAGGGGAAGAAAAGGAATGCAAAGTCAAGGAAGGAGATTTAGGATGTGTGACCAATGATTTTAAGTGTCAGATTAGTTCAAATGAAAACAGGGAAGCTTTGTTTTAAGAGGCACAGCCCTGCTTTACAGGCCAGGAAATTCTTACAAAATGGGGGTAGGATGTTGGATCCACGAGGCCAGAGAATTAAATTTTCCCCAGCATCGCCTCGCTGATATTTGCTTACCTCCCTGACCCGCGCACCACCTTCCCATGTCATTCAATCTGTGCCCCAAGTTAAAGCCAGGGCAACATTTTTTTGTTGTTGTGTATGTGCGTGTTTATCTGTGTGTGTTTGTGCCTTTAACAAATGGTTTATAACTGCATTTTCATTTTCACAGGCTGCTCTGTGCAAGGATCAGAAGATTCCACATCAGCCACGGGACTGTGTGTGGTGAATGTGATTCACACCGGATTGTAATCTATACATACATGTCTGTATTGTAAGTGCAGTTACACTACCTGTCCTCCAGGGGGAGTAGCTCTGGGAATGCTCGAGTTCTATGGGGGCTTATCCCTTGGCTCTGCCCAGGACTCCTCCCCCGCAAGCTGCTATAAAAGCTCAGTGCCACATGGTCAGCCGGCCAGTTCACTGCAAGTTCAATGGCTAACCGGCTGCGTCTGCGTCTGCTGTGAGTATATTAAAACCGCTATTCTAATCCTACAAGCACGTGTCCGTAGAATTGTTGGTTCCAACACTGTGCTTTAATCATGCAGGAGTGATATCAGTTATGAGGAACTCTTTGAATTGCATCTATTTCCGAACGCTACTCCCAATGTCCGGAGAGTGACTGAGACTTTTAATTTTACTCTTCATTTTCTAACACGCTGCTGACTTTTGTTTTACTGTTGAACTTAGACAAAGTCACATGCAGTCACTCTGAGTCCACTGGGCCCTATCAAGGTGTTAATCATGCAAACTTGACAGAAACAATTGAGAACAACAGACAGAACCTGGAAAATAATTCATTGTGTTTTGATGAAGTGAAGGCCTACACTCATTTTTACCACAGTAATGCAAGCCTATCAAACTGTTATGAAAAAGAGAAGCGAGGCAGGAGGGCCTCTGAGAAAATACTGAGACAATTCACCTTGATACCACAAGAAGACACTGGGGGATTTCCTTGGATGCCCTTGTGCATGGGCCGTCTGCCATCAACAGCTCATCCTGGGCAGCTATTTAACTCCACATGAGGTTGCTTAATCATAAAAGGGCTATCAGCTACCAACAGGATGTTTGTCTTATTGAAAGGGCTCAGGTGAAAGAATAGGTCACCACTCTTCCAACAAAAAAGAGAAAAAAATATTTTCACTTTGGGCTGTTGTTGATTTGGATGGGGAGGAGAGGGATACTGAGTAAACCTCAAACCCTACAACGCTCCTCTATGTCTGGCCTCTGGTGAATCACCAATTTTAATCGCTCTACCATTAGCGCCTATGCCTTCAGCTGTCGATGCCCTGAGCTCGACAATTCCCCACCTCTAACGTCTCCCTAACTCTCTCTCCTCCATTAAGACACTGCACTTTGACCAAATATTTGGTGATTTTTGTCTGAATGGTTTTGTGTGTGGCTCAGTGACAAATTTTGCTGGATAACTCTCCTGTGAGGGGGCACTGTAGAAATACAATTTGTTGTTAATTTTAACTAGTGGTTGGGTGATCAGTGGAGTGTTCTCACAGCACGTCCATTCCAATGGTGAAGGGCTCGAAGAAATTTTGAGGTGATTGTTTCAATGCAACTGCAGGTGATACACAGATAACGCTGGATTCTAAGCAGCACAATAACGAGCTTCACGAAGGCCTCCAGTCCAGCAGCAGGGGGTGGGTCTTGTGGTTCAGTATGGGATTCAGAAAAGCATCTATGACTGCAATGAAAGCAGTGGGGTATGCACGGTCATTTAAACATAGACATAGTATCCCTATAGTGCAGAAGGAGGCCATTTGGCCCATCCTCCGAAAGAGCACCCTACCCAGGCTCATGCCCTATCCCCGTAACCCCACCTAACTTGCCCATTTTGGACACTGGGTGGAAACCAGAGCAGCCGGAGAAAATCCACTCAAACACAGGAAGAATGTGCAAACTCCACACAGTCACCCAAGGCCGTAATCAAACCCAGGTCCCTGGCCCTGTGAGGTAGCAGTGCTAAATACTGTGCCACCTTGCATTTCTGCAGGAGAAGCAACAAGACAGCAAAGAAGGCAAAGTTGCTTTCTTTTATTTAAGTTCTCTTGTGAGGCCTCAATGATCCACAAAGTGCGACAAAGGTGGGGGCGGGATTCTCCCCTACCCGGGGATCCTGGCTTGATGGAGTGGCGTGAACCACTCCGGCGTCGGGCCGCCCCAAAGGTGCGGAAGTCTCCGCACCTTTAGGGGCCAAGCCCTTACATTGAGGGGCTAGGCCCGCGCCGGAGTGGTTGCCGCCCCGTCGACCAGCGCGAACGGCCTTTGGCGCCAGCCGGGGCCGAAGGGACTTCGCCGGCCGGCGGAAGTCAGCGCAAGCGCCGGAGCGTCAGCGGCTGCTGACGTCATCCCCACGCATGCGCAGGGGAGGGGGGTCACTTCCGCCTCCGCCATGGTGAAGACTATGGCGAAGGCGGAAGGAAAAGAGTGCCCCCACGGCACAGGCCCCCCCGCCGATCGGTGGGCTCCGATCGTGGGCCAGACCACTGTGGGGGCACCTCCCGCGGCCAGATCACCCCGTGCCCCCCCCCCCCCCCCCCCCCAGGACCCCGGAGCCTGCCCGCGCCGCCTGGTCCCGCTGGTAAGGGAGGTGGTTTGATCCACACCGGCAGGAGAGGCATGACAGCGGCGGGACTTCGGCCCATCGTGGGCTGGAGAATCGCCGGGGGGGCCCGCCGACCAGTGCGGCGCGATTCCCGCCCCCGCCGAATCTCTGGTGCCGGAGAATTCGGGACACGGCGGGAGGTCGGAGAATCCCACCCCAGGTTCCAAGTTTCTTTCCATTCTTTAGATTTCCTGACAAATCAACCAAAATCGCCATTTTGGTGAGACTGGTAGGACCCAGTAGTTGAATTCCCCCCAGGTCTCTGCAGAATTTAAACAGAAACTGCTGGAAAAACACATCGTCGGGCAGCATTTGCGGAAAGAGAAACAGAGTTAACGTTTCGAGTCCGTGTGACGCTTCTTTGGAACTCTGTGGAAGTCCAGGCTTGCCAGCCACTACTTGCAGCATGGTGGCACAGTGGTTAGCACTGCTGCCTCACAGTGCCAGGGATCCGGGTTCAATTCCAGTTTTGGATGACTGTCTGTGTGGAGTCTGCACGTTCTCCCGTGTCTACGTGGGTTTCCTCCGGGTGCTCCGGTTTCCTCCCATAGTCCAAAGATGTGCAGGTTAGGTGGATTGGTCATGCTAAATTGCACGTAGTGTCCAAAAGGTTAGGTGGAGTTATGGGGTTACAGGGATGGGGGGGTGGGGCGGGGGATGGTGGGAGTGAGTTTCGGGGGCCGGTGTAGACTCGATGGGGCGATGACTGCCCTGTAGGGATTCTATGCATCACCTTCGTCTCCAATTACAATCTTAGTAAAAACATAAAAGATAGGAGCAGATAGAGCACTTAGTGCCACCCCTGCCATTCGTGAGATCATAATCTACTTCGACATCAACTCCAGTTTCCTGACGTGTTCCTATATCCCTTTATTCCTCATTTTCTTACAGAGTTTGAATGTGGTGAATTAGATGTGGTACTCTTGGTGTGGACCACTCCATCATAACTCTTTCTGATTTAGATTTGGCTATTATGGCTCTGCTGTTTAGAATTACTTCAGCTGGGGCAGCACGGTGGTGCAGTGGTTTAGCCCTGTTGCCTCACGGCGCCGAGGTCCCAGGTTCGATCCCGGCTCTGGGTCACTGTCTGTGTGGAGTTTGCACATTCTCCCCGTGTTTGCGTGGGTTTCGCCCCCACAACCCAAAGATGTGCAGAGTAGGTGGATTGGCCATGCTAAATTGCCCCTTAATTGGAAAAAATTAATTGGGACTCTAAATTTATTTAAAAAAAAGAATTACTTCAGCTCAATTCATCGTCAGGATGTATTGTTTGAATGTGTTGAGTTTTGTGTCTACTAGGACTCCAGGGTTGTTTTCATTTCACTTTTAGCCATTTTAACAACATTCATGAGAGTGTGTGTAACCCTTTCTCAAACAGAATTCTGTAAATGTCCAGGTTACTCATTCAATTATCCAATGTCCACTGAACATTCGATTTCCCTCTCTTCCTCCCTCTCTCTCTCCCTTCCTCCCAGCTTGCTCTCCAATGCATTCGCATTGTTCCTATTGTGTGGTGCCCAGAGCTGTGTACAATATTCCAGCTGAGGTCTAAATAGTGTCTTTGTACGTTTGGCATAACCTTCATCTCGTGCTCTATGCCTCTATTAATAAATCCCAGAATATCATGTCCTTTATTAACTGCTCTCTCCACCTGTCCTGCCATCTTCAATCATCTCTGCATGTATACACCCAGGTTCCACTGCTCTGGAACCCTTCAAGAATTTGACTCCTTATTTTATATTGTGCAAAATTCTCCATTTGAGAGACTAAGGGCAAGATCTAGCACTCCCCGGAGGACCAGTCCGGGGAAGACATGACCTCTCTGCACTGCATTCACCTGCACCCTCCACCATGCCAGAGATGATCACCTCAGTGGGGCATTATAGTGAAGAGGCTCCTGGGTCACCATCTGCTGAACATGTCACACATGCTGCAGCACATCCGCTGGAGGTAGGGACAGCTGAGGCAGTGACCAGTGCGAGAGCTGCCCGATCCTAGGAAATAGCCCTAGTCCGGACAGGTATTGCGCTTCTGGAAAGGATGATCCCATCACTGGTAGAGATCCAGACACAGAGCCCAGGCTTACAGGATGGGGTGTCAGCAAGCTTCCAGCGCCTGCAGGTGCAGTTGGAGAAGTCCAACCCTCTGGGCACAGGAGACGGTGCCGAAAATCCGTACCCAGACAAGCACTGATCGGGTTTCGACCAGAGTGGAAGCCTTGGGTGAAGAAAATCACAGCCATGGGTCAAGACGTCCGAGGATTGGAGCACACTGTGTGGTTGAAGGTTGAGGCTCAGGACGGGGTCGCCCAGTCACAGGCAGCCATGTACCGGGCCCACAGAGGTGCTCCAGAGCTTGGCCCAGTCACAAAGGGTCATGGTTGAGCATTTGCTGGGTGCAAAGGGACCTGGCACAGCCTTAGAGGGACAGGACCGAGGCAGTGAGGGACATATCTCACTCATTAAAGACATGTACCAGTATGTGTTGTAGCCATGCTGGCCACGCAAAATGGACACTGAGCCAAACTAAAATGGAAGGCTGCTGAGAAACAGACAGTTCAGCCAGAACAGCAGTCTGCAAAGAGCAGTTTGCATTCTGCAGTAGCAGAAACCAGTTTGGGCTCAGGTGAAGAGACCTTAGCTAGGTGCAAATGGCAAAACGCTTTGCATGCTAATGAGGCCATCAGACTTGAACACCCACACAATAGATACATTTGGTTCTGAATGGACACATTCCAATCAAGACCCAGACATCGAGGCACCAGAAACCTCCGAACAAAAGGACATAAGAAACGCCCCCTCCATCACGGAGACCCCCTCGCATTGGGGAATTAATCCAGTATCGATAAGAAATTGATCCAATAGGTAGAGCCCGCCCGAGAAGAGGGAAGGACAACGGAACCCCTATAAAAGATAGGGACCTCGTGTTGTCCGGTCTGTTAAACCTGTGCTCCGGCCCCGACTGACACCTGGTATCCTGACTCCAGCCGTTGAGCACCAGCCGCCGAAACCGTAAGTTCAACGCTCGCTACGCGATCCAAGCCCGCTAGACTCCCAAGTGCCAGAACGCTTGCTGAAGGCTGCAGACAAAACCAGGACGAAGGCCTCGTTCTCTGACCTTGCCTGTTCCTGTTAGATAAGTATTCTGTTTGCTTATGTTTAGTTGTAGCTTAGTCTCTTAGTGTGTGTGTGCATGAGTATTTATTATTAACTGTATAATAAATATTGATCGTTTGAACTTGACTAATCGGTGTATCGTCTTTATTACTTTGAATTTGACCTTGGAATACTTGTGACGTTGCCTATACGGCAGCTGGCGACTCCAGAGCTGAATAATTACATAGAACAGAGCCTAGCAGTGTTAAGCACACGTCGAACTCGGAGGCGTGTTAATACACTCCAATAAACGCGTTTTACGCCCATAGTAAAACGTGCAACATTTAGTGGCGACATCCGCCGGGACCCTGTTGTAAGTGGAAACACCACAGTGTCCAGGACCCTGAAATTTGAATCAGAACTCCAAATTGCAGAGAAAGAAAGAGATCACAAGTATTCAAGGTGTTCAAAATAATAAGCGAAATTCGGAAGTGTGTTTAGTGCATGCGTACTAACAGGGCTGTAAGGTAAAACTGAAAGCTTTTTGTTGCGACAAACTTTCGGTAGTTTTGTAATCGGAAAATAGCGTAAGCCGTACCCTTTTCACGAAACACCACCCCAGCAACCCCCTGTTCCAAATTATAAAAAGAGAGTCAGAGGAAATGGCCATGCAGGCAATGGAACGTCTGATGGATCCAGCAAAGTTTGTGGTCGCAGCGACCAGCAGCAGTAGCAGGGTAGGCCAGTGTCCCACGTGGGAGCTGGAACTCCGCAAATATCTGCAGGGAAAGGGATGGCCCCTTTGGAAAGAGTTTTGTGCAAATGAGGAGACAGGTCCCGGAAGTATAGGTCATACTTGGTGGGAGAACCTCTCTCAGATACACAAAAAGAGTTTAAGTAAAGCACGCAAGCCGATGGCGATTGTGTCCTGCTTGGCACAGTTGCGAGGCGCAGAGGAGGTTATCAGGACGCTCCGGGCAGATTTAGAGGAAAGGAACCGAATGAGTAAGGTCGATGTCAGGGACATCGAGAAAGAAAACCTGGAATTAAAAGGGAAGTTGGCAGAGAAGGGTAGAGAGGTGGATGATGCCAAGAGGGCTCATCAGTCTTGTCTAGCTCATCTGAACAGTTCCCAGACCCAGTATGAGAAAGCCTATCAGGACGTGCAACGTGCCGTTCTGATAAGACAGGAATCGGAAAAGCAGGTGGAGGCATTGCAGAGGCAATGTTCCGATCTCAAAGCAGCTTTGAGAGCACTCCACGCTGCAACGACAGAACAAAGACAAAGCACAGTTGACCACGCGAAATGCAGGAAACAGATTGCGGAACTGCAATCTCTGCTTTCGGTGCAGAATGGCTTCCAAAGCACCTTTGGAGCACAGTTAGATGGGGAAAACGCCCCAGATTGGCAGGAATTAAGCGAGACAGCTCAGCGTTATGTTCAGGGAACATGTGCGCCCGCAGCTCAGCAGAAACGACAGGCACCCCAACCCCCCACAGCTCAGATCATAACCGCACCCATGAATCCCGTAACCACACAGAGGAAAGCCGAATCAGAAGGCGCCCCAGACATAACTTACACCACCCCTTTAACAGTAACCCAGCTAAGGGACGCTTGTGAAAAGATCACTCCGTTCCTCCCCACCGCAGACCCCCACCAGTTCTTCGCGAAAGTTAAACAGCAGGCTACCATGTACGGCCTGGATGAGAGAGAGCAGGTTAAGCTCACCGTGCTGAGCTTAGACCAGAGTGTAGTGGCAGCCCTCCCCGACCCACAGAACGTGGCAGGAGGCAGCCTAGAGGAGATGCACACTGCCATTTTAGATGCCATCGGGTACAATAGAGGTGACCCCGTAGAAGGCTTGAATAAGTGCAGGCAGAAGAGATCCGAACACCCCACAGCATTCGCAGGAAGGCTGTGGATTCACTTCAGCGCAGTTTTCGGACAACTAGATAGAGCGCATTTAACCCGCGAAAACATGGTTAAATGGACGCGCACAATTATCTCACACGCAACAGAAGCAGGACAGAGCGCTTGCAATAATTACGACCCCTCAGAAGAGGCCCATAACGAAAAATGGGTCCTCAAAAGATTGTCCCGCGCTTGGGAGCAATCGCTTCAGGCAAAAGCAAAGGTTAGATCCCCAGAAGAGGCTCAGGCTGCTGCAGATATCCAAGCAGTCAGAGAGCACCAGAAGCCCGCATGGGTAAATGAAGGCAAGAGCAGCCCTCAACAGAAAGGGCAGGAATGCTATAACTGTGGACAGTTAGGGCATTGGGCAAAAGAGTGTAATGCACCCCAGCGATCTCAGAGAGGCCAGCAGACAGGCACTCTGAACCGCAACAAGGCAAAACCCATCCACAATGTAGCAGTACAGTCAGGACCCACCAATGTGGACGAGACGAACTGACGGTGTTCGGGCTCCCCCACTTGGGTCTGTGACACACTATGGGACTCATCAGGGAGGCCCGTAGTCACGGCAAAAGTCAAAGGGAAGCCCATAGAGTTATTGTGGGACACAGGAGGATCCCGCACCACCATTAACTCCACAACCACGGCACACGCAGACACGTGGCCGACCACCTCCACCATCACACTTAGCGGGTTCACCGGACACTCGCAGCAGGGACATATCACAGCACCCGTAGCGATCCAGCTAGGGAACATTAGCACAAGGCACCCCGTAGTTTTAGTAAATCTTCCCCGGACAGCAGAGCACATCCTGGGGATAGATTTCATGAACGCTCACAGCTTGTCGTTCGACCCAGTGAACCAGTGTGTCTGGCGAATGGCGAGATCAGACAGAGCCCCAGCCACCCTCACAGTAGGAGACTACGCTAATCGGATTAGCGCAGTGGGAGAGTACTCATTCGACCTGACTACACTCCACACCGACCGACAAATTAAGGCCCTACTAAACAAACACAGGACAGCATTTGCAAGTCACCGTCATGACTGTGGTAGAATGACTGGACAAGTTCATGTTACCGGACAGGACCCCCGACCGCAAAAGCAGTATAGATTTCCCCTTGAAGCAGAGGTGGAAATAGAAAAGGTTATAGGCAGCTTGTTGGACCAAGGTGTACTGAGAACGGTAGCCTCCACCAACAATGCCCCTATTTGGCCAGTGAGGAAGCCCGATGGATCATGGCGTCTGACCATCGATTATCGGGAACTCAACAAAGTAACCCCCGCAGTAGCCCCAACGGTAGCTACTAGTCCCGAGACCATGCTCAAGCAGGGTCTCAACGCCAAGTACTTCACGGTATTGGACATCAGTAATGGATTCTGGTCAATACCATTGGCAAAAGCGTGCCAATACAAATTCGCATTCACTTTTAAAACACAGCAGTACACGTGGACATGCCTCCCACAAGGATTCCACAATTCACCCTCCATTTTCCACCGACAGCTGGCAAGTGGATTAGAGAAATTTTCCCGACCCGATTGTCTGGTACAGTATGTAGACGACCTACTACTGCAGACGGACACAAAGGCAGAGCACATTTCGCTTCTGGCCGAACTCCTGGAACTCTTAACTGAAATTGGCTGTAAAGTTAACCCGAAAAAGGCCCAAATATTGGAAAGTAAAGTGATGTATTTGGGATCAGTCATCACGCACGGCAAACGCGAGATCGAATTCAAAAGAATTGATTCGATTGTCAAATTGCCCCTTCCCCAGAATGTATCAGCCCTCCGGTCGTTTTTAGGACTGGTTGGCTATTGTCGGAACCACATCGACGGATTCGCGACAAAAGCCGCCCCACTTTCAGACCTCCTTAAGAAAGGAGCTCCCTGGGAATGGCTTCCGCAGCATACAGGCGCTGTGGAAGAGTTGAAACGAGCCCTTAGTGCAGCACCCGCGCTGCTAGTCCCCGACCAACTTTCACCGTACGCAATCGAGGTAGCGAGCACCGATCTGACCCTCTCGGCCGTGTTGCTTCAGGAACGGCACGAGCAGCTAAGACCAGTGGCTTATGCCTCCCGACTGTTAGACCCGGTAGAGCAAGGATTTTCAGCCTGTGAGAGGCACCTCCTTGCTGTCTTCTGGGCAGTGCAGTATTTCTCATACATCACCGGACTCAACCCCATTACTATTCTGACCGAACATACACCCACACAGCTACTACTAGACGGTCGACTGAAGGACGGTTCAGTTAGCCAGATTAGGGCAGCTAGGTGGACCCTACTTTTACAAGGACGGGACATTACAGTGAAACGGACACGCACACACACATACTTAGCCGACAACCTCCAATACCCCGGACAGCCCCATGACTGTGAAATTGTAGCTCCCCTGCATAACACAGGACCCTTTTTAGCAAAAACACCACCCAGGAAGATAGGGAACCCAAAACAAAGCCCCCAGCCCACAGACACGTGTGGACCCTTGAGGATTTATGTAGACGGTTCCTCCACGGTTTTAAATGGTGAGCGTATCACAGGATGCGGCATCTATGTAGAGGACGCGCAGGGGCGCGCTCTCGAAGAGATAGCTCTTAAGTTACCAGGTCACTTAGGCGCGCAGGCAGCAGAGCTAGCAGCCATAGCGTACATAGTGGACCACCCCGATTCTTTCCCCAGCCCAGCAGACATATATTCAGACAGCTTATATGTCTGTAACAGTTTAACCGATTTTCTGCCCCTGTGGAGGACACGAGGTTTTGTCTCCGCAGACGGAAAACCCCTTCCATCAGCCCCTCTACTCCAGCATATTTTAGCAAAAGCGAAGGACAGGACCTTCGGCATAATAAAAGTTCGCAGCCACCATAGGTCATCACCCCCTGGGAATGTAAAGGCCGACGCGTTGGCTAAGGCAGGTTCCAGGAGAGGACACTTATGGACCCCCCCAGCTAGCGCACCAGCTAGCGCCCCTGTGAGCGCAGTCCAAGTCTCACAGACTGATATTAAAGATCTCGTGGCAGCACAAAAACAGGACGGAGACCTCAGGGAGGTTTTCAAGGGAAACTTTGTGCCTGCTTACGAGCACTTTAAACACGCACTGACCACACATGAGGGTGTGATCATTAAGGACCGACTTTATGTGGTTCCACAGCAGGACAGGAATCAGATGATTGCCTTGTTCCATGACGGACACGGGCATCAGGGTATTGATGCAACAACGAGGCACCTCAGGCAACTCTGTTGGTGGCCTAATCTCAGGAATGATGTAACGCACTACATAGAGAATTGCCTGATTTGTGCTCAGAATAACCCGGAGCGGTATTCTAAGAAAGCACAACTTCGGCATACTCGCCCAGTTAACGGCCCTTGGACAAACCTCCAGATCGACTTTATAGGTCCATTGCCCCCTTGTCGGAATGGCTATAAATACGTTCTGGTGATGATAGATACCTTTACCAAGTGGGTAGAGGCATTTCCCTCGCGAACAAACACAGCTAAGACAGCTGCAAAGATCCTGACCCACCACATCTTCACGAGATGGGGTTTACCCCGAAGTATCGATTCGGACCAGGGATCTCACTTTACAGGACGGGTCATGAGGAACGTCCTGACAATATTCGGAATCAAACAGAACTTCCACATTGCGTATCATCCACAGTCCAGCGGGATTGTGGAGCGCATGAATCGGACCCTAAAAACTACCCTCAGGAAAATGGTCCAAGAGAATAATTCCACATGGGATTCAGTGCTCCCATTTGCACTTATGTTCATAAGGAACACTGTCTCCACATCGACAGGATACACACCACACACACTCATGACCGGACGCCCTATGAAAGGTACAGAATTCCTTTTAGGACTGGACATGACAAGCCCCGAAGTGACGGCCCTCACACATGAAAAGGCAGTTACAGATCTAGTTGAGACTGTGAGGTCTGCACAGCTCGCAGCCGCAGTCCAGCTAGGGAAACGCCGACAGCAACGGACTGCCTGTTTCAATAAGACCGTACACACCACAGAATTCCAGGTTGGGCAACAGGTAATGTTATCTGTTTATAACCCCAGCAGTTTTTTGGCTCCAAAATATTCCGGCCCCTACTCAATTTCGGACAAAATTAGCCCCTCCGTTTACAGGATAAAGTATCCTAATGGAAAGACCGCGTGGTTCCATATAAACCAGTTAAAGGCATATGGAACACAGGCCAACCATGCTCACCATGTCCTGCTGGATGCAGCAGAACACTTCACCCCGCCCACCAGAGACACTTTTCCACCATCCCCCTCACAGACCAGTTCATCCACGGACTCGCCCACGACTCCGCCCACAGACCACTACAGACCACGCCCCGACACGCCCACCAGCTGCCACAGCAGAGACAGTAGGACAGACACTGACTCTGAAGACAGCGACACCACACAGCCATACAGCCCACACTGCACCAACTACGACCCCGACTCCAGTGACCCCATGGAAGTCACTTACCTCAAAAACCCCGAACCACCACCCGACCCCGACTACCCCGACAACACACTCGACGCTACACAATGGCACAGGGACAATTCCTACAGACTTGTCCGCAATGACGAGAGTGACCCCCGGTCACACAACTCCAAAATAGCATGCCTGATCCACACAAGGGTGTGGGATCCGGGAGAGCAGGACGACACGGTGTCTGACTCCCGACACGGCAACCCCTTTGTGACCCTGTTCACAGAGGCAGAATCAAAGTGAGGTGTCCAGATGATGTAAGATAGGAATCGTTTGAGGGAAACGATGTCCTTTCTGATGGAACCTGCACGTATGTTTGTCTTCGTTTCATGTTTGTTTGTCTCAGGATTGTACATTGTTCAGCTGGAGGATGGACATCTTCTTTTCAGCTGAAAAGATTGTGACCACCTCACATACACGTTAGCTTGTCTGCCGAAACTTTTGGGAACTTCGGTTTGATTGGAGATCCTTTCCAAAGTTGTAACACTTGTGACAGCCTGGTGAGCAGCTCACCGTATCGTCTAGAGTATCTGAAGACCAGCTCATGTCCTCAGTTGGAGCATCTTGGCTCCCTTGGTTTTTTAGGTGCCCCTCTATTCGGCGAAATAGAGGCTGCAAGTCATGGTCAACACATTCGTACCCGTTTCTTTCCAGGTTACTCAGGCAGTGGACAAACGGCACTGAGGACCCGCCCTGTCTGAGAACCAACCCTTGGTCAGCCAAGCTCGGGTATGGCACAGCACGCCCTACCCGGGGATCCCATCCAACTCATACCCGCAGCGGCCCATACGCAACTCATTCGGATGTTTATTTCCAAGTTTGTTTTCATTTTAAGTTAGGTAGCCCTTCGGCCGCCATCCCACATGCTATTTACATCCGGGAACATTCGGATGGTAAATCAGCAAAGCCTGCGAGACGGCTCGCAGAAGGAAGGATTGTTAGGTGTATGCTGGTCTTTAAATTCGCTTTTTGAAAAAAAAAATGAGGGGAGTCACAGGGTGTGACTTAGCCAGTCATTTTAAAGGGTCAATTGGGTTTTGAAAGACAGATGCACTAACAAGTAAAGGTCTTAAACTGTGTATTGACAGATACTGTGCTTGATCCCAAAGGTTTCAAAGGACGAGACAGAGGTCGAAGCCAGGATTGTCAATACCGGAGGAAGAAGGAAGAGAAAGAGGAAGAACAGCAAAATGATGGAAGCCCACTTATTACTATTTAATGTCATATGTATATGTGTGGAAACAAGACACGTTTCCCCCACAACCCCCACCGTAAATGTTAGTACAGCAAACCCCCAGTGCTCAGCTCTGATCAGCGAGGTTCAGACCTGGTGTACTAAATTCATGACGTGGTACTCCATGTCCTACATAATCGAATCACTGTTGGTGATCGCGATCCTCATCATCCTAGTGCAGACCCTCAGGTTGAGGAAATGGAAGAGGAGAGCCTCTCGTTCCAGCACCTCACCCATCTATAGAGTGCAATCCCCCATCTTCGGATTCCACCAAACCCCTCAACCCCTCACTGATTACAACACTCTGTAAATAAAATTCAGCCATGTATTATATTGTTCCATACTCGACTGCCGAGTTGGGAAGTGTGATGTTGTGGTGTGAATGGTTAAGATTTTAGAGTGATTAAATGTTTAAGTTAAGGTTAAGGTTAATAGTGATAGGTAGAGGTTCCCAATTGTAGTAATGCATGTCCCTTTGACATAGGGCCAAGTAGAAATGTTAGTTAAAAAAATTTTTTCTCTTCTTCCCATAGTTTAGAACAGAGTAGAACAGGAACTGGCAAGAGGTCAGAACACAAGGAGGCAAAGTACATAGGTGATCCTTCACAATAGTATGATTGTGAGGATCACAAGGAGGGAATGTAGCCATGCTGGCCACGCAAAATGGACACTGAGCCAAACTAAAATGGAAGGCTGCTGAGAAACAGACAGTTCAGCCAGAACAGCAGTCTGCAAAGAGCAGTTTGCATTCTGCAGTAGCAGAAACCAGTTTGGGCTCAGGTGAAGAGACCTTAGCTAGGTGCAAATGGCAAAACGCTTTGCATGCTAATGAGGCCATCAGACTTGAACACCCACACAATAGATACATTTGGTTCTGAATGGACACATTCCAATCAAGACCCAGACATCGAGGCACCAGAAACCTCCGAACAAAAGGACATAAGAAACGCCCCCTCCATCACGGAGACCCCCTCGCATTGGGGAATTAATCCAGTATCGATAAGAAATTGATCCAATAGGTAGAGCCCGCCCGAGAAGAGGGAAGGACAACGGAACCCCTATAAAAGATAGGGACCTCGTGTTGTCCGGTCTGTTAAACCTGTGCTCCGGCCCCGACTGACACCTGGTATCCTGACTCCAGCCG